>NW_023339652.1:17542098-17545861 GCF_004916995.1 Morone saxatilis | reverse complement strand
TTTACTGTCATATATGACAAAGAAAATAATTTGTCCACTTAGTTTTGGTCCTCTAAAATTGGGGGACAACAGGCTACAGACCTTGAAGGTCACAAAGGGGCTCTGTCATAGATATGCAGTCATGGAAGTCATAGAATATTACATTTGCTTTTTCTTTCTTCTTTTCGCACAGGTGAATGTGGGCAAGATGGATTCTCCCATCGAGAAGTGGAATCTAATCATAGGCAACCTGGCACTGAAGCAGGTAATCACGCACACATACAGTTGCTGCACGTACTGCCAATATTGCCCTTTCATTACAATGAACCCATGCTGCAATGGTAGCTTGAATTAGTCCAAATTTTTATATACTTTTAGCTTCCACACAAATATGCATGATTCAGTTTTCCTTATAACATTGAATGTGGGTTTTAGAGGTTCCTTTACTGGTTTAAATATTATAATAAATAATCCAGTTTAATTATATTTAATATAGGCACAAAACCTCACCTACATACTGTCATATTCATGTATTTAATGTTCTTGGTACACATTAGTGCTGCCTGTAATTGGTTGGACCCATGTGGGCGTTAACTCAGACTGTTCTATTGATCGCTGCCTGTGTTGTAGGACTGAGTACAGACTCTGCTAATCATCTACCCACACACCGATAAACACACCCTAACACACGCTACATCTGTGTGTTTTGACGCACTGTTTGTTTGATATGTTATGCAATAACATGGGTCAGCAGGAAGTGTTATGTAATGCAGTAGAAAAATCTACCTGCACGTGATGTTAGTTAGAATATTTCACAAGCTTGTTTATAGCGAACATTACCTAAGCATTTTACTAATCCTTTAAACACTGTTTGCCTGTTTTCACACACATAATAGTGCTAGTTTTTTACAGTATAATCTATAAGAGAGAGTCTCTCTGCGTCTCTCCTCCAGGTTCAGGCCACTGTGGTGGGTTTCCTGGCTGCCGTAGCAGCCGTGGTCCTCGGTTGGATACCGGAGGGGAAGTTCCAGATGAGCCATGCTGTGCTGCTCTGCTCTAGCAGTGTGGCCACGGCCTTCATAGCATCCCTGCTGCAGGGTAAACACACACACACACACACACACACACACACAGACAGCTGAGTACCACAGTCTAAAATAAACTGTTAATACTGTCGCTGTGGAGAATGTGGGTCACTTCTGTCCTCCTCACAAACAGCCTCTGTAACGGACACAAACACTTATTTCTTGCTGACTGACTGTGTGTATCATAATGTCTGGAAGTAATGTGAGGACCGTTCTGCTCCACCCTGCTTGTGTCATGTTCAGGTATCATCATGGTGGGTGTAATTGTGGGTTCGAAGAAGACGGGCATCAACCCAGACAACGTGGCCACACCCATTGCCGCCAGTTTTGGTGACCTCATAACCTTGGCGATCCTGGCCTGGATAAGTCAGGGCCTCTACAAGTGCCTGGGTAGGTGAACAGCAATTACTCCTACAGTCACAGACATGTGTCCCAATTCCATACTACATTCGAACTGTACACAATACTAATCTTTATAGCATACTGTTTTGTACATTGAGTACACAATCAATTTGTTTTATATTGTGTGCATTTAGGGCCTCTGTTAAAGATTCTACACTGTGTTCAGCACAAAAAAGACATTGCTTTATGGCACAAATCTACAGGGGGACCTATTCTTTCAGTTCATTTTTACAGTGTTTTACCATTATCAGATAAGAAAATGTGAGAGTAGGGGAAATGTTTTTGTGTTGTGTGTTTTAAATTCTTTAGAAGTTGCATCATTTCACCAGATACATGCAGCTTTTAAGGGTGGGGTCAGTCATTCTAGAGAAAGAGATAGTTGATTGCTAAGTTTCGTTCCATCGCAGTAGTGGTAATGAGGCACTGCGCTGTATGTGTGTGTGGATTTTTCCTGGTACTAATATATGAGCCTCTGAGCTTAGTGACATCAGAGAACATAAGATGAACACATAAGGTTCAGTAAAGTGCAGCATGACCATGTGTCAGTCACCAGAATTTGATTTCTCCCAGGTTCTGGTACAGCTGGTGATGCAGGATGACAGTCCAATCCATGAGTTACCCATGTGTCAGTTCATATGGCCTAATGCATACAGCTCTAGGTTGGTTTGTAGTGTGAACATGAACCACAGCTAAACTAAAAGGCAGCAGTGTGAAAGCGACCTTATAGTGTAACACCTTTTAATTAGTCTAATTTTAATTTCCTGTACATTACTCATGTATACGTGTGATGTTGTGATGTTATTTAGAGCTAGTGAATTAATCGATCAGTTGTCAACTATTACAATAATTGCAGAATAATCAGTTTCAGTAATTTTTTTTCAGAAAGTGTCCAAATTCTCTGATTTCAGCTTCTCAAATATGAATATTTTCTGGTTTCTCTAGTCCTCTCTGACAGTGAATATCTTTGGGTTGTGGACAATATAAGACATGTGAGGATGTTTCCATGGGCTTTGGGAACCAGTGATCAACAATTTTTATCATTTTCTGACATTTTCTGGATCAAACAATTAATGGATTAATCAAGAAAAGTGACAAAATAATCAATAATGAAAAAAATCGTTTATTGCAATCTTAATGTTATTGCTAAAAATGATATAACATTTTGTCCTAGTTTACAGGTATGATAAAGTTTAATTGACACCAAACAGGTTGACAGTTATAATGGAGTTAAGTTGGTCCATCTTCAGTCAGTTAGAAATGGTCGTGAACCTCAGATTTTTTGCCTCTTGTGGTGCTTTGTGGTGAGACACTTCCCTCAGTCAGCCAGTAGAGGTCCCTCCTGCCTCACCCTGTAGCAGCGAACAGGCCGTCTTTTTCTTCCCACCACACATTCCTCATGTTTGATTCATGTCACACCCAGACCTGTGTTGCACCACCTTGTACTACCTAATAAAGCGTACACTGGAAGCTGCTTCCTCTTGGAAAGCGTCTCATACTAACTAACCCTGTCGGCTGTAATTGTATGACATAGATATTCACCCCTATGAAAAGAACAATTTATCGCCGCGAGCTAAATGTATTAAACACACTTCGGATTTCCATGACAGGGCAGTACAGTGAGGCTGTCTGGCTGTGTCACTCTCAGGACAGTGGCTCTGTTGTTCCTGAGGGCAGCCACACCGACTCTCTCCTGCTAAATTGGAACTAATGGTCAATTTAATCTCAACTAAACAGAATTTAAATCACATGATTATCTATGTAGATAAGAGCTTAATGCCTCTAATGCCTCTAATTTTTGAGGCAAACCAGCCAATGTAGAGATGAGACGCCGGCGAGAGATAGTAGCTGCAGGAGCCAAGTCGAGGCCAGTCAGATTTATTTATAAAGTGCTTTCAACAAGCAGGATTGTTACAGAGGGCTTTAGTGAGAGGGCTCAACAGTAGATAAAAGCAGGGATAATGAGAGCATGAGATGGAGCACAAACACCAAGAAATGGGGCCAGAGCTTGTGAGCATGCACAGTATGTGTTGGTGTGGATGTGGCAACATTGGGCTATCTCTGGGCAAGAGAACTGAATCCATGATATAGACAAAATGGGATGAAATGGCTGGTTTTGAGTTAGATAAATAAATCAGGTTGGGTCTAAACTCAAATACTGAGAGACTGCTGTGTTTCCACCTGCAGAATGGAGGTCAAGTATAAGTGACATGTCACACTGTTATGATAAATTGCCCACAATAACAAAGAGTGAGGACATTATCTACAATATATTTCAGTATTTTTTATCCTTTACATCA
>NW_023339652.1:17538540-17541998 GCF_004916995.1 Morone saxatilis | reverse complement strand
AAACAGTAGTCATAACACATCTGATGCCCTACTCTCCAGGAGACAGCCTTGGTCTTTGGAATGTGCTTAGCTCATGGCACACTGAATAACACTTCTCCTAACTAATAACTATTCGAAGTGTGAATTCATGAGGATTAACATACATGAACATAAAATATTATACTGTAACGCTGTAAAATTAGACATGAAATAACACAACATAATATAGTTTGCTTCATGTTCGCAGAACCTTATTCCCTGAATGCATTTTCCCCACTACACTGTCGATGTTAAAGGACCAGTGTGCAGGACTAAATTGAATATAGTGGTGAGATTGCAGATTGCCAACCGACCAACTCACTTTACCAAGCATGCAGGAAAAACTACGGTGGCTGAGGCAAAGGCAAAAGGCCTCTATCTAGTGCTATTGTTTGGTTTGTCCATTCTGAGCTATTTTAGAAACATGGCGCTTCAACATGGCGGATATGTGTGACTGTCCGCTTAGCGCAACAGAAAGCTTATTAAATGTTTAAATTGCACAGATACTGTACAGATATATACATACCAGGCTCTGCGCCCCGTAGTCACATTGGCCATTGTGAGCACTGGTAGTCGCTCTGTGGGCCACTTGAGCAAAAACAAAAGTGAGAGAGATGCATCGTCTGCCCAGTTCAACTGTTAGTCATGGTTTTCCAGCTGAAGCCGTAGGGCAGAAGACAATAGTGCTTTTTATTGAAACGTTCAACTTTTCATAAAGTCAATTGACTCTCGTCAATGTCACTCTTTGTGAACTAACCAATCACAGCCTGGATGGGGCGGGACATTAAAAAAGGTTGATGTGCTGCAGTAAACTATATTTTCCTGCTTTTTGTCCTTATGTCACATGCCTGATGGATAATGCTTACAAGCAATATTTGTTACTCCTGCATCCCAGAAGAATGTCATTCAGGTTCTTTTGTGTAATGCCATTTTATGTCCCTGCCCAATCCAGTAACCTTGTCAGCACATCCAATAACCCCGACAGGTTCTTAGTTTGAGTAATGCTGCTTTAGATGCACAGTAATCAACCTGATTGATTCATTTGGAGTGAAGCATCTTACTCCTCTCGCTTGTAGTTTCTGCAAACTCGTGCTGGGTTTTGGATGCACTTCTGTCTTCATAAAGCATGGAAGCTAGCAGTAGTTATCATCACTGTTGGGATCATCATTTCTTTCCCATGCATTAGAAGCATCTTGCCATTTCTCAACTAAAGGAGATAGCTGGCAGCCGCACCATTCTCTTTCCTGGCAGAGAGTTTTAGAAAAATGTATTCTACCAGAGATGGACAGGAATATCAATTGTTCATTGGTTTATTCACAGCAACAGGGATACTCGATGGCAAGGTGTCAGAGGTTCATGTAAACTGTTTAACCTGTAGAAGACCTTAATTGGAGCCCAGCTGATAGCCAGCTTACTCTGTGCATGTTAACTCGGTGTCAGATTCCCTGTGAATGTCTGGAACTTGGTAGGGAGCTGGGTTGATGTAGGACAAGGCTGCCCTCTCAAATGTGTGCCTCAGTATGTCTGACTGAGCTTTATATTTTAAGACTGAAAGTCTGCTAGAACCCATTATACCCTGAACTGAACAGTGGGCCCTTTCTGTTCTCCAGCTACGAGACCAGAGAGATAATAAATCTGGGACTATTTCCTAATGACAGTTATTTAGTGCTGGGAACAGAATCCTGCTGGAAACATCTGGTGGTGGCTCCAAGCAGGTGCTTTACCCTAATTACTCTTTCAAAATAGCTGTGTTGTGCTATATTGTAGTTTGAACAAAGAGGTATAGTTGTAGAGAGAAAGTGAGAGAAACCTTCCTGTGTTGGTGTGTGTTTCCTCTTGCTGCTCCACTTTACTCTGACATTTAAAACATATGCAGCTCATGTGGATTGGACACTGAAGCTGGCTAAATGGCTAAATGTGATATCCTTTTTCCTGTCCTAACTACTTTTCTTTAACTAATCCATCATAATGTTAGGGAAAGCTGTGTGGGAGTCTGTCAGAAATGGTGAATTTGAAGCATCTATTGCAAATGTTTCTGGGAATGCAAAGCTAGTTTCCTTTCCTTCTGTTGGTGTACCTCAGGTTAAAAATTTGTACAGACATTCATGGTTCCTAAACAAGGTATCCTAATGAGTTTGCTGATCCCCAGACACGTAGCGCCATCATCAGATCACATTTTACACTGTCACATACTTTGATTTATGACCAAATACCAGCAAAACTAAAGCATTCCCAACAACCTCAGCTGTGCTTTATGTTTTGTCTTAGCAAATTAGTCCTTTTAAATGGTGCTGAAAGTTCCTAGTTAAGAATTTCCTCCATTTACAAAGCTGCAGAGAGCAACTTTTACTGAGGACTGGAGAGAGCTCCTCAGCTAAGGGAAGGAGTGGGGCTGACCGCTTTCCTATGAATGACATCATGTTTCATGAATGAACCTTCTCACTACATCTTAGAAAGGGCCAAGCAAGAACTTCCATGGATATAAAATGAAGCCAATGCAGAAGTGCCATAAACTGCAGTTCCTCGAACGGCCACTTGAGGCTGGCTTCAAAAGCGAGTCAATCCCGATATGCCCAAATGTTAAAATGCCCAACTGCACAACAGAAATAAACATGTTTACAGGCTGGTGCATAAAACCAATTAAAATGATCAGGTCAGCAGTGTTTGTATTTTGTCAACTTTAAATTCTGATGGATTGTAAAAAGTGCAGGAAAAGGCTTATGTATAAATCATTTCGTATTGGTACTGAAAGTCATGTATCACATTGGCATGGTAGCAAAACATTTCTAACAGTACCCAGTTGGTTCCCCGACCATTCCCCTAGTGCATGCTGGCTCCAAACCGCCACCCGAAGAGGAAAAATAAATGCATCTCTTCCTCTCCCCTAGATTCCTACCCGTATGTGTCGTCAGTGGTTTGCGCCTTCTTCATGTGTCTGACTCCTCTGTGGATCGTCATCTCCTCCAAGCACCCAGCCAGCCGCACCCTGCTCTACTCCGGATGGGAGCCAGTCATCACTGCCATGGTCATCAGCAGGTGTGTGTGTGTGTATGTGTGTGTGTGTGTGTTTGTGTATGTAACTGTGTGTATGTGTGTGTTTAGTCTTCAAAGGGGAAAGAACAGCTATTCTGTGTCTGCGACTCCCAGTTGTCTGGTTCGCCTGATGACTCATCCCCTAAACAAATTGCAGCACCCAAGCACATACACTCTCGGGTCCCCTTGAGCCTGGCAGCCTTACTAATACAGCCAGTAGGAAGGGATTGATTGTCTTTCTCGCTCTCACTCACTCTTCTTTGTGCTCGCCTCTCAACCCACAATGCAGGTGATAGCACATTTCTCAGGCTTTTGTAAAGGGAGTAAGAAAAAACTAATATTGGCTCTGGACAACATAAACTTTAAACTGTTTATCTCGTACTGTGTTCCTCTCTCTCTCTCTCTCT
>NW_023339652.1:17533137-17538515 GCF_004916995.1 Morone saxatilis | reverse complement strand
TTGTGTCCACTAAGTATCAACAGCGTGTTTGCAGGAGTACACTGATATCCTGCAGCTGTAACTCACCAATTTATGCATAGAGATGATTGTGGATAGTGGGTGGGGAACACCACCAATTATGTTTATTCATTTCAGATCCAGAGGAACCACAGTATTTTCTATCGATTGACACAGAAGATGTCCATACCTGAGGACCACATTAGAACTACCATGTGTCTTTTGGGAGATAAGGATGCTGTCACCAGGTCACAGAGGTATGACAGTGCATCCAATTTTGGTTCCAGTTCATAGTCCTGCTTATACTGATACTACTTCCTTTGAAGTATAACTCTGTATAACTCTACCAAGTATAAGATGTTAGATAGGTCGTTATTGTTACCAGTTATTTATACAATTTGATACAATTATCAATCTACAGCAAGGGACGAGTTTGTGCTTAATACATCAAGCGTATAGCACAAATCCGCATTTTTTGACTTTGTTGTTTTAGTTTAAGCATGGTATTATTTGCTTCGGGTCTTGTTTTCTCTACCATATAGCGATCTTACGAAAACCCTGTATTGACTCTCACCTTGCCTGAGATATGACGAACACACCTGAAACAAGTAATGGTTTCACTGAAACAGAATAAATCATTTCTGACAGTCTTTAGCTTAGTCTGTTTGACTCTTTGTGCCGCAAACATACAGACAAATAATATGTAACTGTTTGTCGACACTGCTGGCCAAGTGTTATTGACTTTGAACTCCTACAAGAATAACATCTAGCCTCTCTGGCTCGGTAGCATAACGTTAGCCTGTAGCTTGTAAAGTATTTGGCCTAAGTTTTAATGGCGCCATTCTAGGTCTTTCAGTGGCTCTGAATTTTTATGATAGTTTGTAAGAATTATTCAACAGTAGCAACAGCACAGCCCGACTGGCAGATTTCTTTGCTCAACAGAAACAACTATTAGAAATTATGAATTTAGAATATCTTGACTTGTTCTAGAAGGAGGCTGTTCTTTTTGCAGTGTACCTCATAATCCGAAATGCTTTCTATTTGTGAAAGAAATGTCTTTGAGTGGAACACGATACGTTTGTGTTACATTGTTGGTTCTCCATTTACAAGTCAGGGTTACATGTTGAGTCACGTGGGGGCGGCGCGGGGGGGCGGGCGCGCGGGGAGGCCGGCGGCACGGGGGGGGGCGGGGCGCGCGCGCTGGGGGGGGCGCAGGGTCCCTCAATAAAGGCAATGAACACCATTGTTGTGTTAAAATGAGACGAGTAAACACCACACTCATTCCTTTGATGAAGGACGCCAGCTCACATGAACACCAAACACACAACACACACCCCTGTACTGCTGAGTGTTGTGCTGATTTTGTATGCTTGACTGTGACACAGCACACCGCAGCAACCCACTGAGACAAGGTCGGCCAGCCTCCTGATTGGCTGTCTCCTAGCTGTGACTCTGGGTTTTGAAGGTTTGTAGGAGGAGGCGAGGTGATCCGAAAGCTGCACTGCAACACACAAACTTTAACGTCGACCTTTGCTGCTGCAATCCTCCGGGGGTTCCCCTCAGGACCGAAAAACCCACTGATTTAAAATAGCATCCTGAATCACAACGTGGAGCAAGCGCCAGCAAGTCAAAAACGATATATTGAATTCTTAAGTGAGATGTTTGTCTCCATCCTTGTGTATAGATAACACTCGTTGTTCTAGGTACACAAACATAAGAGTAAAAAAACTCGCATTATTGCAAAAACTGAGAGAAGATACAAATGAGAACAAATAACAGTTTTCTTTGTACTCCAAACTTTCAAGTTAAACAGCTATATGAGTTTACTTTAACGCTGTATAGTTATAATTAACCAACATACTGGTGCATATGCTCAGGTTGCTTCTGCATTGCATAATTCTAATTTTTGAATAACGACTATAAAAGAATTACCTTATTTATCCAATAAACCTTCACACAGAATGTTTAGATACACTGCTTAGCGGACTGACACTTTCGTGCTCTCTCACGAAAGCGAGGATCAAGTGAAAACACATAATATAGTCATTTTCTTCACTACTCAATGGTACCTATAGGCGCTACCTTTAACAACATCCTCATAGAACCACATAGCGACAGTTTACAGATGATCTCAGGCACACCATAACGGTAACTAGTCACCATATCCATCTCGTTTCCTCTTTCTAGACTCAATTGGTCCTAAATTAACCCATAACAACTCCACCGAGCAGCACTGATGGAAAGCTGGGGCAGAAAGACATCCCGTGCGAAGGGTGCAAGACAGACAGTGTACGCATGCAGGAACAAAGCACCATTTTCTCTCTCTGAAATAAGAAGTGGATATACCAAGATATTGTTAAATCCATCACAACAAGAGGACAATTGTGTGCACCTGAGGACAAGGTGACAGAGCACCATTATGAGCAGAAGTGGCAATGCAGCCATTACATTATGTGGTTTTGAGCAATGTGGAAAGTCAAATTCTGATAAATGCAGGATGTCACCAACTGTAGTTCTTATTACAAGTAGGTGTAGAGAAGGGTCAGCGGGTTGTGGAAAAGTGGCAAGCAATGAAACCATCAAAACTGCATAATATGATAAAATGGTGTAGCAAATATCCAAAGATGCATTTTATCATATGGCTGTCTACAGGGTAGCTGCTGAGGGAAGGGAGAGTGGCTGCTATTCAGTGCTGTTCATTTCCTCCCTACTCCACAAATCTTGTAAACAGCTTGGCCTAAGAGGGGGTCTCCTTTGCTTTAAAAGTAAGGTCGGAGACACCGGTTTTATTTTTGAGAGGTATCCACACACTAGATTAACATGACAGCAATAGCTTGTAAGGCTCAGTTCTAGGCCATAAATTATTAGTATTGTCAGATCTGGAGTACCGAGTGTGTGTTAAGAGATCAGAGAGACCTGTAGTGTAGTATCCTATATATAACAACATCATTTAGAACTCCATTTAAGAAAGGTCGGTATTATATACAGGAGGTGGATTCAAGAAGTGGTACATTCTTTAGTACCTTGTATCAGTGCTGATGTCTCTGACCATCCACATATAAAGTTTAGATCTTCATTTTTCGCCATGCAAGCAGGACGTAGCGCAAAAATAGTCCTGAATTTCATATATGAGTGCTTCCCAATTTACCAGATGTGGATACGACCTGCCTGGAGAGACTTAAGAGTGAGCAGCACATCTCTACTACCTCTAATACAAGTACCAATAGATGAAACGTCAGACAAAAACATACATTAGACGATTCAAGCAATGGTTAGTTTTACAAGGAATTTCCATTGGATTGGTTATAATATTCGAGCCATGAGATCTCGTACACAATCGTATATAATTATGTGGGCAGAGTTAGCCACTCCTTGGCAGCCCCTTTCTCCAGTGGATTCCCCAGATCTATACAGCCAGTACTTTTCATCTAAAGTGAATTAAACTTAACTAATTTCATTCCAACTATGTAATAAATAAAAGTGCCGCTTATTTAACACACCCCAAAAGTATCATTATACTGAGCAGCTAAATAATTTTAAGCACCCACATTATTGAGATTAAGCAAACATTTAAAATGCAATAAAAAGGAAAAGTCTATGGAGGTTTAGAAAGGGATGAAAATTGTTATAGTACGGGGCCGAATGCACTTATAAGAGATTTCTGCAGTGAGAACTTTAGTCTATGTTAATAAACACGTCTCACACATAAATAACTAGTCCTTCGCGGCTCCAACGCGATTGCACTCTTTTTTTTGGTCCGCAAAAAAAATGGCTTCCATCTCTTTGAAGCTAATCAAAAGGTTGCTGACCAGGAGATCAGCAGTTTTTAACAACTTATCCTGAGTGGACACATTGGATGTCTGAACGCAAATTTCACTTCATCTATCCAATATATGTTGTTATGATGATTATTTCCAATAAAAAACACACGGTGGTGCTTAAGGAAAAAGTCAGCGGGGTATAACTCTATATGGGGCGGATCCATGGGGAGATAATACAATATGAATGTTTTGTAACGAGCTTAGCATTGCAATCTATCCCAAACATGTGTTTGAGATAGTTTAAAGAGGAGAAAATAACAGTCAGGAGGCGCGAGATAAAATTGCCATAATCCCATATTAAATACCAATAAGCCATGACTGCTGCACACAGAAAGTCGGTAGCATATTAACGAACAATAACAAATACACTCAGAACATAAGATTATAGACCAAATATAAATGTATTAATGTTTTTGGCTTAATGGCAAAACATGCATGTACACAAGGTAACAGGACCAGGAATTTGTCCACATTTACACTATTCATCTAGAAGAAAATCAAGAAGACGTTTATTACTATAAAAATACTACATTTCCTTTAAAATCTTAAAAACTTACCAAAACAATTTACGCAAGGGTTAAAAAGTTCAATCTCCTCTCAACATCTCTTCTTGGTGAGCGAGAGGTTAATTATGGTGGGTGGGTGTATGTGAGATAGTCTAATAGATACTGAACCAGCGACAGGCACAACTATTTAGAAATTAATTTTCATCAGCAAACCAAAACTGCCTTTCTTGTGAGCTGTGTCCTGCACTTTAACAGAGGATAAACAGAGGATGTGGGAATTTAGAGCAATGTTAATTGCATGAGCATTTGAATTTTCTTTACATAACTGTATAACTCTTTTACATATGTATAACTCATATGTATAATCCCCCAGTATTTGAGAAGCTGTTATATGAAAACCTTTGTAAATTTTGGACCAGATTCCCTTTGTCTGTCGTGCCCCAGGGGGGGCAAGCAATTGGCAAATCAAACAGCGACACATTGAAGCATTCAGAGTGAAGGAAGGAAGAAGTGCCAAACTGGTGTGACTCACCCGTTGATAACGGGGTGTACACTACGAAGGGGGGGGGGGGGGGGGGGGGGGCCAGCCAGATTTGGGTCAGACACTGTTTTGGTTCCAGGATGAGCCCTCCGAGCCTGTAGAACACAACATAATAGATCATTAACTGGTGTTAGATGTTGTTGTGTATGTGTTGGTGTGTGTGTGGTGTGAAAGACGGAGAGAGAGAGAGAGAGAGAGAGAGAGAGAAAAAACGGGGCATGGAAAGAGACGCAAGCATTGTCTTCATCTAAATGATGTCCAACAGTGAATTTGTGTGTGCTGCTCTATAAATACAACTAAAAATGCTTCATCTCAGCTGCACTCAATGGTAGAAGAGAGAGAGAGAGAGAGAGAGAAGAGAGAGTCTCTCTCTCTCTCTCTACCATTGAGTGCAGCTGATGAAGCATTTTTAGTTGTATTTATAGAGCAGCACACAAATTCACTGTGGACATCATTTAGATGAAGACAATGCTTCGTTCTCTTTCCATGCCCCTTTTTCTCTCTCTCTCTCTC
>NW_023339652.1:17523846-17533112 GCF_004916995.1 Morone saxatilis | reverse complement strand
TTGTGTCCACTAAGTATCAACAGCGTGTTTGCAGGAGTACACTGATATCCTGCAGCTGTAACTCACCAATTTATGCATAGAGATGATTGTGGATAGTGGGTGGGGAACACCACCAATTATGTTTATTCATTTCAGATCCAGAGGAACCACAGTATTTTCTATCGATTGACACAGAAGATGTCCATACCTGAGGACCACATTAGAACTACCATGTGTCTTTTGGGAGATAAGGATGCTGTCACCAGGTCACAGAGGTATGACAGTGCATCCAATTTTGGTTCCAGTTCATAGTCCTGCTTATACTGATACTACTTCCTTTGAAGTATAACTCTGTATAACTCTACCAAGTATAAGATGTTAGATAGGTCGTTATTGTTACCAGTTATTTATACAATTTGATACAATTATCAATCTACAGCAAGGGACGAGTTTGTGCTTAATACATCAAGCGTATAGCACAAATCCGCATTTTTTGACTTTGTTGTTTTAGTTTAAGCATGGTATTATTTGCTTCGGGTCTTGTTTTCTCTACCATATAGCGATCTTACGAAAACCCTGTATTGACTCTCACCTTGCCTGAGATATGACGAACACACCTGAAACAAGTAATGGTTTCACTGAAACAGAATAAATCATTTCTGACAGTCTTTAGCTTAGTCTGTTTGACTCTTTGTGCCGCAAACATACAGACAAATAATATGTAACTGTTTGTCGACACTGCTGGCCAAGTGTTATTGACTTTGAACTCCTACAAGAATAACATCTAGCCTCTCTGGCTCGGTAGCATAACGTTAGCCTGTAGCTTGTAAAGTATTTGGCCTAAGTTTTAATGGCGCCATTCTAGGTCTTTCAGTGGCTCTGAATTTTTATGATAGTTTGTAAGAATTATTCAACAGTAGCAACAGCACAGCCCGACTGGCAGATTTCTTTGCTCAACAGAAACAACTATTAGAAATTATGAATTTAGAATATCTTGACTTGTTCTAGAAGGAGGCTGTTCTTTTTGCAGTGTACCTCATAATCCGAAATGCTTTCTATTTGTGAAAGAAATGTCTTTGAGTGGAACACGATACGTTTGTGTTACATTGTTGGTTCTCCATTTACAAGTCAGGGTTACATGTTGAGTCACGTGGGGGCGGCGCGGGGGGGCGGGCGCGCGGGGAGGCCGGCGGCACGGGGGGGGGCGGGGCGCGCGCGCTGGGGGGGGCGCAGGGTCCCTCAATAAAGGCAATGAACACCATTGTTGTGTTAAAATGAGACGAGTAAACACCACACTCATTCCTTTGATGAAGGACGCCAGCTCACATGAACACCAAACACACAACACACACCCCTGTACTGCTGAGTGTTGTGCTGATTTTGTATGCTTGACTGTGACACAGCACACCGCAGCAACCCACTGAGACAAGGTCGGCCAGCCTCCTGATTGGCTGTCTCCTAGCTGTGACTCTGGGTTTTGAAGGTTTGTAGGAGGAGGCGAGGTGATCCGAAAGCTGCACTGCAACACACAAACTTTAACGTCGACCTTTGCTGCTGCAATCCTCCGGGGGTTCCCCTCAGGACCGAAAAACCCACTGATTTAAAATAGCATCCTGAATCACAACGTGGAGCAAGCGCCAGCAAGTCAAAAACGATATATTGAATTCTTAAGTGAGATGTTTGTCTCCATCCTTGTGTATAGATAACACTCGTTGTTCTAGGTACACAAACATAAGAGTAAAAAAACTCGCATTATTGCAAAAACTGAGAGAAGATACAAATGAGAACAAATAACAGTTTTCTTTGTACTCCAAACTTTCAAGTTAAACAGCTATATGAGTTTACTTTAACGCTGTATAGTTATAATTAACCAACATACTGGTGCATATGCTCAGGTTGCTTCTGCATTGCATAATTCTAATTTTTGAATAACGACTATAAAAGAATTACCTTATTTATCCAATAAACCTTCACACAGAATGTTTAGATACACTGCTTAGCGGACTGACACTTTCGTGCTCTCTCACGAAAGCGAGGATCAAGTGAAAACACATAATATAGTCATTTTCTTCACTACTCAATGGTACCTATAGGCGCTACCTTTAACAACATCCTCATAGAACCACATAGCGACAGTTTACAGATGATCTCAGGCACACCATAACGGTAACTAGTCACCATATCCATCTCGTTTCCTCTTTCTAGACTCAATTGGTCCTAAATTAACCCATAACAACTCCACCGAGCAGCACTGATGGAAAGCTGGGGCAGAAAGACATCCCGTGCGAAGGGTGCAAGACAGACAGTGTACGCATGCAGGAACAAAGCACCATTTTCTCTCTCTGAAATAAGAAGTGGATATACCAAGATATTGTTAAATCCATCACAACAAGAGGACAATTGTGTGCACCTGAGGACAAGGTGACAGAGCACCATTATGAGCAGAAGTGGCAATGCAGCCATTACATTATGTGGTTTTGAGCAATGTGGAAAGTCAAATTCTGATAAATGCAGGATGTCACCAACTGTAGTTCTTATTACAAGTAGGTGTAGAGAAGGGTCAGCGGGTTGTGGAAAAGTGGCAAGCAATGAAACCATCAAAACTGCATAATATGATAAAATGGTGTAGCAAATATCCAAAGATGCATTTTATCATATGGCTGTCTACAGGGTAGCTGCTGAGGGAAGGGAGAGTGGCTGCTATTCAGTGCTGTTCATTTCCTCCCTACTCCACAAATCTTGTAAACAGCTTGGCCTAAGAGGGGGTCTCCTTTGCTTTAAAAGTAAGGTCGGAGACACCGGTTTTATTTTTGAGAGGTATCCACACACTAGATTAACATGACAGCAATAGCTTGTAAGGCTCAGTTCTAGGCCATAAATTATTAGTATTGTCAGATCTGGAGTACCGAGTGTGTGTTAAGAGATCAGAGAGACCTGTAGTGTAGTATCCTATATATAACAACATCATTTAGAACTCCATTTAAGAAAGGTCGGTATTATATACAGGAGGTGGATTCAAGAAGTGGTACATTCTTTAGTACCTTGTATCAGTGCTGATGTCTCTGACCATCCACATATAAAGTTTAGATCTTCATTTTTCGCCATGCAAGCAGGACGTAGCGCAAAAATAGTCCTGAATTTCATATATGAGTGCTTCCCAATTTACCAGATGTGGATACGACCTGCCTGGAGAGACTTAAGAGTGAGCAGCACATCTCTACTACCTCTAATACAAGTACCAATAGATGAAACGTCAGACAAAAACATACATTAGACGATTCAAGCAATGGTTAGTTTTACAAGGAATTTCCATTGGATTGGTTATAATATTCGAGCCATGAGATCTCGTACACAATCGTATATAATTATGTGGGCAGAGTTAGCCACTCCTTGGCAGCCCCTTTCTCCAGTGGATTCCCCAGATCTATACAGCCAGTACTT
Organism: Morone saxatilis; assembly: GCF_004916995.1. Lineage (NCBI taxonomy): Eukaryota > Metazoa > Chordata > Actinopteri > Moronidae > Morone > Morone saxatilis. Next base: position 17,529,692 of record NW_023339652.1, on the reverse strand, counting down.
TTCATCTAAAGTGAATTAAACTTAACTAATTTCATTCCAACTATGTAATAAATAAAAGTGCCGCTTATTTAACACACCCCAAAAGTATCATTATACTGAGCAGCTAAATAATTTTAAGCACCCACATTATTGAGATTAAGCAAACATTTAAAATGCAATAAAAAGGAAAAGTCTATGGAGGTTTAGAAAGGGATGAAAATTGTTATAGTACGGGGCCGAATGCACTTATAAGAGATTTCTGCAGTGAGAACTTTAGTCTATGTTAATAAACACGTCTCACACATAAATAACTAGTCCTTCGCGGCTCCAACGCGATTGCACTCTTTTTTTTGGTCCGCAAAAAAAATGGCTTCCATCTCTTTGAAGCTAATCAAAAGGTTGCTGACCAGGAGATCAGCAGTTTTTAACAACTTATCCTGAGTGGACACATTGGATGTCTGAACGCAAATTTCACTTCATCTATCCAATATATGTTGTTATGATGATTATTTCCAATAAAAAACACACGGTGGTGCTTAAGGAAAAAGTCAGCGGGGTATAACTCTATATGGGGCGGATCCATGGGGAGATAATACAATATGAATGTTTTGTAACGAGCTTAGCATTGCAATCTATCCCAAACATGTGTTTGAGATAGTTTAAAGAGGAGAAAATAACAGTCAGGAGGCGCGAGATAAAATTGCCATAATCCCATATTAAATACCAATAAGCCATGACTGCTGCACACAGAAAGTCGGTAGCATATTAACGAACAATAACAAATACACTCAGAACATAAGATTATAGACCAAATATAAATGTATTAATGTTTTTGGCTTAATGGCAAAACATGCATGTACACAAGGTAACAGGACCAGGAATTTGTCCACATTTACACTATTCATCTAGAAGAAAATCAAGAAGACGTTTATTACTATAAAAATACTACATTTCCTTTAAAATCTTAAAAACTTACCAAAACAATTTACGCAAGGGTTAAAAAGTTCAATCTCCTCTCAACATCTCTTCTTGGTGAGCGAGAGGTTAATTATGGTGGGTGGGTGTATGTGAGATAGTCTAATAGATACTGAACCAGCGACAGGCACAACTATTTAGAAATTAATTTTCATCAGCAAACCAAAACTGCCTTTCTTGTGAGCTGTGTCCTGCACTTTAACAGAGGATAAACAGAGGATGTGGGAATTTAGAGCAATGTTAATTGCATGAGCATTTGAATTTTCTTTACATAACTGTATAACTCTTTTACATATGTATAACTCATATGTATAATCCCCCAGTATTTGAGAAGCTGTTATATGAAAACCTTTGTAAATTTTGGACCAGATTCCCTTTGTCTGTCGTGCCCCAGGGGGGGCAAGCAATTGGCAAATCAAACAGCGACACATTGAAGCATTCAGAGTGAAGGAAGGAAGAAGTGCCAAACTGGTGTGACTCACCCGTTGATAACGGGGTGTACACTACGAAGGGGGGGGGGGGGGGGGGGGGGGCCAGCCAGATTTGGGTCAGACACTGTTTTGGTTCCAGGATGAGCCCTCCGAGCCTGTAGAACACAACATAATAGATCATTAACTGGTGTTAGATGTTGTTGTGTATGTGTTGGTGTGTGTGTGGTGTGAAAGACGGAGAGAGAGAGAGAACACACATACACACACACATTAACACCAGTTAATGATCTTATTATGTTGTGTTCTACAGCATCGGAGGGCTCATCCTGGACAAAACAGTGTCTGACCCAAATCTGGCTGGCATCGTAGTGTACACCCCGGTTATCAACGGTGAGTCACACCATTGGCACTTCTTCTTCCTTCACTCTGAATGGCTTCAATGTGTCGCTGTTTGATTTGCAATTGCTTGCCCCCCTGGGGGCACGACAGACAAAGGGAATCTGGTCAAAGACAAAGGTTTTCATATAACAGCTTCTCAAATCCTGGGGGATTATACATATGAGTTATACATATGTAAAAGAGTTATACATATGTAAAGAAAATTCAAAGCTCATGCAATTACATTGCTCTAATCCCACATCCTCTGTTTATCCTCTGTTAAAGTGCAGGACACAGCTCACAAGAAGCAGTGGTGCTGTGTTCAGTGGCATACACCACATACACCCCCCACCAGTTACACCCCCAGATTGGGGTTGAACTTGTGCGTAACGTTGGTGAAGAATTAGTGATGTGACAAATTCCTGGTCCCTGCTTACCTGTGTACATGCATGTGCCATAGCCAAAAACAATGTATGTTCTGATATGTATGTTCTAATATGCCATGCTTGCAGCAGTATGGCTATGGTTTTAGGAATGGCAATATTGGTCCAGACTGAAATATCTCAACACATGTTGGATAGATTGCAATGAACCTCGTTACAAACATTCATGGTCCCCATGGTCCCCCAAGTGATCCCCCTGACTTTTCCTTAAGCACCACCGTGTGTTTTTATTGAAATATCTCAACAACTATTGGATAGACTGAAGTGAAATTTGGTTCAGACATCCATGTCTCCCTCAGGATAAGTTGTAAAAACTCTGATCTCCTGGGTCAGCAACCTTTACTATCAAAAGAGCCATTTTGGGACCAAAAAAAAATCTGTCTTGAGCCGCAAGACATATTTGAGCCTTATACTGCTAATTCTCACTGCAAATCAAGCATCGGCCCTCGTACTATAACATTTTCTCCTTTACTCCAAGACTTTTCTTTTATTGCATTTTAACATTTTGTCAATTATAGTCGTTAAAATGTTAATGTTTTTAATTTGGTGTAATAGCGGCACAGTTTTACAGTTGGAGAATGTTAGAATTACTTTAATGAAAAGTAATGGGAGCCACTGGAGAGGGGCTGAAGAGGGGCAACCTGCCCCCATTTTTCATTTGTCCAGTATTTTGATTTATGTTATGACCAAATCCAAGGAAAAATTCCTTGTGAAACATTAGTCACCAATAAATGGATCATAATATATTGATTAATTATATGAGTATTATGTGATGGGGTATTATGAATAGTAAAATAATGGCTAAGTGTGTGTGATGAGGAAAAGTTAGGTTCTTGTGGGAAGGGAATGGTAAGACAGGTATAATATTAAAATTCCAGAGTTTGATACCAGTAGTTTCCAGGTCCAGTGCTTATAGCATGCCATTGTATGGGTTAGGTAATGTGGAAAATGGCTCAGAGAGATTCGAGAACGAGTGCGGAGACTGGGGGAATACATTTTTCCTCCGGATCTGTAGGGTACAGAGCACCTGGTTAGAATGGAGTTTAAATGGATGTGGTTATGGCAAACATTCAGTGCGTGGATGACGTTTCTATAAAGGTGTCACCGAGTCGATTTATATTAATGAGGTTGAGTATATATGCTGGATACTGCGCAGCTCTACGTGGTCGCTTCCTGGGTTTTAGATTTCTTGGTTCATGCCCCGTTATGCTAGAATCCTCATTGTCATAGTCCATATGCTGTGGTAAAGGTTGTGGAGGCTATGGGTTATTAGAGTAGATCAGCACTTGGGAGTGGCAAGCCATTGCTCATCCCTCCTCTCATGCAGTCCCCTTACCCTGTTAGTACGTAGCTGTTGCGATATGTAGGTGAAGAGAGAGTGGATCATTTTCTTTTATCGGGATCACTGCCTTACTTAATTAAGCCCAGCCATTTTTCCACCTTTTCCAGATATTTTATATGCGAAGTTTGACATGGTTCATTGGCATGGTGCGGCGAGCTTCACGAACGAACCTCCCCGGGGTGAACTCTCTCCTCTTCCTTCGTAACATCAGTCATCTTCTTACTTTTGTAATAGATATCAACAGTTTCCGGGCATCACTGCATTTTACCTCAAAGATAGAGAGTGAGCTTTCTCGCACTGCTAACAACCATTCAAATAATTGTGTTTTACATGGTCTGCATTGCACTCTCTCCTCATTTAAGGTAGGTCTGTATTGTCTATGTTTATAGGAATATTGTGCCTTCTTCGTTGTGAAAAATGGATTTTAAAATCTGGTCTATTCACCTTTTCCATTTTATCAAACAAATGGGTGCTTTGTTCCTGCTTCGGTACTACTTTGTTTTCTGAATACACTGATTTTCTCTTTCCCATGCTGCTTGAGATTTCCATGGGGTACGATTAGGATCATTGATTTTTTCCCATGAATTTACCGATAAGACCACTAAGAAAAGTTTTATTTTTTACTATTACCAATGTGCCTGACTTTATTTAACTGTTTGTTTTAGTTCTGGGGGCTCTCAAGGAAGTGCACTAGTGAAACACAGGATTGGGTGAGACAAGTGCCATTATTATGTTTTCTTATCTAATCTGTTTACTGGACCAACATCTATTTTGTGGTACAAACATGTATTTTACCATAATCAGTGGACTTAGGGTTGAATAAGGTTTCTTAATGGAATTAATTTCGCTTCAGGCACCGACAAGACAGTTTTGTGTGGTTACGACGAGCCTTTCGTAAAGCATCTCATATGCTGTTTAACTTGAAAGGTTTTGGCGTACACATATAACGGAATTATCTGGGTTGATTTGTCTCAATTTTAATCCTCTCTCAGTTTCAGCAGGTTAACTGCAGGGTAGTCTTTTTGACCCTCCTTGCTGAGATACTTATTTTATCAACGTATTGTGGTTGGTTATTACAGGCAAGAAATGGGAATGTGACACTCCATCAGAATCATATGTGTCGGGTATGTAGCTGTGCGCTGCTAATCCCAAGGTGTGATAATGCATATGATATGTGGAAATACGACAGTACGAAGCGAGTGATAGCATCTTATGTCAACGAGAGTGCGCTTGGAATAATTAAGGATTACTAAATAGGTAGACTCCCCAAATTGTTCGGATCGAGCCATACAATAGGTTGCCTAATGAGACTGGGTTTCATAGGCTGTCAAGCCGCAGTCCTTCTGTCTCCACTTGTTGATCACAGCCAGAAATGCTTCCCCAGGCTCTCTCTTCACAATTGTTCCTTCTTTGTTGCGTTCCTTTTTACATTCATTCTTGCAGCCGCATTTACTCCGTCTCCTTCTATCATTCTTTCCCAGCTGCCTCTTTTTATTTTGGGCGATCGGCGCCAGAGGAATTTCCTGGGCCCATCTTCTTTTCGCGGACTATATATCAGAGTAAAGAGGATGAAATGCGATTTGTTTTTTATTATTCCTTTTTTTTTTCTTTGGGTGGGGCCGTGATGGGAATTGCATTGTATTAATTGTACTTTTAGGTGAAGAGACGCAAAACTCAAAGGTGTAAGTCCTAAATAAAGTATCTCCTGCATATCCATTGTTTTGGGAGGTGTTAGGACGGGGATGGTGGACCTCTAATTGGTTTGGTTTCTTGTGGAGTAGGACGTACTGTATGGTCTTTTTTGTGCCTCCTGGCATCGCGGCACGGAGATTCATTCAAAGCAAGAGAGTTACTGAAGGGAATCAATACCAAGCGTTGTGGTTGTGTTTTCTGGTTATGCGTGCAAATCTGCCATCTTCAAGTGGATAACTTTCATGGGCTATGCTGTACATCAGCCCAAGCCCTGAAATATGCTTAAGCAAGAACATGGCTGAAATCCACTGAGTGGTAGCTGGTCGTAGGTGTCTGCCAGTATAATACACACTCACTAACCCGTGCAAAGCAAGGAACAAGGGAGGACGGGTTAATACAGTAAAATAATAGTTTTAATGAACACAAAGATGAGTTCTTACAGTCTTCCTTTCAGTAGAATGTTCTAGATGTCCTAATATTAGCCTCGTTAATTATTTGCTGGCTATAATGTTAAACAGCTGTAATTCTGTCTTTCTCGATCTTCGGCCATATCTTTTACAGGACCTCTGATCTTACACTTCTGCAACCGTGTCGAAAGCGTATCTC
>NW_023339652.1:17518002-17523821 GCF_004916995.1 Morone saxatilis | reverse complement strand
AAAAAAAAAAGCTGTTTTTCCAAGCCATGACAATTTTGGGACATAAAGATGCATTAATAACACACAACAGCATCTTTTGTTTGGGATTTCAAATATATGATATGTTATATTCTCATATTCAAAACAGTGCTAAGATTGGAATAATTGTGCACTTAGATTGTGCACTGATTTTGACTTTATGGCTTTCTGTCCTTGAGGGTGTTTAGAATGGTTGGGGTGCAAGAGGGTGGAGGCTGTTCTCACAACCTCAGCAGGGGGCAGAGGTAGAGTTAAGCAGGTTTGGGGGCGATCTGGCTTATTCAGGTCACCGGCTCTGACAGGAGGAATGGGGATGAGGAGGATGTGGAGGTCTGGGCTGCAGCGAGGCTACGTGGGGAACTGCAGGGGGTCTGTGTGCTGGGCTCAGCTGGGCCGCTCTGCCCGGAGGGGGAAGACACAGGAACTGTCTGCCCAGCTCGCCGGTCTCATATCTGCTCCTCTCCTCCAAGTTTAATTTAATTTTGTTTATTTGACTGGCTCTAGCATCACGATGCGGCATGGAAAACAGAAACAGATAAAACATAATGAAAAGACGGAAAGAAGAAGGGGAAAAATGACTTACTGGTGGAAGTGAGATGTAAAGCACACCTTATCTTAAAACAAACAACAGAAGGAAAGAAAAAAGGCAAATATGCCAAGATGACAAGCAAAGATTAAAGACTTGGCTGTATTGGAGTGCTGTCTGGTGGAAAACTGCATAACAGGGTACATAACATAATATGATATCTGCAGGATCAGGAAACCAGATCAAAGCTGTTTGAAGAGCTTTCTAATGACCTGAAACTGAATTTAAAATGAAGGCAAAGGCCCATTCTAAATGTAATACATTATAGCTAATGAAATGGGTACAACAAGAACATCAGGAAAGGAGCTGGCACAAACCCCCTAATACCTGGATTAAACATACCTGAAAAGCTTTTAAGTAATTTGAATATTAATATCATTTAAGCAACCACAGATACCTCCTACTGCAGGAGAAACTGCATAAAATAGCCCTAATGTATTCAAATGAAATAATGGAGGTCAGTGTGGTAAAAATGAGGCTTTCTCCCTCTATCTGTCATTTCACCTGTCTTTTCTTATCACGCTCTACACATCTCCTTCCCCACTCCGTTCTAATCAAACATCCACACGCCGTCCTTTCACAGTTTCTCTTCAGCCTGCCCTTTGTTCGACTGTATTTTTTATTAGAACAGGATCCGTGGTGCATTTTAATCAGCCCAAAGACATGACTACACCGCCTCGCCGTTTCCTCACCCATGAATAAAACGCTGTAAATCAGAGACACTTAAAAAGTTTGCAGAGCCTACACCGCGCGCGCAGAATAAAAACACACTCGCCCTCGCCAACAGACACACGCTTGATTCCCCAGCTGTTTGTGCCCGGGATGCGTCTCGACGGAAAACCAATTAGAGTCAGAATCGTACTCCATCTCGTTAAATGTCTCTCATTAATGCCATTTAAATTAAAAGCTTATCTCTTGTTGTGGAGGTGCCAGGCCTCTGGCAACCATGGTGAAGCAGTGAGAGATAGAAGCAAGAGGAAATGGAAGAGGACCAGTTTTGTCAAGTGGAGACAGACGGACTGCGGCTGACAGCCTAAAACCAGTCTCATTAGGCAACCTATTTATGCTGATGAACATTGGGAGTCTATATTTAGTAATCTTAATTATTCCAGGGACTGTTGACTGAGCACACTCGCTTCTTCTGTTTTCACATTCACATGCATTCACACCTGGGAGCAGCGCAGCACAAGACAAATAGATTCTATGGAGTGTCATCCATCTTGTGTATAAACACTTTGTCTATATCTCAGCAAGGAGGGTCAAAGACTGCATTAATTGCAAAACTGAGAGAGATAAATGAGACAAATAACAGTTTCTTTGTACCCAAACTTTCAAGTTAAACAGCTTGTTGCTTTACGCTGTGTAAAACACAACTGTCTTGTCGGTGCTGCAAATTAATTCATTAAGAAACCTTTCAACTAATCACTGTTTTACATGTTTACACAAATAGTTCCAGAAACAGATTGAAGAAACATATATGCATTTCTCACCCATGTTCCTGTGCACTTCCTTAACCCCAAAACTACACAGTTATGTCAGGCACATTGGTAATAGTAAATATTTTAGTTTTCTTTCTGGGAAATCATGTCCTAATTACCCATAAATCTCAGCAGCAATGGGAAAGCAGAAGACATCAGTGTATTCAGAACAGTTAGAAGCAGGAACAAAGCACCATTTTTTGATAATAAATGTAACCAGATTTTAAAATCCATCACAAGAGGACAATTTCTTCACTGACAATACAGACCATTAGAGCAGAGTGCAATGCAGCCATTACACATTATGTGGTTTGAGCAAGTGGCGAAAGTCATTCTAGATAAATGCAGGATGTCACCAACTGTAGTTCTTATTACAAGTAGGTGTAGAGAAGGGTCAGCGGGTTGTGGAAAAGTGGCAATGCAATGAACATCAAACTGCATAATATGATAAAATGGTGTAGCAGTATCCAAAGATGCATTTTATCATATGGCTGTCTACAGGGTAGCTGCTGAGGGAAGGGAGAGTGCTGCTATTCCAGTGCTGTTCATTATCCTCCTCCACACTTTAACAGCTGGCCTAGAGATCTGCTGGGGATCCAACAGATCAAGGAACAGAAGTGGAGGCAGTTCAGCTAAAATTATATTAGACTGGTACCACTTTAAGAGTCAAGACCTGTGTTTCCTAACACATCATTTAAACTCCATTTAACCAGGTCTTTATACAGATCAAATGTATTAGTCTGATGTCTGATGTCTTCTGACCATCCACATAAAAAACCATGCCATGCAAAGCTGGACTGGAAAAGTAGTCTCTGAATTTACGGCAAAATAGTCTAAGCATGATGATATTGAATTAAGATAATAATAATATATAATAATAATAATAATAAGTATGGAAATGGTGAGGAGCCCATGTTGGTACAAAATAATTGAGTCCCGTCCAAATCAACAATACTGACAGAATGACGAGAGATTTGCAGATATGTCCCCTCTTCACCCGACATACTCAGTGCGCGTCTGGCCATTACTTTTCAATGTAAAGTAATTCTAACATTCTTCCAACTGTAAAACTGATTGGGACCTATTTGACCGCAGACCGAAGCTATAAAAACATTAACTTTTAACGAGGCTATAATGTGCAAAAGAGTTAAAATATATCAATAAGAAAAGTCTTGAGTGAAAGGTGAAAGAAAAGTTCAGTTAGTAGACAGAGGTGAATCACCCAGCGACTCTTGATTTGCAGATAGAATAACAAAACTATAAGCTCAAATATGTCTTTGCGGCTCAGACAATTTTTTCTTTGTACCCAACCTCAATCTCTTTGATGAGGTAAATCTGCTGACCCAGGAAGATCGACGATGTTGGTATTACAACTATCCTGAGGGAAGACAGATGGATTGTTCTGAACCAATGTGTCATGACTGTGCAGGTCTATCCGAATAGTTTTGTTGAGATATTTAAAATACACAACAAGCCAACACGGTGGTGCTTAAGGAAAAGTCCGAGAATCAGCAGGGAACCACATGGGACCATGAATGTGTGTAAAACGACCGAAGGTTCATGCAAATCTATGCCAACATGTGTTGAGGAAGCCTCCGATTTTCGCAGTCTGGAGCACGAAAGTTAGAATTGCCTATTCCTAAAACCAGTACATCACATACTGCTGCAAGCATGGCATAATTAGACACATACAATAAAGAATGTCGGCGAAGTAGCAATTATATGTTGCGCTATGGCAGCAGTGCATGTGAACACAGGTACAGCAGGACAGAATTTGTCACGTGTACAGCAATTCTCTGCAACCAGACGTTACGCACAAAGTTCGAACCAGAATCGTGAGTGGAATGGCAACTGACGCGATGGGGGGTGTACTGCCCATGGGTGGTATGATGCCAGCTGAAGACACAGCACACTCTTCTTGTGAGCTGTGTCCTGCACTTTAACAGAGGACTCAAGGAACAGAGCGGACGTGATGGGATTAAGGTGAAGCAGACTGTAATTGCATGAGCTTTGAGATCGCCTTCAGTGTGGCGATGGGTAAGTCGAGAGATAGGCTGTAGTGAGACGACACTTGCCGTATCTCAAACAATAGTAAGATGCTAAGTACCAGTAAGTATGCACTGCCCCCAGGATTTGAAGAAGCTTTGTTTATATGAAACCTTTGTCTTTGACCAGAATTCCACTTAGCGACCTGAGCGTCGGCCCCCCAGCGGGGGCAGCAATTGCAAAGTCAACACGAAACAGCAACAGCTATTGTGAAAGACCATTCAGAGTGAAGTAAGACAGACACCGTGCCAATCGGTGTCGACATCCCACTCACGTTGATTACAACCCAGGCAGGATTGTACATACACTCTCTCCCAGTACCGAGGCAGATGTGTCAGATCATCTGTACTTATGTCCAGATGAGTACGCACCTCTCCGGATTGCTGCTTAGAACAAAACAACTCATAATAGATCTATATAACACAGCTGATGTCATTATATGGTGTGGTAGTAATGTGATGTGTGTGTGATATAAAGTGATAAAAGAACAGGAGAGAAGCAGGCGAAGAGCGGGTGAACTCAGAGAGAACGTCAGCGAACCACGAACTCAACAACTCACTGAACTCAGCGCAAGACACGAGAGAACGAAAAAGGCGACATCGGGAAAAGGAGAGAACCGACAGAACATCATGTTGCTCTCTCATCTAAATGCTACATGACGGTCACACAACGTAGCAAATATCTCGTGTGCATACTCACGGATCAGTAAAACATAACAACTAACTCAAATGCGCTCTCAGTCGACTACGCCACTCAAACTCAACATGGTTGCAGAGACAGCGGGAACCAACGAATGCGTGACGAACGCCGACGACCGAATCGACGAGAAGATGACGAGAAAGAAGAAAAGAACACAGAACCAGAAACCGAGAAGAACGACGAGAGACGAGAGAAGAAGACAACAACTCAGAACCAGACACGAGGATGCGACCAACGAAACAGAATGACCAGAAAGATGACGAGAGAGAGAGAACACAGTACGAAGAAATCAACCACCAGGTCTAAAAGATCTATCATGTTGTACTCAGCGTACACTGCAACACCATAATAGATTTTAATATACTTGACTCACCTACAAAAGCCTGAGAAATCGTGCTTCAACTCATGCAATTTGTGGGTAAATTGAAAAAAGAGAGGACTGAGCACAAAGAGAGAGTGACGTGGAGAGCGGAGAAAGACTAAATCAATCCCTTCCTACTGGCTGTATTAGTAAGGCTGCCAGGCTCAAGGGGACACCGAGAGTGTAAATGTGGCTTGGGGTGCTGCAATTTGTTCTAGGGGATGAGTCAAATACAGCGAACCATGACAATGGGAGTCGCAGACACAGAATAGCTGTTCTTTTCCCCTTTGAAGACTAAAAGCACACACATACACACAGGTTACATATACAGCAAACACACACACACACACATACACACATCACACACCTTGCTAGATGACCAATGGGCAGGGTGATGACTGGCACCACCGGAAGTTAGAGCAGGGTGGCGGCTGGACTGGGGTGCTTGGAGGCAGATGACGATCCACAGAGGGGAAGTCAGACAGCAGAAGAAGGCGCAAAACCAACTGACTGACACATACGGGGTGGAATCTAAGGGGAGAAGTAAGGAGATGCAATTATTTTCCCTATCGGGTGGAGGATTTTGGGCACAGCATGCCATCTAGGGGAAATGGTCGGAAACCAATACTGG
>NW_023339652.1:17517764-17517902 GCF_004916995.1 Morone saxatilis | reverse complement strand
TGGGTTTGGTGGGAGAGGCTTAGCGGAGTGATACATCGCAGCCTCAGAGAGTGGAGGAAGCTTTTGCATAGATTTGCCCTACTGCTTTTAAGTGCATAGCTAGAACCTAGCTTAGCATTAAGATTGAGGCAGGGGGGG
>NW_023339652.1:17516642-17517691 GCF_004916995.1 Morone saxatilis | reverse complement strand
CAATTAACATGTTCTATCTTGTTTAACATATACTTAAAGAGACATGTAAAAAACAACAACCAGGTGAATTATCGTTGTATATTTTTAGGTGAACTACTTCCTTACACCAGCTCCATTCTTTTAACACAGACAGTGTATGGAACTATTCCTTTACAAGCTCCCATTTGATCCGTGGCATATTCAGATTGCGAGGACAGAAGTGTGAAGTGAGAAGACGAGGACAGACGGGGAAGAGCGAGTGTGAATGCTCATTGTGAAGTTATGTCGGTTTACAGGCCCAGTGGGAGCGCTGGTAATGCTCCAATAAAATGTCACCAGGCAGACAAAGAGCCACAATAGATTGAATTAAGTGGACATCACCCTGAGGTGGTGGCAGTGTCTAATTTAATATCCTCACCACAATAACTGGCCTGGTTGGGGGCGGACACGCTCTACTTTTTGTATGGTTTGCAGTACACGACCACTTCAGTGACTGAAAGCCAGCTACATATCAAAGATGTGTTTACCTGCTGCAATGCGAACACATGAATGATTTTTAGTTGTGAATGAAAAACCGTGTCTCTTTTCTCAGTTAAACTCTAAACAGTTTCTTTTTTTTTTTTACAGATATAAAGACACAATACAGAAAGACTTTTTCTTCTCTTCTGTGCTGCTCTGTGCCCACCTGTCAGCTAGTTTGTTGTTGATACCTGTATGTATGTGAGCTCCCCTGCAGGGCTTAGTCACCAGACTGTGGCTACAAGGATGAAAGACGCAGGAAGTTAGTTTGTGTGTTCCTTGCTAAGGGGAAGGTGTGATAGCTGCAGCATGTGAATGTAAAGTGGTCCTGTATTTTGGCAGTGCAGATGGCGTCCCATATTCTCACGACTGTTCATCTGCTTGATTTTAATTCAAATCTTACATGAAGAAAATAGAGCTGCATGCAAAGATGAGATGAGAGTAATAAAAAACATTTGTTCTAGCACATTTAAGGTTTTTTCTGCTCCAGTAACAGTTGAAAAAGCCTCAGTCAGAAGCTCACCTCGCCTCCTCAGAAATGTAACTACACG
>NW_023339652.1:17515022-17516513 GCF_004916995.1 Morone saxatilis | reverse complement strand
CTTTTATGCCATGTTCCCGTCCACCCATAGCTCAAATTTTTACTAAATTTCCAGAAAATCTCTAAAGCTTTTGGTTATTTTATTTTTGATTTTTTTCTTATACATATAATGTTTTTTTTTTCTTTACTTAAATATCAATATTGTTTTTGGAATTGCAGAGTCGGTCAGTAGCCTTACACAATTCTTACTTAAAAGGTCATAAATAGCCACTTTTACCTGCCAATCTGTCTTTGCGGACACACAACACCGAATGCTCTCCTCCAATCATGAACCAGGAACTCTTCTATCTTGTCTAGGAATCGGGGGAAACCTGGTGGCTATTCAGTCCAGCAGGATCTCCACTCACCTGCACTTCCACTGTGCCCCTGGGGAGGTTCCTGAAGAGGCCAAGGGCTGCTACTACCCCTGCCGTACATTCTTTGGCACAGGTCAGTACTGACAATTTCATAAAACCACATATTGAATTGGCATTGCTGTCCAGCTCCAAAATGATAGGTGATAGGTGTAAAGCACTTATAATCTTTATTTTTGGCTGTTATTAATACTATGCTGGTTGCTGATGAGAAGTCCTCAACCTGACACATTTTAAATGGCTTTCACACAAGTACACATGTTTAATGTAGGTTTGGATATCACAGTCAATGGAAATGCTGTCAGGATTATAATGAGGCTTTAAATTCACAGTTTGAAACAGTGGTTTTCAGCTCTGTTCCTGGTGAGCTGCAGTGCTGCCCGTTTTCTGTCCTACCAGGCGGTTAATTGCCATCTCCTGCTGTCCCAGGTCTCAATTAATTCCTTGTTAGAAGTCTAGAATGAAAACCAGCAGGACTCTGAATCCAGGGGACAGTAGGTGGGCTGATTCGAACAGCCCAATTTGTCACCAAACTATTCAGTCATGTATTTTATAGAGTACGTGCACAATTTATTTTCTCCCTCCCTTTCCTTTCACCTTTAACCTTCCTTCTCTCCATCCTTTATGTATTTTCTCAGGAGCCAATCATCGCTCTGCTCAGGTGCTCCTCCTTTTGGTGATCCCTGGTCACCTGATCTTCCTCTACACCATCCACCTGATGAAGAGTGGACACACCACCCTGACACCCATCTTTATGTCCGTCTACCTGGCTGCCGCTATGCTGCAGGTGAGCACATGATGACTTTAATACCGGTGTGGTTTTAATATGGAAGAAGCTTTAGAAGTCTAAAATAGATTTACTTATTATTTATTATTTATTCATTTCTCAACATTCCACTTAAATGTATTCAAGCTCAAGGGCCTTTTTCACAACTCAGTCTTAATATAGCAAACATTAATGCTGCTTTAAGCAGAGTTTCTTTTTCAAGATAATTTTCACCCCAAACCAAAAGACAGTAGGAAAAAAGCAGACCCCTGCACTTTAAATAGTTTGAAGCTACACAAATCCATCTTTTTATATTAAATGTGAAAACTCTGTAGTTCCCCTCTGCTCTGCAGTCTTTCAGCTCATTGTTTTG
>NW_023339652.1:17514759-17515008 GCF_004916995.1 Morone saxatilis | reverse complement strand
TTGGTTCAGTCTCACCGCTCTCATGGTGGAGAAAAAAAGGGAAATATTGGACAAACACTACTGCAAATGAACGCTAATGTGGTCATTTTGTGTTGTGTAAACAGTTAATGCAGCTTTAAACTGTATTACTGGATATACTTGTTGTTTTTGGATTGCTTTTTATTCTGACTTTCATAAACCTTTAATATAATAAATATAATATTAAAAGGTCACATGTTAGCAAACCTGGCAGTTGCTAATGAGACTATT
>NW_023339652.1:17512689-17514659 GCF_004916995.1 Morone saxatilis | reverse complement strand
TACACACTGGACCTTTAAGGAATGGACTTGAGTGCCAGTCTCTTACTGATGTCTTTATCTGTCTGAAAACAAACGTGTGGGTGTTTGAGGATCAGGAGCAGGGTATACTTGAGCAGTGGCTGCACCTTCAGTGAGCCGCTCCACCTACACTTCAACCCAGGCACTAATGACTGTAATAAAAATTCTGCCACTCTCATCATCTCCCCTGACAGTTCACTCAACTGAACACATAGGCTTGACATTTTGAGCGTGTTAAATGAGGGTGTAGGACAGCCTGCCTCTATAGTCATTTATAATCCCTGATCTCATGAAGAACATTTATTTCAATGTTTTCTCTGTCCATGTTTGGAGATTCTGTCTCGACTCTGGGTAAGAGAGAAATCAAAGGGCTCAGTTTAGACACTTGAATGGAGTAGACAGCGGCATTAGTTATGGATGTAAATAGTTTGAGTCAGTGCTCTCAAAAGATGGTGTAGTGTAACACTACATATTTGAAAAATGAAATCATTTTTTCCATGCAGATGTATTTAATTTAATGTCCTGCAGTAACCTTAAATAAAGAAATAAATGTTTAATTCTCACATGACCTACATTTCAAATATCCAATTGGCAGAAACATGGACTCAACATATGCGGACATTATAATATAGTATAATATTTTCTCTCTGTGTCCAACTAGAGCTAGACACAATTTGGCAAAGATGTTGGTAACATGGTGGAATTTGATAATGTCATTCAAGTAAAAAGTACTGTAACAGTCTGTTTCTTTAATAGCAGCGATAAGCTGAAATTGCACATGCTGCAGTTTGATAATGTTCTATTTAAAGTAAAAGCCATAGGAAATTAGGGGAGAAATTGAAACATTTCTGCAGAATAGCTCGACTCATTGTGATATCTCCGTGAGCCTGACGGTACAGTCACTGAGTGGAAAAGAAGAAGAGGAGGAAGAATGTAGGTAAATTGCCTGGAGTTCTGCATATTTTGGCAAACAGTGGTTGATGGTTTTGCACAAATCCATAGTGAATAAAAAACCAAGGACATACAAAACAAGGGTACAAACATGAAAACATCACTTAAACAATACACAAAACAACATGATTTGGCAATGCTGAATGAGCCCACAGTATATTCAGACAAAGAATGAGGCAATGCAGGATAAACTAAGGCAACATGGTGCAATAAGCCACAAAGGTGTCAAAGAAAACTCAGGACAGGAGAATAGTTTGACAGTTTGGGAGTCAAGAAAGTCTAAAAACTCTGAAAAGGTTAGATAAAGTTTGCCAGTAATGAATATGCATGACTATGGTAATGTAATATTCCTGGGAATCTTGATAGTAGGCCATTTAATAACACTAAGGCTAAAGGCCATGGGGTCAGTACATGGTCAAACACAGACCAATAATAGTTATGTTAAAGTCTCTTTAACAAAGGGTGAACATCTCTTGCTCTGAAGCAAACCTCATTATTTCAGTCAAGCCCGGCTATCAGATGTTATCAGTGTTATCTTGACAGATCAGGAATCCTGCACGTCTAAGCTGTGAGAAAGTTGCTCTTAATCTGTCAGCTGAGCTTTTGGTCCTCAAACCATGAAGCTTTGCTGAGGAGTAAGCTACACAAAAACATAATATAATACAGCTTTCTGAGGTTAGACACTAATTATTCGCTATTGCAAAAACCTGAACTTGACAGCACCCTCTTTTTCTCCACAGTGCGTTTCCAATTTTCTAGCCATTCTGCTTCCACCAAGGGGTCAAGTAAACACACATTGCAATATAAATACAAATAAATTCACTGATTCAAACAGAGTCCAGTTTTCCATTGTAGCACTGTGGTTATTAGAAGCTGTACAGGAGTGTTTTGCTAGAGTTAAAAGAATAAATAATAATAAATACAGTGAATAGATAGGTTGAATAGAGAAAATATGTATGGTAAGACAGATTTCAGCAAACCTCTCTTTTGAAGCCATTCAG
>NW_023339652.1:17508588-17512656 GCF_004916995.1 Morone saxatilis | reverse complement strand
CATAACTGTTTTGAGACTTGGCTCTCTGAGGACTTGAATATAAATGAAACGCAAACACAAAGTCTAGACAGCCAGGCAGGACTTAGCCCCACAGCTTCAATATTTGATTATTAAGCATATGAATTTCAGTTGATGTAAAAGACATGAACCTATAAAGACTGAGCAAACTTCATCCACTGAGGAAGGGCACAAGAGGCAACTGAAAGTCCCACAGAAAGTTTGTAAGTGGATCTTGTTAAGATGTTTGTCAAACATTTGGTGTAGTTTCGAAAATGTCAACAGGCTGTGTCATTCTGAAGATGCTTTCAGGCAGGGAGCCATTTCTAATGTAAACACAATGAAATGGCCATTAGAAGATGTACAGACTGTGGCCGTAAATTGATGTACATGGTCAGCAACAATACTCAGGTAAGCTGTGGCAACCACGCTCAGTGGCTCAAAAAGAGTCTCAGAAATTAATGCGACGTGAATGCATGGTTAAAGAGCAAGTGTATCTCACCATACCATTACACCAACAACAGCAGCCTGAACTATTGACACAAGACAGGATTGATCCATGGATTCATGTTGTTTACATCACATTCTGACAGTTCCAGTTTTGGTGAGCCTATGCCTGCTGTAGCCTCAGTTTCCTGCTCTTAGCTGATAGGAACCTGCTGTGGGGTTCTGCTGCTGTAGTCCATCCACTTCGAGGTTCCATGGTTCAAGGTTGTTGTGTGTTCAGAGATGCTCCTCAGATCACCTGGTTATTTTAGTTACTGTTGTCTTCCTGTCAGCTAGTCAAGTGATTTTAATTTGACCTCTCTCATTGACAAGGTGCTTTCAGCCACATAACTGCCATCACTGGATGTTTTTTGTACTCAGCAGCAGTTTGTGAGATATTTAAACAACCACCAACAATCATTCAACAGTCCAAGTCACTTAGATCAGATTTCTTCCACATTCTGATGTTTGGTGTAACAATTAAACCATGTCTGCATTCAGTTGCTGCCACATGATTGGCTATTAGATAATATTTGAATTAACAAGCAGATGTGAATAAGGTGGCCACTGATTGAAGATGGATAGCAGTATTGTCTACACTCTCAGAGGTATCCGAGAGTAGTGGTGGCGACATTGTGCCCTGTTGCCTTCGATTGAAAATGCAGACCGTTGACACTACCGGGTGGAAGTTGTAGCAGCAACCACTCACTGTCTGAAAGCACTTTAGTGTTCTGCACTTAGACACCTGAAATACCTGCATCCTGATTCGCAATTTGCTTATTAGGACTTGGACTTGCCCTTGAAGACGTGAGACTTGCTTTGCACTTGCAGGGTCCACTGCATAATGAGGAATTTCATGTCAGACATACAGAAAAGTCGCTGTACCTTCTTTAGAACCTTGTACCACTTGAGACCACTTGAGACAACTTGAGTTTAAGTGCCATGTTGGTGCTTTATTCCCCCTCCACTAATAAATCCCTGTCTTTTCCTCTGTAGAGAAAGTGTAAAATAAGAAAAAAAAATTAGAAAAATATAGCTTGCTTAGACTAATGTTAAGATTGAAGTGATCCAAGAGTGACAACAGATGGTGCAGGAGATGAAGCACTTCAAATCACAACAAGATGTAGATAGAGGTAGTAGGTTGTTTGAGAAGAGGATAACAGCAGAAGAGAGCTGGTGATGACTGACTGAAGGGCCAAGGCAAAAATTCAGAGTTTGAAGATAGGATGCATTTGTCCTTTTGCCTGCCTCACACTTCTCTCCGTGTGAGAGCTGGAGAGAGTGCCCACTACAGCTGTATGATGATGTTGTACCGAACATGATGTGGCAGTGTAACGCTGAAGTAATTCTAGGCCTTAATGCATCCCAAACTCGTTTTGTCAGGCAATTACACGGCAATGAAACATGCGGGCACCAGGAACGAGCACCCAAATGGCTGAGAGAGGTCCTAGAAATGTCCCAATGTCTCGGGACAGCGGAATGTACTCTGCAACATTTTGGGTGGCTCTGCTTTGAGACAGACTCGACTGGAGAGACTTAAGGGGATTTGGTAACATCCTGCTTTGTTAACCAGGACACTGAATTCTTAGCACGACAACTGGATTGACTCAGAAATGTCATTAAGTGCCTACCTCTCTAATCTGCTAGTTAAGGTAGAGATATTTGAGGTATGGCCTTTTTTTTCTCCCTTTTAACGCTTTTCTCACCTGCTCTAACAACAGTAGAGGCTGAAACTTTTAGACCACCTATTCTACTTATTTGTGGGCAAATGTCATTTATAAACGTGTCACCCAAGAGTAAAAAGCAGTATAAGTTATAACTTAATTCCATGCCTGATAAAGGTCATCGTAATTTCTGTTTACTAGGTTTACATTTTAAAACAGAGTTGTTCCAAAACCGATACCAGTGTCGGATTTTACCCCAATACCTCAGATACTGCCTAAAATGTGGTTTCGGGTATCAACAAGTACACGTGTCTGTGCACCGATCCGATACCATGTAATTTATTGACTCTTTTTTTTTTTTTCCCAGGATAGCAATGTCATGAGCTACCGTACTCTTATTCTGACAAAGGGTTTAAACTGAGCCAGGCCATACAACAATGATAGCAATCCTACAAACATAGAATATGCTTGTTAAAAAATAATAATATACAGTGTATTAATCTATATTTTTTAACACGCACATGTATGTGATCGGTACTTAGTATTTGCCAATAGGCAGATCTCATGTATCGGAATCTGGGAAACAAAAATGTCTATAATCTCTAATAAACCACTTAATTCTAAATATGACGAAACTGGAGAACTTCTCTTAAATACTCATACGTGTCTCTTAAGTTTTCTTCTTCTCTTCAAAGACCAGTGTATAGGATTTAGAGGCATCTAGTGGTGAGGTTGCATATTGCAGCTAACTGAATACCCCTCGCCTCACCCTCCTTTTCCAAGCATGCAAACTTAGACAGCTGTGAACCTTGTAAAAAAACGCGAAGAGTCAGTGTTTGCTTTGTCTGTTCTAGGCTACTGTAGAAACATGAAACACATAAACAGCTCATTCTAAGGTAACAAAAACACATTAAGTTTTACGTTCAGGTGATTATACACTAATGAAAACATACCTATAAATATTATATTCCATTTTCTGACAATAGAGCCTCCTAAATTTTACACACTGGACCTTGAAGTCTCTAAGTGAAGCACTTTAAATTGACAGAAGACAAAGTGAAAGCCATGATAAAATACCTGAGTTCTTGAGCAAAATTGTATTCAAGTCATGCACTAGAATAAGTTATTATACAATATCGGATCAGCGATGTGAAACGGCTTGTAATGGTCTGCAAATCAAGTGTTTTAGCGAGCATTTATTTTTGAAGAGTGCAGCAAAATCCAATTATGTTTGCCAAGATGATAAATACCTGCAGTGTTCTAAAGCAACAAATAGAGTGACATTAAGTGATACAGTGTGTGTTCTTTCAGTCAGGATTTACAGGTTTCTTTGAGTGCAGGATTGAGGGTTGTGCATACTTGCATACTTAAGTAATGCTCAGAGGCAGAGGGGGCTCAGAAGTAAATCTGAGCAAACAGAAGAAAGAACTTTGTGCCAGAGAGAGCAACTTAAGACAGGGATTGTGTTAGAGGCAGTGCATGAATATGCCACACTTATAAAAACACAGATGAAAGATATGACTTGAACATCAGTTAAGTCAGTAATTTCATATACATCAACTAAAGAATAGTTACACATTCACACAGACTTTCCTGTTAGGTATTTTTTAAAGGGGATTGCATACTCTGTTTACCCTGCAATCATTGAGACAGAAATGAATGTGGCTGTGATAACTTTGAAGAGTTGCAAAATCATGTCTCATAGTATTATAAACTGCTGTGCAGTGTTTGATGGTGACTGATGAGCCTTCAAACGCATGGATGCAGAGGCCTTTCTGAATCTCATTTAATCATCTCACCACTACCTGAAGCAACACAACCAACTCATCCCCTCGCATCTTTTTGCAAATGTATGTCATTCTACGCCTTAAATTTCCAGTGTTTAGGATTTAGTGGCATCTTCAATTCAATTCAATTCAAT
>NW_023339652.1:17505044-17508488 GCF_004916995.1 Morone saxatilis | reverse complement strand
ACCAGGTGAGCTACCAGGGCGCCACACTGCTTTGTGTTTATTATCAAATGTTAGCATGCTACATATATGCCACATCATATCTGCTAAACATCAAAAAGCTAACACTAATTCTGATGGTAGCGTGCTGACGTTTAGCATTAGATCAAAGCACCACTGTACTCAGGTACAGCCTCACAGAGCTGTTAGCATGGCTGTCCACTTACAAAATTGCATTGGAATCGTATGTGTCCAAGTTTATCAATTATTTTTATCAATGCAGGTCTATTTTTCTGACAGTATCGCACTGCAAAATAAACAACTACAACTTGTAACAAGAAGGAGTCATGGTGGAGAGGAAGGAATGCTCCAAAACATGGTTTTATTTCACAAACACTGTGTTCTGACAGAGATAATAAAACAGTTGTGCTGATGCTGAAAATCAGTCTTGGACAACTTTTTTTCAATGCAGAAAAAAGATAAAGATAAAGATAAAAAAATCAGGCTGATAAGCAGAATCGATAATTGTCCCATAAAAGTACTGGTGCCTTTTGTTTTTATGCCCCTAAACTGTGAAACTAACTGCCTCTAGATATTAGAACCGTGAGTTTTCTCAGTATTTTTAAAGGGAAATTAATCTTTTTAATCAGGCTTTTACTTTCGAGTAATGTTAGGTTATGTTTGGTTGCTCATTTTACTAATATTTTGTAGAGATGGGCTTGAATCTGGCAAATTAATTATTTATTTTCTATTTCATTATTTTTTTGACTAAATTAAAAACAGTTTTCAATAGTTTAACTAGTTTTTTTTATGGCACTAATAAAGAACAGCATGGAAAGATAAAAAAGAAAAGGAGGTAAGAAGAGGCAGTTTAAGTGTAATTTTCAACCAAAGGGAGAAAGAAACACTGGATGGAAACAAGAAAAGGCCTGTGTTATCATGTCTGGGAGGAAATAAGTGCTTCAAAAACCTATGCAGAATGCCATAAACACTTAAACTGTAGTGGGAATACAGAGGAGCAGGAGTAATGGACAGAGCAGCAGACCGAGAGACGAGTTAAGAGAGTGTTATCCATAATTCAAGTTTCCATGCATGGAGGGAACAGTGCCGAGAGAAAAAGAGAAGTCTATTAAAAGATAAGGATGAGTCTATAATTTAAGGGGAAATGAGCTGTCCAGAGTTGGCAGTGCAAACATTATAAAAACAAAAAAGTATTGCAGTCATTGACAGATATTGACATGCTAAGAATACAAGAAGTGATGGCAGTATCAATAGGAAGCAGGGAGAATTGATTATGATAGTGTATCGTCTTTGTGGAAAAACACACTAATGTACGAGTTCTGATAACCTGCTGACAGCCCCTCTTGTCTGTGAGTGTGGGGGAGTTTTGTGATGGAATGTGTAATACTGTTAAACAACATGGCGTCCTGCTTTCCTCTCCAATAATGTTCGGTTATGACACGATGAAAGCGCCTCGCAGGCGAACAACAAGCTATCAAACCCGGGTATCCACGAGCGAAGGTTTCACAGCTTTGTCTTTTATTCATGATGACAGGGTGGCACAGTTGGACATCCTCTCAGTTGTTGCAATTTTTGCTTTCGTACCATCACCTGCCTCAAAACTGTCAACTACAATCCATCATTTACAGTGCACGGCTTCCCATGGAGGATATTAGTTTGTTTTTTCCCCTCAGACAAACAAAGAAAGAAAGGGAGGGAGAGGCATAGAGAGAGAGAGAGGCGTGTGCAAAGTTCCAGGCTGTCAGTTTTTCAAGGATTAAGATGTATCCAATTTCCACATTTTGGCAAAACAAATGAAAAATAAAAGAGGCAAAAATAACCGCGAGTGCCAATCCATCATGCAGCTTCTTTCTCCGTCTCTGTATTTGCTTCTTTAATCATGTCTGAGTGGTGAGAGAGAGGCAGTGTCTGCAAGATAAAGCTGTTTGATCTCCTGAGATGGCCGCGTTCGCCTGCATCCGCCTGAATCCGCCTTTGTGTCAATTTCACCAATTACAAAGCACTTACACAGGTAGGGGACACAAATATACAGCTGAAAATTAGTGTTAATGTTGTTCAGTTTGTTGTGGATGATGGTAGAAGAGAAGGTTGATTGCAATTCCTCTGGCTCTCCAGCAAACAGAGTTGGCCCGAGCCAAATCAGTACAAACGTATGCGTGCAATCATGCAATGTGCTTCATGTAGCAACTTGGGCAATAGGCCTTTTTCACAGCAGCCATTTTGACATTAAATATAGTAGGGTAAACACAGGTGATACTAGTGATGCTAATTAAAGTTCTGTTCCATTCAGCTCAAACACAGTCAGGGTGCTGTTGTTTTTGCTCATTGGAAAGGCTCTGCTACACTAAATGGTATAATTGTAAACTGGTTTGTCCGTTCTGGGCTACTGTAGAAACAGAGTGGTTTAACATAGCGAACTCGATGGAAGGCGACCTGCAGCGTCTATAGATAAAAATGTCTCATTCATTCTAAGGTAACGAAAACACAATTCCTATATTCAGGTGAATTTCCTTACAGGAATACTTGATACTGATTCAGGCCTATGAATCAGTATTAGTGCTGATTCAGGCCTATGAATCAGTATCAGTGCCGGGGGCGATCTCAGCATATTTTAATGGATCGGTATTGGCTTAAATAAACCTGATCAGTGTAGCCAGCAGCCAGGCTCTACACTGTGGGCATTTTTACTGTATTTATGTGTAAAATTTAGAGGTTGTTAATGTGAAAAGCCTGTTTGCACCTGGTATTAACCTGCATCTTTGTTGATCCGATCACAAGTGGACAATGTTCTTTGTGCAAAAAACAACCTCCTCTACTGCTGTCCGCTGTGAGTTACTCTACGAGTGACAGGCTGTCAGTAACCCACGAGGAGAGACGCTGTGTGATGGGAGCTTTGTCTTTGCCATCTGTGACGTGAAAACATCAGATTTCCACACAGCTGAAAAGGTAAGTGTGTCCTGCTCATAAAGTTACAAAATCCCCCAGCCACCATGGAGCGTCTCTGCTGCAGGGCTGCTGACAGCAATGTAAAAGCGATGGGCTGTAGGAGTTCAGTGTGTAACACAACTGGAAAAAAAACAGGAACAAATAGTAAAATCTTCGTATTGAGCAGCCAACTGGATAATAATAATGAAGACTGACAAAATTCTGTGTAGGGTTCAGCCATAAAAGTGTATATTTGCATATAGAACAGGGAAGTGAGATCCGATCACTACACCAGTCTGCAAAATACACAAGTTTGCTAAACCCAGATGCTAACAAATCTGTTGTTCTTGTCTTTAGAACAGGAGGGTGAGGCGAAGATGGTGCAATCTGCAACTACACCACAAGATAGAAATCAGAAAAAAAATGGCGCACTTTGAAATTAATTAAATATCGCTTAATTTGGCAAAATAATCTTAAAAATTATAGAAAGGCCCTCCGTAATGCCAGAGGAGCCTTTTACTC
>NW_023339652.1:17491092-17504944 GCF_004916995.1 Morone saxatilis | reverse complement strand
AATTGAAAATTGAATTGAATTGCTGCAGTGGCCAAGGGGTCGAATCTGACCCCTCATACAAAACTGAAGTGTAAAAACAATAGCTATTACTATTTCTCAGCTGTTACTATTTGGCCCTAAAATGTGGAAATATATTTTTAGTTTATGAATTCTGACTTTGGTAATCAGTCATTTTAAATGAATAACTCAATTCTTTCTCTATGATGAGGTTGTGCGAGCACTCTTTCTGAGAGAACCCTGGGTAACTCTGTAGGCTTCCTGCAGTGTCTTCATTTCAGGAAGCAGCAGTCTAATCCTCCTTTCCTTCTCTCCCAGGTGCTGCTATTGTTGTGTATATCAGACTGGATGGTGCACTCCATGTGGCGGAGCGGCAAAGATCCCGACAGTTTTTCCATCCCTTACCTGACAGCTCTGGGTGACCTGTTGGGTACCGCCCTGCTGGCGCTCAGCTTCCACTTCCTGTGGGTCATAGGAGACCAGGACAGCGACGTGGGCGACTGAGGCGGCCTTTGACAATAAGGCGACGGTCGGCAACGGGAATCCTGCCGTCTGCCATCTGACTTCTGACTTCTCACGCCCTTTAAGCCTTGTGGGAATGTGGGTGCTCTCTGCTGCCAGCCAGCACATTCCTCTGCTTCACTTCATTTAAACCACATGATGGTTAGAAAACTATTTTCTGCTCCTGGCTTTTTTTTTTTTGGTCCACACACAAAAGACATTATATTCCATAAATCTAGACTGTTCTTAGTACAGTACAGCACCAAAGCACTTGCATATCATATTGCTGGTCTTGTTAAGGAGGAGCAGGAAAACCACCCACAACGCTGAGGAAACCTCGCTGCTGTTAGCAAGGTTGTCTACTCTCAGTCAGAGGACTTCTCCTCACCAAACAAAAGTCTCTTTGGCACGTAGATATTTTGGGGATTTACCACCCACCGTGTCACAAAATTTGTTACTTGCCTTGTTTGTTAACAATTTGCATCGTTGAGTCAGTGGAGGGATACAGAGACGGCTGGGAGTGTGGAGGCACACTTTGAACTGCCATGTTAGCAGGTCTACCAGCAGCAGACCACTACTTAAAAGGGAGTAACATGAATTTGTATCGATGGTACGAGAATTCAACATTCCTTTCTGTCTACCTGTTGGTTTTTTGGTGTTTCCCCCAGTGTGCACAGTTGGTATGTGCTTTATCTGTACGCTACAGTTATACTTTTCCTATTTCAGTGTTTTGAGTTACCCCACAATGTTGTCTGCGAGGATACAGGCTGGAACATCCTTCCTGGCTGCACGTAAGCGAACATGCATACATTTTGACTTTTTTTTTTTTTTTGGATCAGGCGTTCCCCAACCTTTTTGGCTCTGGAGACCAACAAGTAAATCAAGTCCAGTCTCTGTGTGAATTGAGACGAGTCAAATGATTTCATGCCAACAATTTACTGAATGACAACATTTAAAAAATGTCAAAATAATGAACAGCCAGACAGCCAAGTACCATGGTACCACATTGTGGCCCAGTTGTTGAGTACTGAGCCTTTACTAGAACCCCATTCCGCGAAGAGCAACTGTCCAATCATAGCTTAGCAACTATAACTAGGCACGACAGGTACAGCAGGCTTTGGATTCCTACACATGTTGAAGCAGTGTGCATCTGGCTGTAGCTTGGAGCCATAGTTTGGATGAGGGTGTCTTCTTCCAAATCCACAAAAGTGTGTTTATCTGCTCTAATGTGAGAAGAAGAAGAAGAAGAACAAGTTATACTTTATTAATCCCCAAGGGGAAATTGTTAAGAAATAGTAAGCTGCTATTGTTAGCTAAGCAGCCAAACAGGCTTATGTTGGAATGATCTATCTTTTTTCTTTACTATCTACACTAACAATACTGTTTCTTTATTTAGTGTTACATGTCTTTTACATGGATCATTAACTAGTAGGGTTGATGACTTATTGACAGGGACAGGCAGCTTCAGCCTCAGTCTTTTAGCATTATAATTAGCCAGTTGCGTATTTAAGAATCCATGTAATATTCATAGGTATGTTTTCATTAGTGTATAATCACCTGAAAATAGGAATCGTTGTATTTTTGTTACCTTAGAATGAGCTGTTTATATTTACAGAGTCCTCTTCTACGGAGGCCACTATGTTTCTACAGTAGCCCAGAATGGACAAACAAAGACCTGGCACCTGGCACCCGGCACTCAATCGTCCCATGAATATAACGTTAGCTTAATTAGCTAGCTACAGCTCAGAGATGCATTATTATGAATTCCAATACTTTTCTTGGCAAGACACGTGTAGCGCTATGATTGGACAGTCGCCCATGACTTTTACTTTTCTTGCAGCCATTGATCTTTCAGCCTTAGCCTCCTGTTACATTCTATAAAATCGAACAGCTCTTCTCTGACATGTGAAACAAACCATGGAAGCCTTTGTATTTTACCTCAGCCTGCGTTCCCCCACCCATTTCCTCTGTTTGTTTGTCCTGTCTGTTCTCCTCGCAGGGTGTCCGGCTGTCGGGGGTTCTGCGGTGGGATGTGTGCATGCTAATCACATACTGTCTACAGTGCATGTGTGCAGTAGTATCAACACGCATGCACGCAAAATAATCAGCAGTTTTCAGCATTAACTGATTTTCTACTCATGTCAGGCTAATTTCATAATCACTGTAAACATAACCTGAGTGAATGCCAGATTTTTGCTCAATGTCATTCACTTTTTTAGAGTATGCCGTGTGTTCAAAAGGTTAGAGGACATTGATCCAGATGAAGCACCCCAATTATTATTTAAAAGAATCCCTCTGGCTCCAGGAGAAAATGATCTTACTTAAAAATAAACTCCCAAATCAAACCACCGCTTAAATCTGATCATTCAGAAGCATATTGTGTGCACGTGGCCAGTGGATCTCTTCAACTCCCAACATGTGCCTCTCGAGATTCACTGGTTAACAAGGTATTTTTCTCTCTCATGACATGAATGCAGTTTTCTTTCTATGGCATTTTAATACTGTGCAATGATTTCTTTTTGTACTCATTTCCAGTTCTAGGACAAGGACTATTGTATTTTTTGAAGTGTTTTATTCCAAAATGAGATATCCGCCATTTTAATCACTGGCATGAAACCACATACAGATATCGAAGCTGTCAGAGTCTAGTGGCTGACATAAATTTTGGAAATATTTCCTTTTGGGATGAAACCCTGTTTTTGCTTTCGTGGCTGACACGGGCCAAAAAATGTCTAAATAAATGTCTTTCAGTTGAAAAGCGTCTCATTTCTGGTTATTTTTGTTGAAGGGTTTAGCTGACAAGTAGCCGTCCTCCTCTCCACATGGGTATGCAGCAGCACTCATTACCGCACTGAAAGGGAGAGACAGCCGTCACATGAGCTCTGAATGCAGCAGATGAAAGCTTTAGAGATTGAGCCAGGGAGGAAAGGCAGAAGTTATGATTGAAATGAACAGTAAAAATCTTTATTCCCTTCTCTTTGCCTGAAGTGAGCCCTCGATATTATCTCTGTTCTCCGATGGTCTCTATGACAACACAACCAGGCAATGCTCCATCCTCTTCTCTTGACCTCTGTTTGGGAAAAGATGCAATCTTTGCACAGATGTCACACATACGCCCACCTCCATCACATATAGTAGCTCCTGTAAAAGCTGCTGTTGAGTTTCCGTTTTGTGGGAATGGAGCTACATAAGCTAATGGATGTTCCGGAATGAGGTCTCAGTAGGTCTGTTTGCTCTCACAAAATAATTGAGTGTTTGGCATTAATGCTGAACTGGGAGTACTGGAGTATTATAGTACTACCAGGAATGTGCACACATTTGAGTGGCCAATGTGTTGCCAGGCCGACGTTACACTGAAATGAGTCTAATGTTTAAAATTCAGTTCAACTTTATTTTGTTGCCTGAGCCATTTGCATTGGCACACATTGAAACAGCTGATCCTGATCAAATGAGCTGCTTTTTTTCATGCAGGTCGTGTTTAACCCACCCATCCACGTCTTCCTGACAATGACGTTTTTTTTTTCTTATTACGTCACCTGACCTGCTATGGCAGTGGTTCCCAACCGTTTCTATCATTTAATTAACTTACAACCCTTGACTTAGTGACATATTTTATGGATATTTCATAATATATTCAAAACTGTACAATGAACCCAAATAAAGAACTCATTAACTGCAAGACGTTTGTGTAAAATGAGTGATTTGGATGCACAAGATATTACTTGGATCTGATGAAAAACATCATCTTCGTGTTCGTTTAAATAATTATTTCAGATAGAAAATTCTTAAATAATAATTTAAACCAATACAAGCTATATTTATACTCACTGTAAACAGCCTCATCCTGACAACACCCATGCTCTCTACAAGAAGGGCCAGATTTCGCCCTCCCCTGGCTTTGGGAGGAGACTGGAGGTCCTTTCAGGTAAGCAGGGCTCTCCTCAGGACATTTTTATGACTCTGGTGGTGGCTCAGCCATCTTCTTATTGCTTGGGTGGTTGCTGGAGGAGGGGGGCAGTTACGGACAGGGAACAGGAAGAGACTCAATATAACTGATCAGGAACGTGAGCTCTGTCGTGGACTGTCCTCTGGACTCCATAGAGGAAGGAGAAGAGGATGTTAGTTAAGCTGACATCCATCTGTCATCCATGTGTTGAACAAAATATGAATTAACCATAAAATATGTCACTTAGTCAGGGGTCGTCAGTTTACTTAATGAAAGAAAAGGGGTCCCTTGCAGGTTGCAGTAGGCAATGTTGGTTCTAAACAAAGTTCTCCATAAATAGAAACACCAGAACAAACTCATGTACAGTACAGTAGCTTATTGATAAGGGCTTTGCAAAATGTAGAGACAAATGTCTTGCCTTATCAATCACTGTCTGCGTAGAAGGGAATGAGTTCACAGGCTGGCTCATTTAGAACAGAAAGCTCATTTATCGGGCCGTCTATCACCTGGATTGCCTGCATGAGGAGCCTGCTGGAGGTATCCCATTAAATCAGAAAAACAGAGCAAATTATTTTTAATTCTAAACTTATCTCAGAATTCTGACATAAAAAAGGCGTAAAGGAGTCAGTATTTCTTCACCAGTGTGAAGAAATGTGGAGAGTGTGGAGACGGCTTAGAAACAGACTATTGACAGAAAATAGAACTGAACTGTTAACAACTGATAACAAGTAAAATATGAAAATGTGAAGAAAATAATGATGTGGGGCATGCATTGAAGTGGAATCATGGCCTCATGAGTATTCCTGATGGATTATTAGCACGACAGCTGTTATTTCAGATGAGGACTGATCGGTTGGTTAATTTGGCAGAGCGTAGTTTCTCTCTGTGGCTCTAACACCACCAAACCTCAAAGTCTCCTCAGAAGTAGCCTCAGAATCGATTCTGTGCAGCTGATAAGTACAGCAGCTGATAAGAGTACAGACGCGTCTCTGCATTGGAGTGGCTTCTCGTGAAAACAGCCAAGCTAAAGCGCCAGCATGGAAACTTCAAAGTTGTGTGTCACTAGGTGTGTCTTCCTTAGAAACAGGAAGAGGCAGTTGAAGGATCAAAAGGAAAGGTGGTACTTACAGATCTTGTTCGTGGTCTAAATTCAAAGTCCTGGCTTGTGTAGCCAATGGATTTTCAACATGGTGAGAAACATTCCAACGCTCTACACAACCTTTCAACATCGTCAAATGGATTTTCTCACCTCTCATGTGATCAAAGCCGAAGGCAGCAGATACACTGTGGATTATTCATGTGTATGGATTGTTTTACTGGCTGAGAGAATTCAGATGAAGGGCTTTTTATTGCTGAGGAGGTTTGTATCGAACAACAACAGCAGGACATCTAAAAATACTTTATTATCAGATCATTGAACACATGCCAGGCTCTCAGACTGTACTGTTTTATTACTAACGGGGGAAGCCATGATTAATACATTTCAGTTGCTGTGCGAGCACGTGTTGTGTTTAACAATGCGCCTCTGTTAGAGTCTAGACGGTTTGTGTTTAACAAGGTCGATAGGACCCAGCGCTAGCTTGATTAATCGAGCTGGGAAGTTTTGGGGCTACAGACGCTCTCCTCGGTCAGCAGTGGTGACCCAGACAGGACCAGAGGGCCCGTGAAACCTAACCCCCCCCCCCGATCCGTCAAGTCATCCAGCCACCCATTGGGCTATTAGCAGTATGTTTAATGGAGAGCCTCCAGACAGACGGAGGGGGGGGCTTTCTGGAGAGGTCTGGGCAGTAGCACAGAGCCAGCTCCGAATCGACCATCCACTCCCGGGTGGCTCAGGACAACAATAGATGTTATCATACACAGCAAAATTGGAAACAGATTTCTCCAGAGGCCTGCGGGTCTTGCCAGTAAAGCCGAGGCGCTCAGATGTGTTGGAACAGTGTGACATTGAAACCAGGGACCTTAAATTGCACCATAAAGTGAAGGAGCAAAAGGTTTGTGAGGGTGAACTAAGAACAATCAAATCGTTACAGTGTATTGTATGGTCTTATAGCGGTTTCACAAGATATAATCACCTCTATGTGCTGGTATGCTGCAGATGGAGTGTTTTTCAGGTCCTCTGACCTATGAGGGGGTCTGTGTCTGACAATCTTTCCTAACATACTATGGCTACGTGGGTGGAGGTGTAAGAGTAGGGCAGAGTTTGAACTTCTGTCATCAATTTTATTCCGTATAACAAAGTGCAACACCATGAATGCCTTTGAGGACAGACTAATCAAAGTGTATAATCCACATTTGAACAATTTGTGGGGTAGCGACTACAGCGACACAGAGTTCTTGGAGACAGATTGGAGAGGCAGTGGGATGTAGTCAGCAGGGGGTGTCAGGCTAAACAGCTGAAGACGTCCTTGGACATAGTCGGATGGCATGTTGTACAAACTAGTTGATTTGAAGCATACTGAGGCTCAAAAGCATGATTCCTTGCACTTTTTGCACGATTTACTAAATAATAAAATCAAGGAAAAATGACTTCTCTCCCGCTTACTTGTCAGTGACCAGAGAAAAAGATTTTCTCTTTTTTCTCTAAGAAGACTTAACTTTTTTGACATTTTGACCAAAGTGTGATGGGCATGGCTTCATATGGAATCTGTCCATTACAAGTGTTGCAGTAAGCAAAATGACACATAAGAATGGTAACATTAATCTAGGTAGCCTTACTAGCATGAAAGAATTATTGCTAGTCTGTTATGTCCATGTGAATTAGAATAATTTACTTTACATTCTACTTGCCATTTTCCTCCAGGTCATGTGCACCACAACGGCTGTAGACCTCCCAAAGCCAGTTTGAGAACACAATCACATCAGTCAGATTAACAAAGGCTTTTTGGCTTCATCATCTTCCCCATCTCAGCATTAATTTTAGAACATCTTGCCAAATGTTTGCAGTTGAAAATTTGCCTGCTGGATAATTCTGGCATTTGCAGAACTGCAAATTAATGTGCGTTGAAATTGTCTTGTTGTAAATTATGAGTTGGCTTCGTCAATTGTGGGCTGGAGCTCTAATGGTGCCAGACATCATCAGAACCTGTGATATGTTTGAAACCTTTAAGGTACCCAGTGGAGTTTTTGACCACTGGTAGCGCTATAGAGCAGTGCTTCTCAAAGTTTTTTCAATAATGTACCCCATTTGGAATATTTTTATAAAAAATGTATTATTTATAATTTATTTATATATTTATTTTATAAATAAAATGCTTCATTTCACTAAATTTATGGCAAACCAATTTTTTGTCATGATGATGCAGTAACAATAAGCGTACAGTTGCATTTAACTGCATCTTTTTCTTAAGTTGCACTAAAAACAGTGGCTTCTGCTTCATTGAGGATCTTCATCATTCTCATTGGCATGGAGGCAACTGCAGTTTGACCAGCTGTCATCTTATGATTCAGATTATTTCAGTTAAAAATTGCATATAACAACAAGCAACAACAATAAAACACTGAATTTGTCAAAAAAGAAGCCTATGAAGTATGTATAATTGTTAAAAATGATTCCCTTAACAAGAAATAATCTACTTAAAATTTATCCAAATCACTTGTTTTACAAAAACCTCTTACTATCACTGAGTTCACTATTTGGGTTCATTGCACCCATTGGTCATCAGTTTAATAAATTATTAAAAAAAGGGGGGGGTCCTTTAAGGGAAACGTTTTGGAACCACTGCTATAGAGTAATGCTCTTATGAGTGGATCCCTACCAGCATGCATGGCGATACACATTTCTCCTGTTGGCTTTATGCTATTTGACTGATCTGCAGATGGTGGCAGTAACATGCAAACAAAGACAGTGAAGCAGAAGACTGCTAACAAACATGGACAATGAATAATGCACGCTATAAAACATTCTTAAAAATCTGCTTTGTAAATGTTGATTTCAGAAGACAAGAATATTTCTAAGAGCACACACTATGTATTTTGGTAACAAAAGTTTTTCCCCCACAGGGCACCTTTAACCTTACACACAAAAGTATAATTTTTTACCTTTATGGAGCAGCTGGGTATGTCAGTAACAGTGTTTGTAGTTTGACTTCCCCTGGGGCCAACCCTGCTACCAAACCACCTGTACATCCTGTCAGGGAAATTAATGGAGTGAATCTGACTTTTCTATAAATCTGATTTTTTGACTTTTCTGCTTGACTGGGCCGAGGTTGACCAGAGCATCTATGTGTTCTTACTGGGTAAACAGAGAAAGCCCTAACATCTCAGAGTGACATTCCTCTGCAGTCAGACTGTACATACTCTGAATGTTTCCCTGAATTCATTGAGCTCTCACACTGATCTGCTTTTGACCTGCTGTTCTCGTTGTTACTCACATAGGCAACATCCCACTGTCTTAAAAGTTGAGTAATTTCTCAGGAGAAACCCCAGAGACAGCTGGTAGCTGGCCTGGATGTGACACTGTGACCTCTGCACCCCCACCAAAGTGTCCTCTATCTTTTACACTGACAGTAACTGTACTTTGGACAAGAGAAGATCGATAGCACTGTTACCAAGGACAGATGACTCAGCCTGTAGTGGGTGCTCAGTGCTCCTGGAGTGAAACTTCGGTCGATCTGTCTTTATTTAGGCGGTTATCAATCTCATTTGGCACCAAACCTGAACTGAGACAGCAGGAGGAGACTGACAGCCTGTTGAGAGATTCAGAACTGTATGTGTGCCACCCTGTGAGCACCCCAGACACACTAATTGCCTGTCACCAAAGAGGGACACAGAATGAGGACACATTTCAGTGACAGTTTCCTCTGATCCTCACCTGTCATCACTCGACTCTAGAGGTAACGGCCAGTAACCGTCCTTCACCCTCCACCCAACCACGACTGGGTTCAAGCAAAGCACGTCAGCGCTGATGGATCGTCACATATGCAAGCTGTCACTGCTCCTTTCACCTAGAGCTAAATATCACACCACAGACATAACAAAAAAGTTGCTATATATAGTTTTTATGTAATGACATTACATATAGTATAGTGGTATGCACTGCTATGTGCTGCAGTGTCATTTTTGATCCCTCCACCAGAGTAAAAAGTAAGACATTTTTAAATCTGACACATAGTGGCTGCACCAATCAATAGTTTATATTAAAGGGAAACTTATTTATAGTAGTATAGTATTTTTCAGCTTGGACCCTATTTTGACATATTTTTGTTTCTAAGTGACTAATGTAGACAACAGTTTTTGAAATTGGTCCGGTACTGAGCCAGAGTGCTGCAGCCACAACCGTGAAACGGGCTGCAGAATAATCCTTTGGTGCAATCGCACACCGTCCACTAAAAGTGCTTGTTTTTGCCACCGGCAGGCTCAGATTGTGTCTGACAACCAGGGTTCAAAATACAGGGAAGGTAATGGGAGCTCAAAAATATTAAATGTGCTGCAGGTTTTTTCTGTATACATTTATGTATTCCCAGATTTTAGATGATGTGCGTCTTATAAACACAATGCTGTAAGTTCCTGCTGTGGCCATAAATACGTGGTCCCAAGTGGGCACACTTAACACTCAACATGTTCATAATTGTCATGGGATGCAACCTAGGTCTGGTCTGTTTAACCAAGTGACGCAAACCATTGCCTGTCCACTGTGAATTTTTATTGTTTATCAGCACAGAGCAACAACAGTCAATATTTTTTCTGTTTCTTCTGTGTCCCAGGTTAAATGTAAAAAAACAAAAAATAAATCTAAATCTCTGAAATTGATATTGATAGTATGTGTACCCTTCCCCCCCAAAAAATAAGGTGTAATTTAAACAGTGGAGACAATATTGAGCAAGGGATCATACAGCATTAAAGAATAATACCCCTTTTGTCTAACCAGAAACAGCTATTACATCTCTCTGTTTAAAGCCACCAGACTCCATTGACAATAACAGCAATTTTACCTCGCAGAACAGGGGAGTTACTGGTCTACTGCTGTATCGAATCGGTTAGTTTGTTTGTGTTATTGTGTGACTGTATTATTGATTATTCTTCCACCAAAATCTTGTGTTTCTGCTGAAAATACCATAGTTGCATCATGTGGCTGCACATGATTTTTAGATTGTATTGCAGCCCTATAACAAACAGTATTTTAAAAAAACGATGCAGCAGAACGAGAGATATAATTTTTTTTATCACACACATCCCTCTGCAACTCACCAGCAGTGTGGTTGGGGTGTGTTATGCTAGTCCAGTAGCCTGGAGCCTCTATAGCCTCAAGCAGAGAGGAGGAACCAGCTACAGATCTGCTTCTTACTAACTCCACAAACCAACATTTTTTTTCATCAAACTTGTAGTCTCTAGTCTCAAATTACGCTGACATCTGCTGCTGACAGGAGTGACATCACTTGACTTCACACAGCTGCCTCTGGAGACACTTAAGGCTTTATACAACCTTGAACACCTGGCAACAGACTTTAATGTGGAAAATTGGTAGTTTTGCTCCATTTTTGTGCCATTTTCACATCTCAACTTCCTGTTTTAATTGGAAATAAAAGTATATTATGAAGAAATGTTCATGAAACTTCCCATTAAAAGAATCAGTAGATCAGCAAATAAAATAGCATAGAGTAGCATGTTTCTTTGTTGTTATCATGCTTATCTGGCCTGAAAGTTCCCTGTCAGTGATATGGCAACACAGCTCACAGAAGAAAGTTCTCATGAAAGAACCCAAAACTGAAGGCAAACTTTGATCCAAACGTCCTGTGCCTCCATCCATACATCAGCTTAAGTGAGGACTGGCTGCTCTCCCCATCTGTTTGTCCAGTGCCTATGGTGTCTTTAGTCAGCCTCAAGCTGGAAACTGTCTCGGTGCAGACAGCTCATCAGGATGACTGGCATATAGAGTGCAGTCTCAAGGTGAAACGTTGAATATTATAGCTTCTA
This sequence comes from Morone saxatilis, assembly GCF_004916995.1. NCBI lineage: Eukaryota > Metazoa > Chordata > Actinopteri > Moronidae > Morone > Morone saxatilis. Next base: position 17,493,585 of record NW_023339652.1, on the reverse strand, counting down.
GAGTAATTATTCATGCTGAATATGTAGCTGCCCAGCCTCATACAGTCTGGCTGCTGGGAGATTGTGACAGAGGTTTAATTCACGGGCAACAAAACCATTCTACAACCATCACTAACCGTGTTATTTCAATATGTGGGTTGTCCTGACTAGAAAGTAAATATAATTTGCTAAACCCTCCCTAGAGATTGTTTTATTGCTCCCTCTTATAGGCAGGTCAGAGGTCACCTTTAGAACAGTGTATCATAGAGTGTACATCTGTGCTGTCAACCATAGCTTTTTTTTTTTAAGGAACATTTTAAATCCTGGTGTTTGAGTTCATGGCCGCTCACTGTCACATTTGCCAGTTACTGAAGCCTGAAATTTCTCATTTTGTTCTAGGTGGAGCTGAGGAAAGACAAAAAAGCATCACCATTAAGTGTTAAGGCTCAGAAACCTGCAATCAAGCTTAACCAAACATGCTTCAAAAACACCCCCTTCGCTAAGACATTTTCTCGTGTGCATCATAGCTATCATGTATCCTGCTCTCCTTCAGAGCGGTTGTACATCCTCAGAGATTTAACGATTTTACTGCCAACAAGATGCAGATAAGAACACAAACAGTGGAGACAGTATATCAGGTTATCAGTATAGTGATATTCTTAAGCATGACCATGTCTAGTATTGTTACATTGTGCAAAATTAGATATATTCCAAGAAGCTATTACAGCGCCAGACAGGGATGAGTCAGCCCTGATCTGTAGCCTTGTGTATATACTTTTTAACCATGATGTATCACCATGAGGTTGACATTTTTGTTTATAGTGAAATTTCTCAACAACCATTGAATTCATTTTCATAAAATTTTCTACAAATATACATGGTGCCTGGAGGTGATCCTGACCTTTACTTCAGCGCCACCAGCAGGTCAGAGTTTTAACTTATCCAGTGAATATATCAACATCTACTAGATGGATAGGCAAAGAATGTGCTGAAGAGTGTCATTGTTCCCCAGAGGATGACATTTTTTTATATATATATATATAGTTTTTTATACTTCTAATATTTTGGTTTAACAAAATGAATGGCATTTCCCATGTCTCAACATGTCAAACTATGATGGTGAATAGGGTAAACATTATACCTGCACACTCAGTGTGAGCAAGGCAGGCAAACACTGCCACTGGTCTACATGTACACGCTGTTAATAGTAAATCCAACTTTCAAAATGCACAACCAAGACACACGTTGGCAGCTCTCACACTGATATTAGCACAGTGAGAGTTTTGTAGGAGACAGCATCTAGTGGTTTTAGTGGAACTTCACTTTAAGTGCTGAACCAAAAATTAGTAGTAGCAGTATTTTCCTACTACTTAAAAGCTGCATTATTCAGATAGTAAGATGTGAGACACACAGCATCACTTCTCATCCTCCTCCTTCGTTAAATATTGGTGCATTTGCTCAAATAGAGGAATGGATGGATCGGATAGGCAGAAGCTTCACCAGTCAAGGGCTGTATACCTGTCCCTCAGCAAAGACACTTTGCTTATCCCACCAGGCTGCAACAGACATCTGTAATCTCCTGTCAGATGATTTGGAGACTAATGCCAGCTGTCTCTATGCACTCCCTGGTGCTGTCAAAGTCACTGCTGCGTTGCTTTTCTCTGCAAGTGACCAGTTCTATTGGTGGTATCCACAGAGACAGCTGGCACTAGTCTCCAGATCATCTGACAGTCTGTTACAACCAGGCAGGATAAGCACACAGGCAGCTACGTTTCCTCAGCAGAAAGCTGCTCGTTTCTCCAACTTGCCAAATCCACTGTTTAAATAGCATTGTTCCAGGTGCAGACAGACCTGGCTTTTAAAGGGGGATGAGAGATGGCACTGTATTGGTTTAATTCATTATGAAACTGTTTAATACTGATGCCTGTATATGACCTACATAAGCACACAAGACCATCAGCGAGAATATTGGCTATTCATATATGTATGCCTGCTGGTGGGCGGATTCCCCTTAAAATCAATTAAATGAGGGGGCAGAAACTCTTTTATCCACAGGGGGCGCCAGAATCAATACAAAATGAAAGTTCCTTGTTGCTGCTTTAAAAGACTAGTTATAATCCCTTTGCTCCTTGCACGTTACTAACTCAGATTATGCACCATTTAATTAGTAAATGCACTTGCACCACGCAATTAGACCACGCGCTTTAGATTGTTCAAATAGGGCCCTCAGATGCTAGCAGACAGAAGAAAACAAAACACACTTAATTCAATTTTATTTTATTTGTATAGCACCAATTCATAAGTCAGAATTCAGAAGTTATCTAGGACACTTTTATAAATTTATAAAATTATGTATTGTACTGTATTGGTGACAGCAGCAAGGAAAAACTTCCTTTTAAGAGGCAGAAACCCTTATGGCCTCCGCACACCAACCCGATTATCGGCCGTCGGACGCCGTCGGACAGTCAGGCGAGGTCGGTGGCTCGAGTTCGGTTCGGTGTGTCCCGTGCCGTC
>NW_023339652.1:17490721-17490992 GCF_004916995.1 Morone saxatilis | reverse complement strand
ACTGCTTTTCTGCCGACGGTCAGCCGTCGGGTTGGTGTGCAGAGGCCTTTAAACAGACCCCGGCTCTAGGTGGGCGGCTGTCTACTCGCCTGGTTATCACAGGGAATGGGAATTCAAGGGAAAGTATTTCCTCCATGTGTTCCTGTGCTGTCCATTCCTCTTTAGTTCCTCCAGCACAGCATAATATTGAACTGGATGGAACCAGATAAGATAAGATATGTACTTTATTAATCCCCTATTGGGGAAATTGTTTTTTCACTCTTTTTTATTT
>NW_023339652.1:17486736-17490516 GCF_004916995.1 Morone saxatilis | reverse complement strand
TGTGGTCTGTGGGACTTGAACTAGTCAGCTACATATACAATAGCTTCTTCCTTTTTGGACTCTCCAAAAGCTCTCTCTATTCCCTCAAAGTCAGCACTGTTAGCGAAAATGTAAGCATCATAGTTCACACAGGTCAAGCTTTACATGGATTTACTTCACCTCTGTGATTGAATCCAATGATCCCAGTGAAATGACTTGAATTTGTTAAGACGTTTTGCTGTTATAAAGGCACTAGCACAACTTTAGCATTCAGCTGTAGTGGCTTCAGTCGGTGAAGGTTCAGTGTTTTGATGATGGACACTTCAGCAGTGTAAATGGCTCAGTGGCCTCCACCAGTCCCTCTGACCATGACGCCACCTCATAGCATCCATAGCATAAATTCTCCCTCCTGATGACAGGTGACATTTTTACGGTAACATTAACCCTTAGGATGCAAAACGGCTGATATGTGACTGGAGTGGTCGGCCTCTATTCTCTTTATTTAGCCCTAAATTCTAAATGTCATTATTTGCATAAATCAGTGGATGATTTATCTTCACATCAGGTAATCCATTCACTTTGGATATACTGCTAACACTTCATCTTTATGCATGAAAAACATTTGTGCAATGACATTTTATTGCTGTTTTTTTTTAGTACAGCTGGGTAGAAAGCGCCTTGCTCAAGGGCAGGGAAAAGCATCTCTCACTTTTTTTTTTTTAGAAAGAGCACATCGGCCGCCTGGAGGTTAGAGGGTGAGAATAAAGCGTTGTTGGTGTAAACCCGGACCTGTGACATTGCTGCGACAAGCCTGCTTATACCAGTCATGGGAAACTTGAATCAGAAGGCTCTGTAAATCTGATGTTATCTGTGATAACCAGGCATGAAAACCATCTTATCACGTTTATTTACTGCAGTCTGTCAGTTCAGGTTTCACACTACTGCTCAAATTCCTCTGCACAGCCCAGGGGAATTACTCTCGTCCCTGTACAGTGAGTTGTTGTCATGTTGGAGCTTTTAGTTAGACCTCATGTGAACTTTACCTTAAAGAACATTACAGCTACTCCAAAGACTGAAGCAGGACTTATGTTCATTCTAATATTGAAATATTGAATAGTCTGGCCAGTGGGGCTTGTTTTCACTAAAGTAGACCAAGTAATCCACTGACAGAGAGTATTAAGCTGAAAATAAACTTCATCCATGAGGTTTAATCTATTAAAGTATTAAGTATTCAGTCCTCCAGGGGCTGTATTCACAAAACATTATTCGCATGGGACCAGGGGACCTCATGTGATTTTATACAAGTACAGGTCCATTTACCATTTACCATTTACAATACTTAACAAGTGACACTGTCCATACACTGAATCTAGAGTTTATAAAACATAAAAACTATTTGATGACATCTCAGTAAAGTTCTTTCAGTTCTTCAGTAAAAGCGTCTCTCAGTGAAAAAGTCTTTTTTTAGACACCCTTAGTGCCATACTTCTAGTGTTCATACTGAATGTAAAGAGATCACTGCAAAATCCACAGGCCTCGTTTTGTGCATAAATGTCAAGCTAATATGAGGCTTCAGCAGCCTTAGTGAGTCAAATCAAGTAGATATCTTTTAAAGTTCCAGTCTGTTTAGTTCAAAATTCTCTTTTTGTTAGTATCCCTCCACTCCAGCTCAACAGGGAAACACTGTCTGGGGAAAGACAAAGAGGGAATTTTATACTAAAAAGCCTGTTTCTTTGGAAGATACCCACTTGGTTTGTCTAACTCTGACTGCTAAAGCCTCAAATTATCTTCAGATAAACTTTCAAATACATTTATGCACACAACAAACACTGTGGATTTTGTCCTCCATCACTTAGAACACTTACCAAAGCACATTAGGAAAGGGTGGTTGGGTGGATGGATGGCTCAAAGGACTCACAGGACTTCAACCCTAGGGACTGCTGTTTGTGTCCCGTGTGAAACCAAAACAGTTTCTAACAATTTCTTTTAAGTAACATACTTAAATTAACTTAAGTAATGTACTTAAGTTACATCAGGTATATAACATAATTTACAAGCTTTTCTTAAACCTAACCAAGTAGTAGTTTTTGTGGCTAAACCTAACCAAACTGCCATGCAAGTTTTATTTTGAAAGTGTAAGTGGACATTCCTTTTTTATTATAACTTGACTGTGGAGCCCTGCACAGTATTTAACAAGTTGGGAGTGAGAACGTGTTGTCAAAGCTCATCACCTGTGTGACCAGGTAAAGCCCAGCTTTCTTGGCTCTGACTGGGAGGAGCCAGAGGAACCAGATTTTTATTTTATTATTTTTTTTTTTTACAGCTAATCTGTCTCATGTGCTACTGTCAGGATATAGTAAAAGTTTCAGCAAATATGTCCAAAAGTTACTTTTAGTCACCCACTGCAGCTTTAATTTAGGGCTGTGTGACATGGTAAAAACATCACATTACATTTATTTTGACAGATATTGCAATATGATTCAGGATTAGTATGGGAATGATAATTTTTGCATCACACATTTATTTTTCACTGAAAAAAGTACCGTGATGACATGAAATCTGTTGGGGGTCTGTACCAAACAAACATGTTTTCTTAAATATGAATTTGTAGTTCAGGGAGTCTCTGCAGCACTACAGTACTTTGTTATGCTGTTTTACCTTAATCAAGAATTTGCAGCTTCTGTGATTTGCATATTGCAATTTCAAATATAATTCGAATTGTGCAGCCCTAATTTCAGGTATTTGTTGGAAATTTTCTCAGAGTGGTCCCACCAGTAATATTACTGTGGACATTACAGAGATAATGAGGCCGTTTGCCACTGTGCCAGGCTCAGCCTCTGTTTTGTCATCAAAACATGACAATAGTGTTTCAGAGGAGACCGGCAACACACTGCTTGTTTAGGGAACCTGCCTGCCTCTCTTTTGCTTTTTCTTGGTTGGGTTATGAAGCTGCTTTTCTGCTTTTTCCACTGACACACACCACACACACACTCACCAGTTGCTGTTGGCCTTCATCTAATGACAGGGTGTGTAGTTGGAGAGGGTGGGAAGGGCAATGTGTATTTCAGAGATGGGACCACAAGGTCAGCCAGGAGGAGGAAGCCAATTGTGTGTGTGTGTCTAAATGTGTGTTTGCTGAAGGGGTGGGGGTTACAGGCAGGTGGTTGCACTCGGTCTGCCATCAAAACAACATCACGCTATCATTTCAGTGTGTGTTGTTTACAGCTGGACGCATGCAGTGCTGGAATAGAACAGCAGATGTAAAAAGATGTCGTCACAGGTTCTATTTTGGGCTGAAACATCACGGTTAACGGACTGCATTTATCAGTGTCGGTGTCTTGCTCAAGGACACTTCGACAGGTGGGCTGAAGGAGCCAAGAACTGAACCACCGTCCCCTGTGATTAATGAACAACCCCGCTTTCCCACCTGAGCCACAACCATGAGAAATGGCTGGTGTTCTAAGGTCTTAACTGAGACTGAAAGTGTTTAACTGTTTAAGAAGTTTATTGTGGCTAGGGTAAAAAATTCCATATTGTTTGGAAAGACTAACAAAGATGGCTTTGGTGTTTTATTTTGTTTCTATCCACTTTGAATGAAGTTGATGTTACGATGATATTCAAGGTAAAATTACCATTTTTGTCTATAGAGTCTGGTGGTGAGTGACAGTGATATTTTTGCTGTTTCTGGTTAAACAAAAGGTCTATCTCTGTAGGGATCCTTTCCACAATGCTGTCAGATACAGATAACAATCTGGTAGCTCACCTGGTAGAGCTGGAACCCCATGTACCAAAGGCTGAGTC
>NW_023339652.1:17458489-17486636 GCF_004916995.1 Morone saxatilis | reverse complement strand
AGGAGGATTGAATTTTCTATAACCTTTAAAAGGAATTACTGTAGTTTGGATGATGAAGAGATATATGTCTCTTCTGTCTGTAGTGCTAAATGAAGAGTCAGGGAATGCTGTATCTTAGCATAAGAACTGGATGCCAGCCGCAAAAAAGTTTAGGGGCTACATCCAGTGGCGTGCCCACAGCACTTTTTTGAAGGGCAGGGGCGGAAAGAAAAAAATTTCGGCTCCAAGAGGCACTATACCCTGCGTTTTGTGCTTCCCCAAAGGGGGCATTTACAGCGTTTTGCTTCCCAAGGGGCAATTTAGGCACGCGTTTTGGCTTCCCAAGAGGGCACTTGAGCCAGTTTAGCACATGTTTGGCTCCCAAGAGGGCACTTTAACACTACGTTTTGGGCTCCCAAAGGGGGCACTTTAGTCACGCTTTTGGCTACCCAAGAGGGGAATTTAGCCGTGTTTTGGCTCCCAACGGGGGCACTTTAGCACACGTTTTGGCCTCCCAAGAGGGCACTTTAGCACGCGTTTGTGGCTACCCAATAGGGGAATTTAGCACGCGTTTTGCTCCCAAGGCGGGCACTTTAGCACTACCGGTTTTGGCTCCCAAGAGGGCGGGCACTTTAGCACGCATTTTGGCTCCCAAGAGGGCACTTTAACACACGTTTTTCAACAATTGGGCGACGTACCGTACCACGTACCGTGGGAGAAAGTGTTTACACTGAAAAAGAAAACCAAGTATTAATTAGGAAGTCACTATTTGCATCCAAGAAATAACTCATATAAATCCATGTAGAACCATACATTTCCCCAAATTAACCATTTTTTAAAATGAAGGATACATTTAGATAAACATTATTTACAGTTGCAAATGTCATGTCACTGGATGTTAATACTGGATAGATACATACTAATACATTCATCCAAGTTTTTCATAGATATAAGCTTCTACATTCATATGTGACATTATTTTAGCTCAAAATCTTTTCTTGCCAAATCACTCCTCAGAGTAGAATCCAAATTGGCTTAGAGACATTCAGTAAATAACCACAGCATTCACAGCTGGCCTAGGGGCTTGGACGCATTTCACCATTTCATCTCTCATGTCTCTCTGCGCTGTAAACTGTCCAGTAAAGTGCAACAGCAGGAAAGACTGTGTTGAAGGGTTAAATTTGGCCTGCAGTCCCTACAGTATGACACAGAGTTTGTGTGTGTGGAGGTCGGGGAAGGTCAGTCAGTGGGTTATATATTTTACCAACAGCACTCCAAACTGTGGTGCTCACGGATGAGAGCAATCTTACTCTGCCTTTCTCTGTCTTTTTTTTTTTTTTAGCATTTTTTACGTGGTAGTTTTGGCCTTTTCTTTAAAGCGGACCACTTTAAAGGAAGCGCTGAATGCAACAGCAAAGTGCAGGCGTAATGAGAGAGGATGTGCTGGCTGGGAGATGGACAGAGATGTAGGCTGAGATACAAACACAGCTGCTGCAGCTTTAATGAGCCGTGGCTTACAACTAGCAGGTGCAACAGAGGCAGGAACACGGTGGGCCACAAATCATGCTAAAATCTGCCCAACAGTGGCCTGATACAGTATGAATGATAGAAGAATATTATGCAGAGGTTGGTCAGACATGTTTAGTTAGTGATGATGATTGTTTTCATGCTTTTTGTTGCAAAAACCACCTAATCTCACTTTACTTTGTCTTCTGGGGCAATAACAATGTGCATTAAGTCCAAAATAAATAGTGAGTATATGACAGTGCCAATACACTTGGAAACTACCAAAACATAATTCAGGTAAGCTAAGTCACATTTTTTAAACGTATAGCTCATGGTATGTTATCACCACACCAAGTCTCAAAGTCTCAACATTTTAAGTGAGGAAATTACACTTTAAAGCTGCATTAATCAATATGTTTATATTATCAATGGATCAATTGACTGTGTACTGTGAAAGGTGTTGCACATAGTAGCTCATTATTTTGGTTTTCTGTCACTTTAGTAAGATGATAATATCTTGTTGTTGTGTTTTTTTATGTGGCAAATAAGGTCAATCAGTGCAGCTTTAAAATAATAGTTAACTAATGATGATGACCTTGTATCCAAAATAACTGCCTATTTACTATATAACGAACTATATTTACCCTATATTATATTCTTTGCAGTGTGAAATGTATGCACTGTAAACATCCATCCATGACATGTACACTACTTATTGCAAACAATCGCACAATGCAATATGTGCCATATATAACCTACCAGTAATAACACTAAATGACGATGATTCATAAGAGACTAAGTTCTCAGTTTACTGCTCGAGTAAACAAGTAAGGGTCTGTTATTTAGGGAGTAGTGAGTGACAGAGTCATTTTGGACACAGCCTGTGTTTGCACCCAACACAATCCCCTGGCACTTTCATTTCAATTAGAAAATACATCAAGTGGGCAGATGCTTCAGTTTATGATGAGACCCTGTCAGTTAGATCAGTTTATGAGGGTTAACCCCTATAAATAGCAGTCATTCAGAGGTCCCCCATAGGGAGCCACAGACAGGGCATTAACTGGTTGTATGAAAGCAGAGACGTAATATCCTTCAGCCCGGATGATAGCTGGCTGACAGGAAAGCCTGTGCACGACTCCAAGCAACAGCAATGGATTATAACTAAGAGATGGAACTTAAAATGATTGTTGTCCCTCTGCTTGAACTTAAAAGCTGAACTAAAAGTTTTATTTCTTACAGTATGTGTAACAATAGTAGTGCACACTGGGGCTAGTTGGCACACTTTTCACACTCACAGTCATATTTCTCTGGCAGAATATTCTAAGTGAAGCAGTAAAGCAGTAAATTGTGTTTTGAAATCATGCTGTGGGTTTGTGCCAACCAGCCCCATCACGGGGCACACAGATTTGGTTAGCACAATGTTAAAAAAATGAAGCAACAAATTGAGACAATTTGAACCTTTAATTCAAACAAGAACCACAAAACATGAACATTTAAAAGAATACTTGCCTATTTTTAACATTTTTAATCAATTCCTCTGTATGGTTGCCATTACTTTTAACCATCTTTGACCCTTCAAATTAATAATTATTAACAACTGTCAATACATTGTTTTTAATCTTTCAGAAATAGTCTCTCAAAATACCCCAACAAAAATATATATTAACAGTTACAAGTTAATAAACAAGAAAACTATTAAACTTGGTGAAAGAAAACATAGTGCCAGCCAACCCTGCTCACATTTTACCAAACTTTGTGATGAAATTATGTTAGCCAGCTACCATCACTCATCACAGACTTGTATCAAAATGTAGTTGATTTCTATGTCTATTAACTAGAATTAACACATTCCCATATGTCTAACATGGTGTTATAATACATTTACTCCACAGACCACTTTTTTTAACATAGTAGATGAGCACAGACCAGAAAAATAGCTTGGTGCCAAACAACCCAGCCTCCCCTAACTGTAAATTGTATTATAACCTCTTGAGTTTGATCACCGTTATCTTCCATTCCAACAGAAATACAAAAGCAAATATGGAAAGTGAGCTGAATTCATGGCTTTATTCTTGTTCTGTATGGTGTGTTCAAGTGCTGATGTACAGTTGGTATGTTCTGTTACATAATTGACATCCACACATGAAATAAGCAGTGGGAGGCACTGGGAGTTTCAGTGTTATTTTATTGTGAAAACATCGGACAGATGAACCGCAGGTCATTCTGCTGTAGGATCGACACCACTCTCAGTGTACAGTACACAGTCAATTATTCATGATTTCAGCGAGTGCGCCTGAAAATGAACTGAGTAAGACAGAACAGTGAGTGGCTGTCCCGGGAGGAAATGAGAGATGCAGAGAGTTTAGGTGTGTTGCCATGGTGATAGTGAGGAAGGAGTATGGGTAGTTGTCTGAGAATAAATAAATAAATAAGTGGCGCCTGTTTGAATGAGAGTCACGCCTTCCTCGAGGACGCTCCCTCTGAGGCAGAGTGGGTACAGCACAGAGTGTCCACACACACACACACACACACACACAAACACCACCCACACACACTCATGCAGCTCTCATCCAGCCGCTCCACCTGTAGTTACAGCACATGAGGCACTCTGATACACACAACGGTGAAAAATGCTGATGACATGGTATAAATTCAGTAACAGACACAGCTGATTTGGGACTCATTCCTCAAAAGGTCACACATACACATTACCGTACAGGTTACAGCACAACATCCACACCATCTGGAAAGACATGAAGCTGTTGGAAACACTCAGGAGATCAGAGGGTGTGTGTGACCCCTGCGCACTGAAGGAGGACGTACAAGATGTCAGGGCAACACAGAGACACATAAAACCTGGCAGGCCCACCAAGGCCACAGCCACGCTAATGTGGACAAATTTGACAAATGCAGGTAAAATGTGATAATAAGCCTTCCACCCACACTAATTTATCAAAGAAAATGAGTTAAATGTGTTCCACAAGGAACTTGCTCTGAAAACAACAAGGACTTTTCAAAAATGGCAGAGATCACATAAAGCAAGAGGATCATTTCAGACAGGCTATAAACAAGCTGACATGTTATCTAAAGCACTTCACTCTGAGGTAAAACTGAAAGGTAACACAACAAAAACAAACCAACCGTCAAGCCAGATTATCTAAACCCTAAGTTCACAAGGAAAAGGTGTGCAGGTAATACTGTAGGTCGAATTTAAAACCCAGAAGTAGGCCTTTTCAATCGGACATTGTATTCATTTTAGGCGAGTTATTGTTGGGAAGCTGTGGTAGCTACTAGGAATAACTAACATTTTTCAAGAAGAATGAAAAGATACTGTCATGTACGCATTGTCATTATTTTCCATGAATGTACCTAGGTAGCTAGCTAGCTTTGTAGAAAGAACCCTGTCAACAAAGGTCTGTGTTTTGGAACCAAACTATGTAGATTAATCTCTGTAAACATATATCTGCACATGAATGCAGAATCTGTAGGCAAAGAAGGATCTTGTTCTAGTTTCTATTTGTAGTCTGTTTGTTGCTTTGCTTTGGTGGGTACAGTGTTATCTGTCACTGATGTCCAAATTTGGCAAATGGAAGCCAAGTTGTAATTAATGATATATTTTAAGAAGGCTCCTTTAGGTGATTTCTACCACACCATTTTTTGTCATTTACAGGGTAAGTGCAAAGAAAGAGAGGGGGTGCCAGAAAGTCAGGAGAGCTTTAAAAATGGATCACATGACAATTACACTAAAACATTGTTGTGAAGATCCATTTTCCCTAAAACAGAGAACATTCCCAAGAAGAAAAGGAGGTTCAAATGTATCCACATTGGTGTGAACATGACCTGAGAGCCTCAGGAGCTTTCCTCTGCTCTCTGCCTGTCTCGGTGCGGTCACATGGGCCTCTGCAGGTGCACAGAGCAGTGTGTGTGTTGACTGCAGCGAGGGGATTGTCATGTGAGAAGTGTATTTTAGGAGTGTGAATGGAGTTGTCTTCAAGTAAAAAACACACCCTTACAGGTGTTACTGAATGCGTTGCATCCTGTGTTCTTCAAATTAAAACTGATTGTGGTGCTTCCTGTGGCAAAGGGTGCTGATGGTTGTCTGATCTCTCTGCTGTTGTGTGGTTGTTTAGAAGAGCAAGGGGAAGGGAGCTAAAAACAGCTTCTCCTATCAGAAATGTTAAAACTCAAGTGCAGCTAGAATAAAGATTTGCACTGTAAAAAAATAAAAAGAATTCCTCTTTTGTGCTGTAAAGTAATCCAGCAAATCTAACATCTGAACCCAAACATGTAATGCAGTGTAGAAGCTGCTATAGGCAGACAGTCCTCAACCAAAGGAATGAATAATCACTGTGTGTGTGTGTGTGTGTGTGTGTGTGTGTCAGTATGGAGGAAGGCCTAGGTGACCACAGAGAGAAGGTGCTCTGAATCGTTTTTTAGCGGCTCTGTGTTGCTGCAAATGAAAGGCACAGTTAAACAAAATTGCAGCACAAATGTAGTGTGTGTGTGTGTGTGTGTGTGTGTGTGTAAGTGTGCGAGACAAGTAGAGTAATTGATCGATCAAACATGAGAGCTCAAAAACAACAGCAGAATGAATGACATCATGTCTACACTGTACAAAAACATCCTGCACTGGGACTGTATATGTGAGAGATGAACCCGGCAGAGAATGAGAGGCTTTGTCCCTCTGTGCTGATGACATGAGATATTTTCAAATATTGTATTTTTGCCACCAAAAAGGAACCAAAAGAAAACCCCCAAAACTATAGAAACCGTTTTTTCTTTATTTTTGTTTTAGAAGATTTATCTCATGCTCCCGTCTGTCTGTGAAATGTGAAGCTACAGCTAGCAGCCGGTTAGCATAAAGACTACCACTAACAAAAATGAGATAAACATCATCATCATCCTCATCAGATAAAAATGTATTTGCCTAAATACTTTAGATTCCTAAATATTCCCATCAGTCTCAGCTGTACTTTTATATATAGTGTGGATGAACATGGTAAACATTTTATCTGCTATACATCAGCATTTTAGCATGGTCACTGTGAGCCTGTTAGCATGCTGACATTAGCATAGCCCAAATCTCTGCTGTGTGTAAGTATAACCTCCTCAAGCCGCTAGCATGGCTGTAGACTCTTAGTCTTGTTTTACCTTTGGTCAGAGCCAGGCTAGCTGCTCCAGTCTTTATGCTCAGCTAAGCTAACTATCTTCTGGTTGTGGCTCCATGTTTAACAGATATGACAGTGGTATCAAAGAAGCGCATTTCCTAAATTGTCAACTATCCCTTTAATTGGTAATGATATGTACCTGCTATGACTCTATGCTTTACTGAATATAAAATGTGTGCTAATCTGTGCATAAACAACAAAATAAAGCGTAAGCACAAATCACATAATCCTCTTTGAGAGAAATACTCCCTCAGATATATTTAGAAGCCTTCCTGTGTTCTTTCAGCAGTACAGTAAACAAGTAATTCAGTCTGATAATAGACATCGTTCAAAAACAAAATAAATATATACCTGCTGGCTTGACTTGAATATGAACACACCTACAGTATGAGAACACTGGGCAGTGTACAGGCCTGGATTTATGCAGACGGAGAAGTTAAGAATAGGGACAAAAGTACTCCAAATGCGGTTGTTTGTTTTTTTCTAAAGGCAGAAAATCATCCAGGGCCTCTCGGTGCTCGCTTAGTTCCCCGTAGGGACTTTTTTACCGACTCTGTTTGCTTAAGCAGGCTGCCCTTTTCCTGCAGGAACGGTAGGGATCATTGACAGTGACTTGCTTCTGTTATTTTTTTTATACAGGAGGCCACTCTTAGAGGTGGGAGAGTAGAAAGAGAGGCCTCTGTAATGGCTTGTTTTCAGGCTAAGAAGTCCTTTGTGTATCGTCCATCTTCCATTCTGGGGGTTAAATGAGCAGTTTAAGCCGAGGCTCAGTGTGTTTAAGTGGAGAGGTGCTGCCCGCCCGTGCCTCTGCTTACAACTGCTGAGTAAGATGCTGCGTGGCATCAGCATCAGCAGGAGTGCTAATGTGCAAGCTGAGTGTGTGTGTATTTTTGTACGCCTTGTCCCAGGAGGAGGCCGTGCTGAGAATATAGCCATTGTTTCTTTAGGAGGACGACGGTCGGGGCTACAGGCCAGGCCAGTAGCTTTTCTCCTTTATTAGAGCCAGATGTGTGAGTGCGGGTAAAAAAAACCAAGGCTGTTCTCTCATTATAACCCACACGTACACAGTAATAATACTTCAAAAGCTCCAGGAAGAGGTTTGCAGCTAAAAATGAAATATCTGTCTATTTATAATGTAAGATTTGGTCATCACACCTTTGTTATGCTGACATTTCATTCACAAGCTTCATTCTAAAGACATGGGGTCACCACTAGACACAACGTTATAGTGAAGTGGACCTGGATCTGATCCATTAAAACATGCATTGCAAAACTGTATGTTTACAAAATGACTTTAAATGTGACACCCCAGTTATTAATTATTGCACTTCCAAAAAACTGTTGTGTAAGTAGATTTAGGAAAGGAGTAGTCCTGAGACTTAGACTTAAGGCTTTTAGTCTTTAGTATAACTCAAGTTACTTAAACACTGAATCCAGCATGTCCCATAGTGTAACCCAAAAGTGTCTTTAGTTAGTTGATATGCACCAAGTCAGCATCAGCTGACAAAATGAAGGTCTTAAAACTAGATTCAGATACAGGGCCCCTCTTTTACTTATCACATTTACATAATACTACATGTGTATATGTCTGTCCTGTTTTTCCCTCGTTTCCCATTAAAGTGTTTTTGTTACTTTTTTACGGAGTTGTTCCTTCTCCAAACTAAGGGTCTACAGATACATAGTGTTATACTGTGTGTTATTGTAAAAGCCCTTGAGATATATTTGTGATACTGGGCCATTTAAATAAAACTGACTTGACAGGGTCTCAACCAGGACCCACGTTAAGGCCCTTATCATCCAATTATCCACCCATTACCTATACCTGTTTATCCTTTTTAGAGGTTTGCCGGGGCTGCAGTCCTAGCTTACTCTGGGCGAGAGGCAGGGTCCAGTTTATATTGTGCTTTAGTAATACATATTTCCATATTCCCCAAACAAAGTTCAACTGATTTGTGGTCAATTACCACAAATCAATTCCCAGTGAACAGTGACCCTTGGGCTTTCAGGGACCACTAAGGTTCTGGGGCCCCATGGCAATTGCTGGCTTCTTTATATTATATTATATTATATTATATTAATAGGACTTAACATTAGATTCTAACAGGGCCAAGTCAGGGCCTCAAGATTAAAGACCCACTTTAAGGCCCTCATCATGTCAGTTGATCCTGCACTTCAGTTGGTACAATTAATTAAATTACCACAAACCTGCCAGCCTTGTCTAGCAGTATTACAGAATCAGCAATTTCTCTACACCGAATTTGGTGAGTCAAATGTTATCATTATCAGCAGGAATGATGGACAAAACTACATTAATAAAACCTGAATTTTCCTTTAAAAACTAGGGTTAGGTTAGTTAGTATTTCTGATTATGATTATGATTCTGACACAGCATGAACAAATGCATACCAAAAATCTGATTTCAGGATTCTGTCAAGTGCAACAAAGAGATGCTGCCTTTCAGAAAAATGTTTCCTTCACTTTGAAGCCGGAGTGGATTTGAATTTACAAAGGGGTGTAAAAGACAAAATGACTCTGTCTCTCCCTCTCTCCCTTCTGTATAATGCTTACACAACAGACTGTAATCCAATTCACAGCGTGATGGAGAGTGCAGTTATTAACCTTGACATTGCTTAACGTGGCTAACATTAATCACATTACAGTATGAGATATAGCCTCTGATGCTGTGACGTGGGCAGTAGATTGTTGATATGTACACTGAGAGTAGCAGCTAGTTCTTATGTTCTGCTTGGGAAGTGTTGGATATAGGGGCAAAGATTTACTCTGAACACAGAGTGTGGATCTCTGAGGCGCTCACAGCCATTTTGGCACCAAATATTTGACAACAGGAAATGTAAAATAAGCCAGAAATCTCTGATGATCCCAGACACAGAAGGACAAAGCCATGGGCTAAAATGTACCTTACACCCTTTAAAAATGAAAATGCTGTGATGCACTAATAATGTATTGGAGGCAAAAAGAAATCAACATGACAAAAAGAAACTCTTAACAACAGTTTAACTTTCTAAAATGTTCCTCAGCCCAGGAAAGAAATTAAATCTTTCTCTCTTTAATCAACAAAACAAATTAAATAATATTTTTCTATTGCTGCTCGCAGCATTATTTCATAAGACAATAAAAACAAAAATAAGCAAGAAGACAAAAGGATAATCTTAATTTACTGAAACACTTTTGGTCGTCGGAGTAGGGGCTTTGTGGGTGTGGCCCTGGGTGTGTCCACTGAGCCCCTAGGTTGGGCACGGTGGGGCACAGCAGGGCGGGGTTATGAGATCCAGTGCCTTTAACCCTTTCACAACCACAAAGGCTGTCTCTTTTCTTTTTAGCTCAGACTTTCTGTGCAGACTCTTAGTGCACCCACGCACTTGGGAGCATCCTGTACCGTTCTAACCATGTCCTGTAGCTCAAAGTGTTAAGGATGCTTGGTGTTACAGGCAATGATTTATTAAGCACTTCCACACTTTACTGCTGCAACAGGAGTCTCCGTTTTCATGGGGTCCGCCTGTTGTAACACAAGAGGTCCCATCTGCTAACATCATAATTGTAGAGACCAGTGAAAACTTGTGTTATTACAACCTGTCGCTGAAGGCCATGTCACCACAGTTACAGTTGTAGAGGTCTTGAGAGTGAAGTCAGTATTCATCTATTACAGGGCGTCCTTGAGGCGGTGATAAGCCAGTTTCCCTCTGAAATGTATAAATCTAATGAGGGCAAGGGTGATGGGTGCTGGCACACCGCGCTGACAGCGCAGCGAAGGACATGAATTGTGTTTTACAATTTGACGGAGTTTCTCTATTGATCAGGGGTAGGGGAGATAAGCTTAGCTCCCACGATGCATTGGGGTCAGGGCGCGTGCGAGGCCACTGTTTGCTTTGTAGAATCTGAAGCAGCCTAATTCGTCAGCAGTTTGTTTAAACATGTAGAGAACATCATCAGGAGAATCCCCTCTTCAAGTCTGTCCTTTGAGGATAAGTTCCCCTTTTAAAACACCTTGAAGACCTGCTTCACCCACACATTTTAGTCTTTGCATGCGTTTGGTTCATTTAGCCCACATTCTCATCCAATCAGCACTCTCTGTATCACCCAGAGTTGACTGGACATCCACACACCTTTCTCTCTTTCAGCACCTGTTTATATGTCTATTTCAGACCCCACGCCTGCGTACGACAACAGTTTTTTAAATCAAGTTTGCTTCCAAAGAATTCCGCCTTTCACTCAATTTGCCTCTCCTTGAACAAGGCAGCCATTCTCAGAGTCACAGCTCTGTCCTCCATTAGTCCAGCCGGAGGTAGCTGGGTGTGGAGTAGTTGAACATGAGGAAGTCCAACTTGTAAAGCTGGTAGAGTTGGAACTGCTGCTGAGTGCTGATATTGCTGAAGAACTGGGCTGTCATGGCATCTGTTGTACGGGTGGACTTGGCGTAGCTCGGGAAGCGCAAGGAATCGCCAACACCCACCAGCCGCAACACGTAGTTTGCGTCTTCTTCCAGCGTCTCGTACTTGCCCACCAGGTCATAGTGGATGTGACATGGGTGACAAAGCTGGTAGACAGTCTGCCAGTGCTCATTGAGTGGGCCGTCACGCTGCGTGGCCGGGTCCACCAGGTACTCTGCGAATTCTTTGAATTTGACGTCAGCACCGTTGAGCAGGGCGTCCTGCGTGGCGTTCTTGCGATAACGTCGGATGATGCGGGTGCCGAAGCGCTTGTGGAAGGACGAGTTGTACTTGAGGGTGAACTTGTTGCGGTATGCAGAGACCAGCCTCTCGAAGGGCTCGCGAACAAAGAGGAACTTGAGGTAGTTCTTGAGGCGGTGGTTGATCTCAGCAATACTGTACTGGTTCAAGGTCTTTAGGTTGGAAGGAATGTGGGCTTCATTAGAAGGGATTTCCATTGGGTCACTGTGGAAGAGAGGCACAAGGACGTTGAGGAACAACAGCAAAACAAATCTGCATTCACAGTCTTCTACCATCGAAAACCTTCAGTGTAATGAGGGCAGCATGCTGGAATACTGTATAACACGATACAATACATGCCCTGTATTTGTCACAGAGCAATAAAAAGGGGAATGAATGGCCCCCAGTACTCTCTAAGCCCTTTTACAGTAACAGTCTGCCAGGCACAAGACTCACCTGTATTTGCCCCGGCCTGTGAGCACCATCATGACGCGTTTCCAGTTGGTACAGGCCACCTTGGGAACATAGCAGTAGATGAGCTCATGGTCCTCGTCCACCACAAGGTGTTTGAGGTCTCCGGGTGTCAGGACTCTGCGCTTACGGCTGGATGCACTGTAGACTCGACAGGCATCCACTACCTGATCCCTCCTGGCCTGGTGGAGGACGGCTGCTCCGGACAACTCGGGCTGGTCAGGGAAAGATGGAGAAGGAGGGAGTGGGGGAGAGAATGAGACTTGAAATTTAAACAAAAGGGCTTTCAGGAGGTAACTATCTGTAGATAAAGATCTATCCTGTTTTTTTTGCATATTAACACATTATTTTTACAGATCAGAGGTTTGTGAGAAAATTATTTCCTGTCTCTATAGTCTTTTGTTGTCTTTACACCTCTTGCCATATGTGTTACTGTATAATTTCTTTGGCAGTATAAGGAAAATCTTACTGTGCCAATAAAGCACTCTAAAATGAATGAAACTGAATCAAGGCAGAAATAGGGATAGAGAGAGATGGAGAGAGATAGAAGACAGGCAGACAGACAGTTCGAGAGAGTTATTAATCTCAGCCTTTATTATTATACTCATCTCTTTATTGACTCTATCTTTTCCCCCTATCTGAGTCGCTCCACAGGCTATGAATGAGATTAGTCCACGGGTATGGAAGAAAATAATGATATTGGAGGATATTACAGATATTGAGTGTTCAATATGCACAGATCCAGTCAGCAATCATTCATCTCAGGCATATTTCATATTCACCATGACGCTTGTGATGAAGTGGACCATGGTGGGAGGGAAAGGAGGAGGCTGGGAAGGAATTAAAAGGTGGAGAAAAGCCTAGGGGGTTTTGCATCTGAAGGGCAGGAATGTTTTCTTGTGCTTCTTGATTATTTTTCCTCTGGGTCTGAATTCCCCTCCAGGGCAGTGCCCCGGTTTCCTCGTGGAATCTAAATTGATTGTACTGTGGCGTGTATCTTTACCACTCCATCCCACTCACAAGTGTGGCCTTTCAGTGCTACACTGACCAGGGCTGAGAGGGAGGGAAAGCTGCTGACATTAAATGCTGAAATAACTCAGGGACCACCACCAAGTGCTATATACGAAGACAGTTGGTTTGTATGTACGTATTTCTCTTTGAAGTCACTCGAATTTATCATGTGCATGGCTTGCTACAAGGACATGGCAGTCTCTAAGGAAACAGTCAAACACATGACCTTAAAATCAGAGATATTTCTAAATAACGTCTGTAAAATGTATTTTTCACTATCTCAGTTAGCTCCATTGGATAGTCATGTAAAAATCAATTGAAGGAAGGGTTTTTCCCACTGTGAATTCACATTTTTAATAATATTTACCACAGAAACGCACACTGTATGAGTCATGTATCAGTTGGTTAGGCAGTTCGTTTTTGTAATTTATAGTGAGTTTGGGTATTGCTATGGAAAGGAACCATGACATCTGAGTATATTAAAAACACTACTTATGAGTATTCAGGAACTATGCACTGTATTGCTAAATGAATCCAACAGGCTGAATTGGTTTTACTCCACAAATCTGGAGACTTTCATGTACAGTCTTGAAACTTGTGTGCACACATATGGATCTTGCACCCACCAGATGATGATTTGTGTACACAATATATGTATCTTGTTCCCACAAGATTGCGCCCGCAACTTAAAGGACCAGTGTGTAGGATTTAGTGGCATCTAGTGGTGAAGTTGCAGATTGCAACCAACTGAAATTATCCAGCGCTCTCAACAGTCTGTCTAAGAGAAAGCTACTAGTGGCCCGACAGAAACCTGAACGAATAACACACCAAAGGCGCCTACTACTCTATTACCGTCACAACACATAGTCAACAGACTCCCATACCAGATCAATAGTATATGATCCCCCATACTGGCTGCGTAATATCTAAAACAATGGAGATTCCAAACATGGCAACGACATCTGTAAAAATCAGCAGGACTGCTCCCTATCTGTCAACGTAGCTACAAAACTCATATACTAACTCACACTAAAACACAACAATCTCCTTATTTTCAGGGGATTAATGAAACATAACCTAAATACGGTACATACATATCTATATCTTCCACCCTCTCTGTCAGGTCGAACTTCCCAAAACATGATACACTGACTTTAAAGAACAATCATGTTAGAATTTGGTATTTACAATTTGGCACCCTACCAGTTTGTTGCAATTCACTTATACACCACATCGCCTGGCTCGATCCAGCCAGCACTCCCTGCTGACTCCTCCCAAACCCTGGGCCTAAAAACCTACACTCCCCCCGGTGCTCGCAGGCTCACTAAAGAGCTAACTAGCGATGGAAGCTGATTACAGTTACGGGTAACCCTACTTCAGCAACAACAATAGTAGCTTTCTTGGCATCAGAACTCCATAATCACATGAAATAGGCATTTGCTGAAGTTGGTGGTGTGACCTCTTTTGGCTGTAAAGGGTTACTACACTTCTCCGACCCGGCAACCAAAGTTACACAGTCAAAACAGCATTTCAGGGCAAAAGAAGGGAATGACAGACTCACTATTACAATCCAAAGTCATGCTTGTGTATTGTGAAACTGTTATTTGAAGGTAAATGGTGCATAATGGTCTTGGTTAATGAATAATCAGCTTGTTTGCACAACACCTTGGATCTTGTTCACACAAGATTTGTGCCCAACACAATATATATATATATATATATATATATATATATATATATATATACTTTATGACTTTCTTTATTTCTTTGAAAGCATTGATGCAGATGCTGACTTCACACCTCCATGTCGTTACATCTGCTTTCACCTTTTAACACTCTTTCTATATCGCTTTTTTCAAACCTCATTTCAACCTCACCTCGCCTTTTCCCGTCATATCAAACAGTCCTTTAAAGCATTTTGAAGGATGTGTAAATTGACAAGGCATGATGGATTTTGAACATCTCTGCTTGAGAAGAAGGCCTCATTTTGCCCCCCCTACTTCTCTCTTTGTGCTCCCCACTCCTCCCTATTCATGTGCTGACACATCAAAGCCCACTAAGGCGTAACAGCGCATAGCAAAAAGCAGCTCTTTGTTGATGAAAATCTTTCCTTTTTTCAACCGCTCAGAGACGTTAAGCTATGATTCACGCAAATGTAGCAGTGAGCGTGCGGCCCTCCATCCCAGAGGAGGACAAACACTGTAATTAACATGGGAAAAAGAGACAAGGGAGGGAATCTTGTCATCTCCTGCTCTGCCTCAGTGTTCCTCTCCTTATCTCTCTCCTTTCCACAGGATTACTTTCTGCCATTTTATCTCCTCTTCAAGTGGCTCAGTCAAGCCTCTTGTGCAATTTTTGATGAAAGGGTGAGGATGAGAGAGAGAAAGCGGAGGAGTAGATGAGAGCGGCGATATGTCGATACAGTCTGAGAGGAGGCCGAGATGGGGATCGCTGACCTCTGGCCATGTCAGGCCATTCCCATGGGAGCACAGATAGCATTACTTGCATATTTGCTTGCACATTACCCCTCTAATCCCCTGTGAACATGAACTACTGGGTCAGCATCGGATAAGAGCTAGCTAAAGTCATAAAACCACAGCTATAAAAGTAGTTACCAGCTTCACATAATATGGTCAATTTAGTTTGATCTTTTCTGATTGGTCAAGGTCCCAGAATGGCCTCAAACCTTCGGCTCAGCAGTTTCCCCGTGCAGCTGCGCTATTTGATGAATTAGTGTTACAGCATACAGATACTATATTAATTTAAATGTGAAGGTGTGTGTGTATGAGATTTTGCACTCTGGTATCAACTGCATCCATTCTCTCTGGGAAACTTGTCCATCCAAACTAGAGGGAGAACATTCTTATGCAAACATTATTACCTAATCTTACCATAAGAGTCATTATCAACGCTGTAATGCAAAAAGAAGCTCTATTTTCTTATCTACTGTAGGAGTTCAAGACGAATCTATTGTACTTCCACCACAACGTCTTTTCTGGTCGCTGCATTTGTTGGTAAAATGTGTGAGAAACTGATGACGGGGAAATGCGGAGATTGTGTTTCCATATTTCAAGTCTTAATTCCCCCGCCACGGCCGTATCAGTCCTACTGGAAGTTGTTATGAGTTTGAAAAATGATCTGAGAATAAGCGCGGGGTCTTGTAGACGCAATGCCGGTAATGAATAGCTTCTTCCTGATCTGCTCATGGTTGTAAAGTAAGAAAGATAGAGATTACAGAAGGAATGGTTATTTTCTGGATCTCTCTGCAAATAATGACTGGTAAAACATGAAGTGGTTTTACTAACAGAACTCCATATTGTTTGTAGCCCCCCTCTACAGTGGAATCTGGCCCTGTGAAACCACAATATAGAATCTGTTAAAATTATTTGTTGATGATAGGGCTCTAAGATGGTGACTAGAAATCATACTGAGATATATCTTCAGAATGGTACATTCACACTTTGAATTACCATACATATGGAAACAGCTTTCTGTTCATAATGTATTCCTCGGAACTTGAGAAATATGTTTTAAATACTGTTGGGGAGGAAATGAAATGCTAATATGTTGGGATTTGTTGTGCAGTCATTCTGCGATGCATCAGACCACTTTGCTTAGAAAAGATGCCTGAAACATCTTCCCCCCCCAAAAAAACAGCCTTCTATTGCAATTTAAACTTTGCAGCAGTCAATACGGCTATTTAGACACTTCCTCAATTAATTGTGCAGCCCTGTTTATTTTCTGCCGCTGCTTCTCGAGTATTTACACTCTTCTGTCTCTGGAAGATTTGAAAGTGTCTGCAAACAGGCGACATATAAAAATATCCCTGTCTAGGAGAATTGGTGAATTTATGCCCCTGTCTGCCAAAGTGAATAAGGTCGAAAGCAAAGTGCTGCAGAAGAAATTCTCCTCACTTTAAGGCAGGTTAAGAGGAACCCTTTTTCATCTGCTTACCTACTCCTCCATTTTGTCTCCTACAACCTGATCCACCTGCACACCTCGTCTTCTGTTTGTGCATCAGCTTCTCTCTCTTCTTGCTAGCTGTGAAGTCATCTGAACAAAGATCAATAGCATTCATCAAAGCACCTCTCTTTCTCTCTCTCTCACACACTCCCGCACACACACACACACTGAGCTCTAAAGGCAGTCTGTCTCTCTGACCCTCTCTGCTTACAGACTGGCATTCATAGAGCAGGCAGGAATAAAGCTACCAGTGTACCACAACTGTACCAAACACACACACACACATACACCTGATTTTCAAGTGCGTAATACTCCACCTGAGTCTCTGTAAAAGGCAACAAGGCGAGGCCCTTCTATAAAACTTTGACAATGCTGACAGTTTATGAGGCAGATTCATCCTTTCCACTGAAGCCGACAGCACATTAACTTTCCATAATGTCATTTATGAGAAGTCGGACCAGCAGAGGGGGACCGTGCGGGCCCTTGCTGTGACACGCCAGCCGCTGACCACCTGCTCCCACTGCGACACGGAAAAGACCAGAGGAAATGTTTCTTTACCTTTTATTTATCCGGGGAAACGACACAAAGAACACATGCTCCTCTTGCTGGAATGCCCTGCTTCATATTCATGCGGTTGGACACATTCATACCTGGAAAAAAGCTCAGGAAGACCACAGACGTCTACTGAGCAGCTCTGAAGGAGGGTCTGGGGGAATGTATTCATCAAAGGAACCTCAATGGCAAATAAAGGAAACTGTAGGAAATAATGGGGTACAGATTAAATGTTGGGATGAAAAGTGCTGTTATTTTGATGCACAACCTGTCCAAGTCTAAGTCTAAGCAAGCAACAGACACACCGTTTGAAGCACAGTCACAAATAGCGCAGGTTTTCATCGTGATGAAGATCACACACACCCACACACACACACACACAGACACACACACACACCACACACACACAACAATTTGGGAAGTCGATCCGATCAATTCCCCAGGAGGAGTGTTAAAATACCACAAAAAATGACCACTAAATTCAAAATGGCTGAATTCTTGTTCTGGTTTGGGGTAGGTCCAAGAGGCCTCTGTGGTTGTCTGGTCATGGTACATGTACGTACTATTTTTCATACATATCAGTAAAATGTGACTCAGGGGATCATCCGATTGATGATTTTTGTGCTGAAGCCTGTTATGTAAGTGCACTGCAGGGAGCTGTTGAATGGACACAGTGTGTATGCCCAGGGCTAAAAGCACTGGGCTTCCTTGCGGGGGCCAACGGAGCCAAACGAACACGCAAACACACAGAGACATTCACACGATATTTGCTGCAGGGTTTCTGTTTAACTTTTAATCAATTATCAGTAGCAATTAATGCTAATAATAATAATGTAATTGCAAACTCCAGATATTTCCCCTTCAGCAAAAGTCAGATACAAGTGAATCAGTGTTGCCGACCAAACTTATTAGGTAGTGCGGATTTTATTTCACTCTAAGCTCCTCAGGGATGGTTGTCTGTAAAAGCTGCAGTACCCTGAGGCCTCACCTCGCCTAAAGCTGCTGTTAACAGACCATCGTAAGAATTTCACTAGCAGTGGTTTTAATGGAAGGTTTTAGTGGCCCATGATGGTCTAACTGAGGCTTTTCCAACAGTCTTTCTTTTGAAGAACTACACGGGTAGAGTCTAACTAAGCAGTGAAATCAATTTCAGAATCTAAGGGACACTCCGGTGATTTAGTATTGCACTTCCATAAAGTTGGAGGACTCACAGGAGGCAGATTTTAAAAAAGAATGCTCAAAATGAAAGCTGAGGCCCAGATATTCTCACTTTTAGTGTTCATTTTATGAATAGCTGCAATGAAAACTAGCAAGGTCCAGAGGTTCCAGAGGACAGCTCAGAGCAGCAACCCAGGGGCTGATATGGAGTCAACACAGTCCAGTGAAATTCCATCTTTTCCTTAACCCCAACTCTGGCTGCATAACATTAAGATAACCTTATCACAACTATATTATAGTTTATGTGACATAAGCATGGCTTTTCTCTTACCAAGGTTTCCATGCACAGATTGTAGAAAGAATTACATTTAAAAACATTGTAGGTAACCATAATCAGTGCATTAACTACAGTAGATGGAAACTAAATAATGCAGTGCTTTGGACGGGGGCAGCAACAGAATGTATTTTAGCTCCGTAAAAAAGTCAATATGAGTTTAAGTGAAGAATCACAGTCACAGGATTCCATGATCGGTTAGTTAGTTTCTTTGTGTTATTGTGTGAACATGTAGACCATCAACTCCTGTGTTCTGCCAGGGAAAGTTACTATTTTTGTCAAAGGAGTTTGGTGGTTTTTGGAAAGAGCAGTATAAGTTGGAAAGGGCTGTCTGACGGCAAGGTAAAGCGATGAAAATACTCTATATACTCTAATATAGCGTACACTAAAACAGATATGGATGTTTTTAGGCTAAAATCCATTTTTTTCTGCTGCCTCCTTCCACAACAGCACATAGCATCTGTGTTGCTGCTTACTGAAGATGACCATGGATAAGTACCTCATACAACCCCACTTCAAAAATCTGAACTATCCCTTTAAGGACCATATGGTTCAATAGTTTAATGTGTAATTTAACCCGTTAAGGACAAACTGTTTAAGTTTATATCTGGACACTTTGAAAATCTATTTGCAGAATGGCAAGACCTTTAGTTTAAATATTGTTATCATTGTGTAATAATGCAGTTTTGAGCAGGGACTGCTTTGAATACTCATCAGATTTTCCAATAAAGTAGCCTCTGAATGGATTGCTTTTCAGTAGCCAAATACCACCTCTCTGATTCTGGTGTGTCCTTGAATGCCCCGCCTGCCTGCTTTTTAAAAACCATCCCTCTCACACCTGCATAACCACGAGATGCACCAGAATGCAGCTTTGATTAAAAGAAAGTGGCAGCACACCAGCTGGCTGAAGAATCCTAACTGTGTACACATAAACACACATACCACATGAACATGTAAACACAGAATAGGCTGAGGTCAGTGAACTCTGCTGTGGTCACTTCAGGGTAAATCTCCAGGATATCCGACACCTGGGTAAGCCCGACTCTCCCTGTCCCACGGTAACATTAAACCTGTCACCGGAGCTCAGAGACATGTCTGCTTCAGGGGAAAGTTAGCCCGCCTGTGAGCGCAGCACAAAAACCTGTGATAAACATTCACTCGGCCTTTTCTTTCATTCTGAACCCATTATGCTCAAACGGTGCAGTGAAAAGCAGGACAGCAGAAGCACTCCCTAATGCTGCCGCTGCACGCTGCACTGTAGTTGATAGGTGTTTACTATATGTGTGACATGTGTGTACCTGTGCTGCTGTACATCTGAAGGCATTTGTGCATTTGTATGCATGTGCAACTACTTGTGTAGAGACCAGTGTGTCTCTCTGTGTATATGTGTGTGTCAGTATATCTCAAAGAGAAAAGTGGGGGTATAATTATAGCACCACAGACAAGATAATGACAAACTGCTCTGACTTTCCCTCAGAGCCATCAAAGTTTCTCCCTCCTCTCATGAGCACTTTGCCCTTTTTCTCTCTACATGGTGTATTTAACTCAGAGGGAGCAAAAATCAGACGAGATAAAGAAGTGAAAGGGAGGTGATGGGAGAAAAAAAAAAGTGAAATGGAGGATTTTTTTTTACTTGTCACACGCAGCTGTACTGTCAGTTTTTTAACTGGAATGTGGGAAGTTCATAGATTGGTTCCTTCATATGGTTGCAAGAAAAAATTTGGTTGAATTTTGAAGGCTTCATTACCCAGAAGTCATGTACTGTGATGTCAGTTAATTTCAAAACCCGAGGTTGCAATGAGTTGTTTTTCTGTTGCTCGACACAAAACATAACTTAAGATGGATTTATAAAAGTATAGCTCAGAGGGCACTAGACCAGCGGGGATCAAAAGGTCTCATCAAGTAGGGTCGGGCAATTGAATGACTATATCAGGTGTCAGTGATTGTGTTTTTGGGCGATTTCTTTCATTTTATTTTGCTAATTTAATGTTCTGCCCCCCAGAAAATGATAGTCAGTGTATTTTTACATCTAACTGCGGTGAATAAAGGGTTCATTTCGACTAGTTTGACAACAGGTAATACAGTTATAATGTGGTTTGCAGAAGATCCAGACAAGACTCTAACTCTGAGATAGATGGGGAGACAGCAGGGACAGCCTGGCAGAGGAGAGGAGAGACATGAAGTGGGTATTGGAGCGAGGGAGGTCAAGCTTCAGAGAGGCAGTGACAGTGCGTAGAGCCAGAATATTCTCACATCTAACTCTGTTAGACAGTTAGACAGAAGAGTTGGTGATTGTTGGAACAGTGTAAAGGCTAATAAAGAGGATTTGGTCAGTTTTATATTGAATGAAGTGAGTTTTAAGATCACTTAACAAGCTCTCAGTTCGGTATAAGAGAGAAACCTGAATTCAGAAGGTGTACGGTTGTATTTTTCTGTTTAATGAGGAAAATAGGTGTTTTTCTTGTCCTTTCTTGACATTCTTGAGTTTATTTTCTTTAGTAAAGCTGTTAGAGCTTGTTGCACGTAACAAACTTGCTGCTCATATCCCAGGTCCCATCATTCCCTATCACACAAGCCTGATTGATGAAGGAAGATATTTCACAATCAAAGCCCTTTCCGTACTGTAGGTCAACAGCTATTGAATGGTTTTCATTTGAGTATGCGCTGACGTAAGGCTTGACATTACAGTTCCTTTTAGGTCGGTACACTGCACTGTACTGTGCCGTAATGACTACACTTAATGCCTGCGACATTGTGTTGTATTATGCATATGTCTATGAGAGATTAAAAAACTAAAACTTTATCAACAAAAAAGCGGATGAAGACGTCATTATTATTTGACATATATGGAAACTCTTGTACAAAATGCCACAGTAACAAACACTAAGAATAAAAAAAAGCCAAAGAAAACAAGATTAAAATGTCAGAACATTAAGTTCCATACATGACTATAATTTCTTTGCATGTCTCATTTTCTCGAGATGAGCAGAGCAAAACCTGCAGTCTAACAGCAAACCACAAATGTATTTAAGTGGAGCTGGCACTGGATGTGTGCAGACAGGTGTATCCTTGCATGTGATATTATTTTGTCATCTTAAAAAACATGCTGTTACAAAAATGTGAAGAAGATAAAATAGACAGTATATAGCTCATGAATTAACCAAACATTTGAACATTTTTAACTTTTATTTTGTTATGACATTGTTTGTCTTGATTGTATAGTTACTGTTGGGATTTCCATTATTTCCAATTTAAGTTTCATTGCATTTTTTAATTACTCTGCAGGATGCAGTTGCTTAATGCATTTCTTCATTTTCTCCTTTTCTTCTTAAGCCAGAAGCACTTTCTCAGCTGTCAGCATCACAGGAGAACTGTGTTTGCTATGAACTACGGCGAACAGTTGCTCTTGCAGCAGGAAAATTCTTTTGACAAGTGTGGACCGGAAAACCAGTGGAAAATAAATTTAACCCAAATGTAGATTTATAATAAAGTTTGGGTGAGAGTTGGTGACAAAAATAATGAGCCTTATGCCTTCCTGAGAGAGAAAGACAGGGGATGACATGCAACAAGGGCCCCAGCTGGATTTGAACTGTGTATATTGTGTCCGATAATGTGATAATTTGATGATATTGAGGAAAAAAAGCTTGTAATGTCAAGATCCTGACACAATTTCCCTTTGATCATGACGGAAAAAAAATCGTACTCATACTGCCTCTTCTCTCTATACAGTTTATCTTCTCAGAGAACAAAACAGGGAGCTCATCTCCTCTAAATCCCTTTGTCTCTCTCTTTTCACCTCTTTTCTTCAGCCCTGTTCATATGCAGCCTCCAGAGATGGACAGACACAAAAAGAGAAAAGCCTCCTCCTCTAAATCCCTTTGTCTTTAAACCCAGAATGACTTATCCAGCTTCCCACACACACAGCTCAAACCTGCACCCACAGCGTATAGCTGCGCTCTGGTCTGATGGTTTTACAGCAGAGCAACACTCAGACACTTGCTTTGGCTTCTTTGCTGTGGGTGAAAGGTGCGACGTTTCTTTCAAGTCTGTGCCAGTCTCTGCCGCTCTGTTCCTGCATAATCTGGCCCAGGGTGCCAATTCCAGGGAGGGCGAGAGGGGAAGTGTGAGGAAACACACACACACACACCACACAACACCACACAACACAACCACACACACACACACACACTCAACTAAAGTGAAGGGATTGTGGTGTTAGCAGGATATCTGCAGCTGGTGAAACCATCCAGACAGGTATTATCTAGTGGCACAGACACATGCAGACACTTTTCCTCCCTTCACTAAATACATTCATTTTCAAACAGTAAAATTACCTCTCTCCACAACATGATGAATATTCACAGCATGTTTCAAAACTATTTCCAACAATAACTGCTGGTATCACCAAATTGCGTATGAATCATCTGCCAGTGTCTGAAGTAATTTTGCATGTTATCACAATGCATTTTTGTATTGCAGACGGCATGCATTTTATGCACAAATGTCTTCGGAACTTTGACGTAGGAGACTGCTGTTGGCGTCCAAAAGTATTTTTTTTTGCTTTATGGTCGTACCACTATTCTAACCTTGCTTTATTGTGTAACGTATTTAACTTACGTGACATATGTAACATAACTTAAAGGTCCAGTGTGTAGGATTTAGTGGCATCTAGTGGTGTAATTGAAGATTGCAACTCCTGTGCTTCACCCTCCCGTTCCAAGCATGAAGGTGAAACCTACAGAGGGCGCAAAATGTGCAAAAAATGCGCGCAATGTGAGAAATAGCGCCCTATCTAGAGCCAGTGTTTGGTTTGTCCCTTTTGGGATACTGTAGAAACATAGGCAAAGGCAAACAAAGGTGACCCATGCCGTCTGTAGATAAGGCTCCTTCTAAGTTACTGAAAACTCAACTTGATTCTTATTTTCAGATAATTATACACTAAGGAAAACATAGTTATGGATTCCACTGTTTTCCTAATCCTAAACTAGTTTTGAAGCCCAAACGTAACCAAACTGCGACGTCCCCTTTACCATAATAACCTGACTTTGTCCTTTTTCTTCACGTCCAAAAAGTAAAAAAATATCTAACTGCGTTAAATAACACATGTAAAGTTTAAAATGTATAGATATACACAAGGAATGTCCTTAAAAGTGATTTATTAATTTTCTAGAAATTTAAATTTTTTGAAATTTGAAAACTTTTTTGACGGCTTACTTTTCTTTCTTCTACCCTTCTGTCCTTATGGTAATGAGCTCTGGGTAATGGCTGAAATAATGGGAACATAGGTGCAAGTAGCCAAAATGTCTATTGTTTGCAAGGAACATTCTGAAGGAGCTCCAAGTCGCATGGGACCAGAATGCCTCCTAGAAGCCTCCCTGTGGAGCTATTCTGGGCATGTCTGAATGATCCTGGGATATAACCAGGATAGAATGTTGGAGAGATCCCATCTGCTTTGGCAACCCTTGAAGAAGAGTTGTAGGAGGTGGCTGGAGAGAAGGATGTGTGGGCTGCCTTGCTTAGCCTGCTGCCAAGGCAACCCAAACCCATAAGCAGTGTAAAGAGGATGACATTCTGATTGAGGACCTTTCTTGCTCAAGTCCTCCAAAATAAATGACAAAACAGGTAATTTGCCATTGCCAAAATAAACCCAATAGACAACATTGTTTGTCAGTGCTTTTAAAAACCTTCAAAGACAGCTGAACAATCTCAACGCAATCATCCTCAACAAATTAAGTTACCCAGTTATCATGGTAGCTGTTCCTTTGAGCACTTTAGAGTAAATACTAGTATGTGAGGGTCTGCATGACTTAAATTTTGAGTGTGTACGTTTTGGCTCTGTGCAGACATCCGGGTACCTTCATTTTATTGAGACCACACGGACCACTACACTACAACATGTCCTTCAAGCGGACTCTATAAAGTACTATAAACAGTAGCGGTGTGCATGTCCATCACTGAGGCAGATGTGATATGCATCTTGATGCATTGCCAACAATCTAATACATATGAAGCAACTACGAATGTGATATGATCCATTTAACCCTATTGCAATGCAGTGTGATTTGACACGATTGAATTGGTTTAGTTCGTTAGAAACGTTGACTCCTGAATTTATCCCAGATTGTATCCACTGCACATTTTTTTTATTGCAAAATGACATTGCAAAAATTGTTGATCGAAGTGTTTTATGATCTTCCACTTTTATGGTAATGCTTTGATGAGGTTTATGCAACAACAACTACTTGGTTAAGGTTAAGGAAAACTGGTGTCCATGGTTACAAACAAAACAAAACCAATGTTGACTGTTGATTGGACATGGGACACAAACTGTGGTTTCTGGTCTCACAGTCAAATGTTTTGTATGAACCACCTCCACCATTCCCTACAATGTTTTCTAGCCCTATAACAACATCACACTACATACATAATACAATACAACCATCATACATTTGCATGATTAGAAAGAGGTTGCATATTGGGAAAATGTAAGCGTACGTACTGTGTGCTGTCATTTTTCTGATGAGCACTGTCTGTTGTTGAGAGAAAACTTATTGGTTTTTCTCCATTTTTGTCTCATCCCTCGTTTCTCTATGTTGAGGGTGGGGTTTGTCTAGTTTATAAACTTCAATCTCCCATAATTGAAATCTAACCCTTACTGAAACCTTAAACCTTAAAATACAGACCATCAAAGGCTTTTACTGTGAAGGATTTTCCTTGGCTCTCTATCCTTTCTTGATCCTATAAAACATAGATACATCACAACAGACACACAGAGACTATGAACACATAACTTCCATTACAATAACACTCCATTAGCGCTCATGTTAGCTTTGAGTCATCCGTCCCTGTGTCAGACTGCAGGACACTGCTCATCCTTTTCACCAGCCTCAGTTCTGATCTCTGAATCAGCATTTAACTGTGAGACAGGCTCTGGCTCGGGAATAATGGTGTCTACATGCCTCTGTGAGCCAGCCTGTGATTACTGGTAGGAAGAAAAAAACATTTCCATGAGGAGGAAAGATTATTACTGTTTAAGGAAACTAGTTTCCTTCCCTGTATTTAGATAATAACTGACCATGTGTGTGGCTACATCAAATCATCCACTCTGGAGGTTTATTGCACTTGGCAAATCAACTCATTCGGATTTTAATTCAGATTAATGAAACCAATGTAGGCTGCAAGGATGCAGAGTCCAGTTTTACTGTAATGTAGTGCAAACACACCACGGGTACAAATAGCACAGAAGGGGATCTCTGTGAGCTCTTGGAAGTCTCAAAGACACCTCCTCGCTCCCTGCCTACTGCACTTTTAAGCCCTTTGCAACTGGGACGTTAAGCCTTGAATTGAGGACTTGACTCCAACCGAGGACTTTTTTCCCCCTCCAGATATTTTCAGTGTGAGGTCTGTATTTGTAAGGAAACCACAGAACATGTATTAATTGATTGTAAAACATTCTAAACAAAGAAAACTGCTTTATTTGGGTATTTACAATAAGCAGCTGTGAAAAACTGAATATCAGTTGATTTTTAATCACACGCACACACGCCAAGGGGACCAATGGCAGTTGTTATGGTCTGCGGCGTTACCATGTGCAGTTACATTTGTGGGGAGGGGCACATCTGGCTACAGCGTAGATTCAATTACAGGTACAAGGAATTCGTTTTTTGTTATATGTACTGTTAATCTTACTATTTCCAAGGGGATAATGTGTTGATTAATGGAATATTCTATTATATATTTGACCTTGTTCAGTTATATGCACTGTACAGCAAGAAGGTCCTGGGTTTGAATTATGATTTAGCACACACCAACATCAGGTTGGGAGTGGAGAGAGGGCAAAGGTGAGGGCCGTAGCTGTAGCACTGGTTGCTTTATACAGGAAGTAAGCCCAGGTTTTGGTCTCTGTAAACACACGATTGTACCAAATCTGGCAACCTTACTATGATATCAGGACTTTGGGACCTCCTGGTGAAAAAATAGTTCTTCCCCTAAAACCACATATTGTTGTTTTAACATTTCTGGCATCTACTTCATGTTTTCATCATTTTACAAGAGTGTCGACCAACATGCCATTTCCCCAAATATTCTATGGATTCCCTTAACCCAAGTCTGAAACCTAAAGTAAACTAGTGAAGAAGTGAAAATGTCCTCGCCAAAATATGCCAAAAATGTCTTCACTCTGAAGGTCTACAATTCAAACTGCTTCTCACAAGGGCTACACACACACACAAACACACTCACAGCAACAGCTCTGTCTTGACCACTGACCCCAAGCACCCTGCTAAAGTTTACTCTAGCTGCAGTAACACCCCCCTGTGCACACAGAAATATATCAATGGGACTTCACATGAGTGAGAACGTGTGGAAAAATCCGCCACGGAATATTAACCTATGGCGAGTCAGCGTGCTCCTAGTCTATTCTTAGCTGTCCAACAAAACCACAAAAAGCCCTCCCGTATACACTTAAAAGGTGTGCGGTGATAAATGGCCAATAGAGAAAACGAGATGAATAGAGAGAATGTGAGAAAATAGGGGAAGTAAGCTAGAGACAGCAAAGGACAGAAGAGGCAGAGCAGAGGGAATAACAGTGGAGGTGTGAGGAGACAGGCCAGGGTGAGTCGCAGAAGAAAGGTAGGCAGTAAGTGATAGATAGTGAGGAGGACAGTGATGGGAGAACAGAAGAGGAGCAGACTATCCAATCCGTCACTGTGATAGCATCACCTCTAGCAGTGTCCTCCTGTCTTCCCTCCAGCTGCTGCACCACACTGCTGATAGACCGGGCTCACACACAACACGCGCACAATATATATATATACAGGCTTCCAAAATGTCAATTTAGGGAAAAAGTGTTTTTTCATCACGTAGCCCATAAACTACACAGTGTGCAGACTTTTCATCTTTGCCGACCCTTTATAGAGCATTACGTTGGAGAATTGATTTCCTACCTTCAAGGCGCCCATTGGTTTCAGTTCACTTGCTCGAGATAGATAATCCATCACATAGAACATTAGGTCGCCTTGCTTTTTGTCAGAATTACATTATCAATGCAAGCAGGGACTGTTTTGAAAACTCTCATCATTGATGCGTTCAAGGACACTTGGAGGTTTATACCAAAGAGCACTGTTTTTTACAGGTCCAGTGTGTAGATTTCAGTGGCATCTAGCAGTGAAGTTGTAACCATTTGAATACAACTTCCCCCTTCCAAGCGTGTAGGAGAAACTATGGTGTTGTTATTTCTGGACTACTGTAGAAACATGGATGCTTAACATGGTGGACTCTGCTGGAGGACCTGCTCCCTCTGTAGATAAAAACAGCTC
>NW_023339652.1:17458110-17458389 GCF_004916995.1 Morone saxatilis | reverse complement strand
TCCCTCTTTTCATTCACTCTTTAGGTTGCTCTACCATTGCTGTCTCTCACACAACTGGACAAGCACCAATAGAAGCTTCTTGGTTTCACTGTTTTATTATAGACTGCAACATCGAAAATGCGTACACAGAATAAACCAAGAGAGGACACAACTTGGAGAGCATCATAGTCAAAAAAACTCTGGTATCATCGATAATTCAGGCTAACAGTGAAACAGTTTGACCAATCTAATCACCAGACTGACCACTGCAGCCTGATGTCAGGTTGCGTTTCTCCAAAA
>NW_023339652.1:17455848-17458085 GCF_004916995.1 Morone saxatilis | reverse complement strand
AGGATAGCGGGTGCTGCATTTACATTCCAGCATCCCCTGCAGCCCCAGCGGATCTAAATTGACAAACCCCAAATATCAAAAATGAAAAGAGAGGAGGTGGTGTTTTGTCACAAAACTGGATTTGGTTTTGGTCTGAATCGGCCCTAAGTGTGACTATCAGCAATCCTTGCCAATACAAATACCTCTACCTCCCTACTCTGAGAAATCCCAATTGTCAATGGGATTGTCTCATTGGGCAATTGTCTCATTAAAAAAACTTAGAACAAAGCTCTAATGACAAAGAAATTCTACACATATAGGGGCTTTGGGGTTCAGTGACACAATAAGCCTTATCCTTTTTTACAACATTTGCTCAAATTTGATTTCCTTACAATATATTTTATGAATGCAAACCTTTTTTGGCAGCCACGTCTAAATTGATTTGGCTGCCAAAAGCTTCTTTTTAGCCTTAAAACTAATGACTGCCTGCAAGGTAGGAAATCATTCTGAATCGTATGCTTTGGAGGGTGGTCGTCAGTAATGAACATAAAATACACAAATTCTGTAGTTAATGGACTTAAATGTGTGAAACCACTAAGATTATTTTTAAGAATTTTGATCACATATGATTAATCAATAGTGCTGATGGGACTTTCTACCCACATTTGGATTTGCAAACTTGTTAATATGGGCATGTTTTTNNNNTTTTTACTTTAAAACCTTGCCTGGTGTAGCTTTAATAGGAACCATTAACAGAGAGAGTCCTGCTAGCTCAGCAGGCTAAGACCTCTCCATCCTCCCTCTGTCTCTCCTTGCTGTAAACGGCCCAATAAAGCAGAAAAACCATTAAAACTGCAACCCATAATATGCTTTAATTTCATGCCGGCAATCATGTAGTTATAGCAGGTGTCATGTTCTCAGATGGTTACCATCTCGTGAAGCCCTTTATATCTAAATTGTGAAACAGTAAATGAAGTGAGGCTTCGCTGGCTGGAACAGACACTGACAGCACAATAATAATCCTGCTATTCATGGAGACAAGTGAAGAGTACTACCTGCTGATGTTAAACACTTCATTTTAGTTGTTTGTTCTTTCCTCTCTGTCCTTCAGAGAGGTAAGTTGTTAGACTTCAGCAAAACCTCGTCCTCTCTTGCCCCTTGTTGTCTGTTCTCATTCCTCAAAGACTGAAGACGGCTTTGTTGCCTCAGGCCTGTAAAGTTCCCTGACTAGCGGACAGGAGATGGCTGGCCATTATGCTAATGCTGTCCCCTGGAGTTTCCATGCAGTGGTGAATTTGGAAGGGGGGCACTAAGAATGCTGTCACTTCCAGGCTGACATTCAGGCATTGACGCACACGTCACAGTCAGCAGAGACTGAGCAACAATCCACCTTTAGGAATGGGGAGGCTAGCACAAAAATTGCTAAACTAAACTGGGGTCAGTGTCTCAGAGGCCTGGCTGGGTCAGACCTCTGACAGCTGGGCGAAGAGGAGAGTACAAGTAAGAACAGATACATAAAGAGAGAGGAGTTAGCCTCCTACCTGTGTGGGGTTGTAGAGCTCCTGCAGGGCGTTGCGGGACCCTTTCCTACTCCAGCCGTCCACCACGAAGGGGTTCCTCCGCATGACTGGAAAAAAACACAGAGGAGACACCACTGAGAACTGAGGACCTTTCAAAGCAACCAGCCCAATCGAAACAGAGTAACAAGGAGGACAAACTAGATCAGAGGGATCAGTTACAACCTGTCTCACTCAGGAACATTGACCCTCATGCTCAAAAATACTGACTGGGCTGATCAACTTTCACTGGACTTTCATCATCAATGGGGGACCGCTTGTTATCGATTTACAATAAATCCAAACAACAAGCAGAAAAACATCAAACATGTCTCATGGTGATGTTAATGTTAATCTGTGTCATTCTGTAACAGTAACACAAGTAGACTTCCTCTTGTAACACAGCACAAGATACATTTGTCAACCGTTCTGGACATTTAAAACACTTTCACCTGTTCTTGTGTTAGCTTGCAATCTTGTCAATCATAGTTTAAGACAATGGGGTGACACCTGTTTCAGAGGTGGTGCATGCCATCCAAGGCCACTCCCTGAACAGGCATAGGTGACATATGGACAAAGATACCAAAGGTGTCCCACTACAGTGGACACTGGTTTTCATAGATTCTTTCATAGTAGATTTCAGTATCTTTACGTTGAAACAGAACCCTCATAGCTGCACTGTTCCCCAGCCAACTCTGATTG
>NW_023339652.1:17455476-17455824 GCF_004916995.1 Morone saxatilis | reverse complement strand
GTTCAGTGACGGCGGAAAAAAAGGCTGGTGATCAGAATTGCTGCAGTGCTGTGATTGATACAAGAGTGAAATCTAACTACTGCGGTCCCCCCTGGACCTCTCCTAAAGGACGTCACGTTGGGAGCCATCGCTTTTAAACGACCAACTGCTGCGAGAAGGAGGCAGAAAGCTACAGGGATAAATAATGCGAGCAGTGACTATATGCCAAGGGCGAAGCCACAGTTCAGCGTTTGTTTGGCTGGATCTCAGCTCTTTACACAACTCGATACAGAGCAGTAGCTGCTGGCAGCGGCTCAGTGGGAGCAGCCAGCGCAACAACCCGCCCCCGCCAACACACTCTCTCCAATT
>NW_023339652.1:17455230-17455451 GCF_004916995.1 Morone saxatilis | reverse complement strand
GGTGTGAACGACAACTTATACTTTTTATACTTGTTGGTACACTGTTGTATGTATTTCGATTTGTAAGCTCACTCTTTTGAGCAGTTCAGGACCACTTACTTGATAACATGATGAGCAGATGAAGAGAAAATAATTAACTAACAGTTTCTAATTAAATAAATTGTGAAATAACAAATGTTCTAGTCATTCTACGTTCTCAAATGTGAAGATTTGCTATTTTT
>NW_023339652.1:17454302-17455201 GCF_004916995.1 Morone saxatilis | reverse complement strand
GGACTGTTGGTCGAACAAAACAAGTAATTTAAAAGATGTATTTTCTTCTTCTTTTTTTTGCACTTTCTGCAGTTGTAAACTTCCTAATTTCTGCATTTTCCCACCAGGATTCACTATTTCACCACCAGAAATGTATTTCTGGCAGCACATAGATGGCTTTAAACCTTCATGATGGGTAATGAAACAGTAATGCTTAATTTTACGGGCCCATAATATCGTAATAATTTGCTAGGACTACATAGTTCTACGAATTACTGAGAGCTGAAGTCCTGTTATCATCCATTCAGGATTCTGTAATTGAATGCAGTCTCTAATTAAACCTTTCTTTCATCAATATTTCTGAAAATAATAAAATGTGTTTTTAGGGTTTTCCATACATCTTCCATACATTAAAGCCCCCCACAAGGAACTTTCATTTTGTGGCAATGACCAACCTTATATAAACATGTGGAGTGAACCACCCATACTGTTGTATAAGGTTATGTCCTATGGCTGGAAAATTTGTGTAATTACAAATGTCAGTGTTATTTTGAAGTGTTGTCTGGCTCTCAATGGGGATTTTAGAGGAATTTTATTGAAAGAAATGCTTTATTAAAAAACACAGCCAAGTATGAAAAATCCAAATGATTAAAAAAAGTATTGAATGGGCCTCGGGGGTTAAAGTGCCAACCATGAACATCACTTGGTTTAAAACTAAAATCCTGGTGGCAGCCTTACTTCTAAATTACACATAATTATTGTATTTTATTTACACAAGAAATAATATATTTTTTTTTTTACTAAACGAGCAGGGCACAGGCTCCGTCAGGGGCCACCTGTATAATGTTGCTGAAAGACACCAAAAACAGCCAGAAAGAGACACAAAACTGTTTTGTTGGTCTGTCAGTGTGGATGGAGGG
>NW_023339652.1:17454082-17454243 GCF_004916995.1 Morone saxatilis | reverse complement strand
ATCCATGATACAGCATCTGTAGCTAATGTACACATTTGCAGAAGTGGACATAGTTGT
The DNA here is from genome assembly GCF_004916995.1 of Morone saxatilis. NCBI lineage: Eukaryota > Metazoa > Chordata > Actinopteri > Moronidae > Morone > Morone saxatilis. The sequence goes on along the minus strand of NW_023339652.1, from coordinate 17,454,186 downwards.
GTTTATATGTTTACTTCAGTTTGCAGTGTGCAATCGGAGCAGTACAGGACACACATTTGCACATCTGCTGTGTAAAGCTGTTAATGTCAAAATCCACATTTGCT
>NW_023339652.1:17453299-17453984 GCF_004916995.1 Morone saxatilis | reverse complement strand
AGCCAGGACACGCTCAGTATCGGCATAATGAGAATGTTGTCTGCAACTGTCAGTATTTTCATCCTTTATATCCTATTTTCTCCACTCCCGCAGCGGCCAGATATTCCTCCAAACATCAATAAGGGTCTGTCCGCTCTTACTCTCATCCCACACGTCAGAGGAACATCAAAGCAGAGAAGAGGATTCACATTTCTCAGCAGGCTGTTGATTTAAAGAAAAAAAATAAATCCTGGTTAAAAATTGAAGAATGGAGTGTGCTGAGGTTGGTTGATACACCCTGTATTTGAACTGTAATCCCTCTGTTGGCCCAAACCAGATCCATTGACGGAGCCCTGGGGAGCGAGCTGAGCGCTTGTTAGTTTAACGAGCCCCAACATGCAGCCGTGACCTTCAAACACAGAGGGGAGGACAGAGAGAGGTGAGGGATGCCTCTACACCCTCAAAACACACACACACATATGCAGGATTCATCATGCACACACACACAAACATAGAGCATGATTGATAACCTTGTTGCCAAGCTAGTCTTTAATGATGCAGTTTGCTCCTTCCTACTGTGGACAACGTAGACAAGCAATTACAGCTTTCTCAGAGGACGAGAGCTTTCGGTGCAATAATGCAATCATGGAATATTTGCTTTTTAGGCTGGCTCACACACAGGACAGCACAAACACAACGCCTGCAC
>NW_023339652.1:17452760-17453259 GCF_004916995.1 Morone saxatilis | reverse complement strand
CACACACACACACACTTCCACTCCCGGCAGGCTGAATCAGCAGAGCAGCGGTGATTACTGATTGCTGTGAACACAGGCCCGAGGTGGAGCTTGAGGTAATGAGGATTCAGGCCTGGCGCGAGTGTGTGTGATTGCGCCGCGTGGCACTGATGGGTCACGGAGCGCCAGTGATATTTATCTGCTAGCACCAGTGGGCCTGCTGCTAATGACGACGGATGCCAAAATAAATCAGGTTGAAAGCTTGTCTGCGCTGAGTGTGAACACCAACAGATTCAATACTTCCCGTCATCTGTCCTTCCCATGAGGGACGGTCAAGTGAGGCTCAGTGCAGTGAAAAAGGATGAACCAGGTTGTAGCCATCATTACTCAGTAGTAGAATACTGGAATCTCAAGAAACAATGACTCCTTTAAAAAATTACTCTAGTAAAAACCATTACTCAAAAACACTGTTTAGATTTTTGTGTTAAAACCCGCAACCCGCAAGATGTTACACATCCCA
>NW_023339652.1:17450884-17452749 GCF_004916995.1 Morone saxatilis | reverse complement strand
ACTGTTCTGGTTGAAAACCAGGTTACATGCTGAAAATAGGGTCATCAACAAAAACACATTAATATACGGTCATGAATGTGGCACAAAAAGAAAATGAAAGACAGGTTTACACTTTGTTTATTGAAGCAACAAGAAGTTATGAAGTATTTCGGAGCTAACATCACATAGCTGCAGGTGCTTCGAAGTAAATGCCCTTCAGACGCCTCCTCGCTTCATGCCTCGCACATTCCAAGTGACTGAAAAGCTTTTATTGTGAAGGAGCCAGGAAGCATACAATTTAGCCTCGAATTCAAATTCATTACTCGTTTTTTGGGGGTTTTTTTTAAATCAAAGGATCAGTTTGAGAAATGTAACGTTACAGCTCTGAAATATAACAGGCAATTAGCATTGACAAATAGCTTTATGAAGCTTTTTATATTCCTCTTAGCCTTTATTCTTTGTATTTACTGTGGAAGATTCATTTCAAAAGCATTACAAATACAATGTGCCATGCAGCCCTGATCCAAAGCAGCAACTGTTTTAATTGCCTGCCTTCCTCTAAGGGTCAAAGTTCAACAAATTTGTCCATCTCAATTGGAAGCGACTGTTTTCTTGATCCTTCTTAGTGTTTTCAACCAATTTCAAAGTGAAACCAGTTGCTGCGTAGGTTTATGCCGGTGAGAAAAGAGAAAAGCTCATCTTTCTAAATCACTTTGTCCTCGGATGGTGCACAACTCCACCCCACATACTTACACACACACACCGATATAAGAGTAATTTAAATCCATCCACACAGGCCTTATCGCTGTGCTCTGGTCTGCTCTGATGCCTCCAGGTATGAACACACACGCAGAACAGCAAGCAGACACAGACTGAACTATTTAATCTGTCAGTAATCCTGTCTCCTGCCCTTATGACTGAACGTTCATGCCCACACAACAACAATACAACCAACTGAACCTGGGACCTATACGCCGAAGCTGAAAACCAGCTCACAGACCCCGGTGCGTAACCACTGTACACCCACCCAGTCAACGGGAACATAAGGTCACCCGTGGTCTCCCGCCAACACCTGGCTCATTGGTTGGTGGGAACTGAGCCGTTACCATGGAAACCGCTACCCTTCACCATCCTCTTACCTGCCCCGGCTGGCTGGATTCCTCTCAGGGCCGGAATCAGGTAAGATCATGGGAAAGTAAAACCTTTTCATTTCCTCAGTGCTGACAGGTATCGACTACACTACTGCAAAGTACACACACACACACAACGATGTGCTAATAGACTCAAGTATTACAATAAATATGAGGCCAATGTTATGGACTGTCATCTTTGAAAGTTACCCCTATATTTATTCTTGTGAAAATGTACATTTTTGATGCTACAGCCAGCAGAACACGTTCAATAATGCAAGACTGTGTCTTTGGAAGAGAAACATGAGTGCTCAAATGTAGCAGCGAAGCCTTTTCACTTCTAGAGAAAGTTACCGGGCAGAGGGAGGGAGCCAGAGTAAAGTTAAGGTTAGGCAAACAACCAACAACCATCACAGCCATCAATTGAGCAAACATGCCTCTAAATGCACCTTCTTTCAAATCTCAATTACTGAGCCTGTCACATTTTGTGCAAAAATATTTCAAGCTTTTCCCTTTGACAGTCATTAACAGGATACGGCAAGCAAAGACACTCGCATCAAGGCTTTAACCATTTATCTTAACAATATGCATTTCAGTTTGGCAGTCTGTGCTCAGGTGGTGCTCTGGAACAAATCTGAGCACCTGGCATTAAAATGAGTCTTTGTGATCCGGTCACAAGCAGGCAGCTGTAAGTACGCATGCACTTGGCATCAGAATGACTGGACCTTATTTCACTGCTCTATATGCAAATAAACA
>NW_023339652.1:17450572-17450760 GCF_004916995.1 Morone saxatilis | reverse complement strand
TCTTGGGTGCATTCACACCTGTGCTGAGCTGTCCACTTGACCTGTGTTAATACCAGATGTAAACTGCTCCTAACCCCCCAACATCCCCTGGCAGAGTCTTGTTGACATGTTAGATAATACACAGTAACATCCTTGATGGTCGAACGGTTTGAAGACACATTAAAAATATGCTCCCTTTAGGCAAAATT
>NW_023339652.1:17446962-17450472 GCF_004916995.1 Morone saxatilis | reverse complement strand
ATAAAATTGAATTGAATTGAATTAAATTGAATTGAATTAAAACACTAAAACGCCTGACACACATCCTGAACTATCAGTGTGACACCTACAGTGAATGTGTATCTCTAAATGCGTCTGTGCACTCTAATAATGGTTACGATATGTTTTATTGACACCTTACATTTCAATTTAGCCTCCGTGACTGCATTTGCTAGAGGCTCTTGATTGCCCTCAGAGTTATTGGGACATAACGTTAAAGAACTCCATTTACCATCCTCTCCCTCTGCCTCGCTCCCGTCCTCCTCCTCCTCCTCCGCCTCCTCCCCTTCACCACCCCCTCCCTCCTCCTCTGGCTGTAATGCTCTAAGCGGTGCCACTGCCAGCCTAAACACCAGCAGCCCAGTCTCCAGTATGTACCCTGAAGGTAAGAGACACTCTGTGTGCTGCGCAAACATCCACACACACACACACACCAAGGAAAAACAGCACACACACTATTCAGCTTTCATACTCTACTTCCATCAGACTGAGCAGGGATACTGTCATGTTGACAGCACTCCGCCTCTCCTCCTCCTCCCCCCTGTCACCATCACCTGCTGCTGAAAACACTCTAAAAACGCTTCCATTTCAAGTTTATTAGTCCTTTTTAAAAGCAGGTGGAGAGAAGCTGGGAAGCTTCCAGCTCTATACAACAATCAGACCTCTCTGTGTCATAGGCTGAGAACCAGAGGGAACACTTAAAGTGCTTCAGAGTAAAACTTAATGCTCCCACGCTACTTCCTGAACCATCGGAATTAAGCTGCATTGTGCCCAAGAAGGTCAGAAACAGACGGATTTTACAACCCACTTAAAACATTTGATAAAATGTCTTTGTTGGCTTTGAAAGGAAAAGGGACAAAACATCCCAACGAGAACGCCGTCCAAAGCTGCTTCTGCCAAGTGACACCACTGGAAACTGACGTTGTAAATCAAGAGCAGTGACATCAGAGAGACCTGACTAAAGCGTGTTATTCGCTACATTGCCCATCTCTACTTTTCATTAGCCAGTGTGTTTGTGTTCTTTCCTTCCTACAAAGAAGGTTGGGACCATCCTGTTTGTGTACTGGGGCCTGCATTCATCACAGTTTATCCTCTGCATTTATTAAGTTCTGACATTACACTTGAGAATTATCTTAAAAGCCAACATTAGGAGTGCTAAAGTTTGCATTAAAGTGAAGAAGTAATTAACCTTAAAAGGGTCGATTCTGGTTTGTTTTTTAGAAAAGAAAAATGAGTGTGAGTGTTGGAGTTATATTCATAAGGTGGACACAAACACGACTCCAAATGGACGCTAACGTTGCTCTGTTACCCCTTTTCTACCAAGGAAGTTTGATAGCCCGGGCAGAGCCAGTGCCTAATCGAAAAATAATTTCTTCGCATTTTGTCAGCCAAAGATCCAGCTCTCTGCCAGGAAAACTGGTTCCAGCATGCCACCAAAACTTTACTGGTCTAGAACCAAGAACTGATTACCTAAAGGGCTTGGGGCGCTTTATGGTCAGGCAGCTATGTATTTATTAGCAGTTTAGCGAGCTACTAATTTCTCACAGAACGTAACATAGATGTTATGAACGAGCTAGCTGGCTAGCTAGCTGTTGGTCTAATATTACCCAAGCAAGCATAGCTACTAATTTCTCACATCAATGTTTGTTCGTAACGTTGTTACATTTGATGTTTGTCACATTGATGTAAGAAATTAGTAGCTATGCTTTCTTGGTGTTAGCTAACCAACAGCTAGCCAGCTAGCATAATCTTGGTAACAATGCTTATGTTGGAGTCGTGCACAGACGTATGCTGTGACATAATGACGTGGCTCTCTAGCCCGTTAAAAAGCAAACAGGTTCTGAGAAGGTTCGCAAGTTGAACCAACTCCAAACCGGCACTAGCACCAGCCCAGAACTAGCACTAGGTTTGCGTTGCTGGAAAGGTTCCTTGTCTCTGTTGCTGTTAGCTAACACTTTAGCCGTAAGGTGATAATATGTCAATGTTGTGTTGTCCACATGGCCAGAAAAATCAATTATTGCTTTAAGTTTGCGAGTAAAGTAAAAAATTAAGAATTCTTGGTTTATGTTTCACGTTAGTCCAAAATGTCATTGTTAGCAGTTTGATATATACAGGCTCTGACCTAATTTGACACATAAGGAGTGAGACAAACAGGTGTTGTACAAAGTAAATAAAACACCCCATAGTGCAGTAAATACCAATTTGGTGCACCTCATAATGTCTGTTATTTGTTAAGGCTGTCAGTTGTTGATCAGTTGAGTTACCTAATGCTACACCAGCACTGCAGTCAGTAAATATTACACTGCACTTTATATCCTCAGCTTTTGATTACACACAAGGCGCACTTATTAACAGCAGGCCCCCTCTTGCACATGCCCAGTACAGGCCTGCAATCACGCACAACATCTGTCACCATCTCTCAGCAAAGGATTATGGGCCGCTGGAGGAGGATTAATTTGTTGCTAATCTTACCTTCACAGTGGGAGAGGGCGGAGATCCACTTCACACTGGGCCGTCCGCACATCAGCCACACACACACACACACACACACACACACACTGGGTTGATTGGGACATTGACATACAGTACACCACTGCTTAATGGCTGTGTGTATAAGTGTGTGTAGGGTTGTTATCATCCTATACAAAATTGAAGTGCTGCAGCCTAATTGGGATTTAAACGAACAATGCAAGCAGAGCAGAGAAGTAGAGATACAGGTGATTTGCAATGTTGGGACAACTTCATAAAACAAAGCTCAATAAGAACTTGGAGAAGTGATTTGTGTGTGTGTGTGTGTGTGTGTGTGTGTGTGTGTGTGTGCGTTTGTGTATACAACCAATCAAGTCTCCAGTGATGATTGGCTGCATGTGTGTCTTCCTGGTGCTCAGTTTAATCCCCTTAATGATGATTACTAACATGACGATAATGCACAAGCAATTACGACTTCCACAGTCCTTACCTCAGGCTCCGAGACAGAGTCAGCAGGAGGGAGGAGATCAGATATTACTCTTAACTGCATTTCTTCTGTACTCCGCCTTATCATCAGTCTGTATCATTCTAATCCTGCACAGTTTGACTGACAGATATGTGCAGCAGGAGGCAAGAAGTGCCAACCAATACAGCACAGTTTGACAATATGATAAACTCCACATCACTTCACTGATAACAAAAGGATATGTTCGTCACATAATGTTGCACTATTTTATCCAGTAAAACCCAGCAAAACGGAATTAAGCAATGAAATGTAAAAAATGTCAAGATAAAGCTCTTCGAAACCAAATTATGTGTCTTTGAAGAGGCAAGCTTGCCATAGTATATAATTAATGTTCAATTACTTTTGTCAAAATAACTTTTATTCCAAAGCAGAATATTATATTTGGCGGTATGGCTCTGTTCTGGGACCTCCTTGCCATTGCACGTGCCTACGTGGAAAACCTTAACCTTCCATGTGCATACATGTAAAGGTTGAAGACAAGGAGAGCGGCAGCAGAG
>NW_023339652.1:17433213-17446862 GCF_004916995.1 Morone saxatilis | reverse complement strand
CTGGACTAATGCTATGCTCAATTACTGTACATTATAGCTTTTGTGATTCTGAGTCATATTAATTCAGCATAATGTAACATACCATCTGCAGCTGCTACAAGAAGATAATTTGACTGTTTTTTGCATCTCTCAGTAGTGCAAATTAGAATCAATGTGTTTGCAATCATTTTCTTTGCAACTGCACGTCATTGTGTCACTATATTGTCCTTTTTATGTTTTATGTTTCCTCTTCTCTTTTTCTTTCCTCATCTACCAACAGAATGAAATTCATATCTGCTTTTTTTATGCTATTTTTATATTTATGTATTATTAATGAATAAGCTTGGTGGTAAATTGCTACTGGAGATATAAAATTAACTTCAAAAAATGGAAATCATATATGCTTTTTGCATATTAACATTGCTGAGAAAATGTAAATGTATGTAGTATGAACAATCGGGCAGATGTATGTTAAATCCTGTGACTGATTGGCTATTCTTGATGCACACACTTGTAATTAATCATGTGATTACTTGAAAGCTGTTCCTATAAGTAGGAGTGATTTGCTTTAAATGTGTCTTGTTCTTCACTTTCAGCAAATAATATTTTTTACTACTTAGTTGGCTCTTTAGAACACTCTTAAATGTGATTCTTACATATTTAATGAATACAGGTCCATCTTTGCATCAGTAGTTGTCTGTCTTGACCATGTGCCTCAAATGTGCTTATCAGTGTCTTTGAAAACATTCCATTTGATGCAGGCTGCATCCTCTCGATCAACCTGAGTATAGCATTAAGTCTAATGTAGTGGCTTCCCTTAAGTCCAACTAGATTTTTAATTTAAATTCAAGATTATTCCGCTTACTTCAGTTGCTGTCTACTGCAGACTGCCTCCTTGCACTGAATGTAAGCTCCTGTAGTCCTGTACAAATGTCAGTATGTTCCTGCACCAATGTCACCAAGACAGATTCCAGTATACATATTGTAGCTGGTAAATGAAGTGATTCTAACTCCGAGTTTGTGTGTGTGAGAATAGAAGAGAAGAGACTGAAGAATGCGAAAGCAGCCCGAGACAAAGATAGCACCTGACAGCTTTTAAAACGTCTACATCATAATACAAAAACAGTGAAGCGAGATTTTCAGGCCTCTTTTAACACATCAGAGCCGTCACTGAGCACACCCGAGCATGAAGCTCAGCGGCAAACGCAGCAGGTCAAGAGGAGGAAGGATGAAGAAGACTGCTGTAGCTCACATGCAGTCACTGAGCAGGCAGTAATAGTTTGACTCAGACAGCCTCTGCATCGCTCTGCCGGGAGCTTAACATGAGGGATTCCATTACTGATGCATTGTTGTGCAGACACACTACATATGTGTAACATACACTAGATGTATGCTACACATAGATAATGCACATGAAACCTGTGTTTTATCATACAGCCTATTGTCATTTCTCCACTGACTCAAGCCTCAATAGACCAGAATGCAATGCTGCCACTAGAGTGATGTGTGGGATGATTTTACACAAGTGACGGGATAATTTATGGATCCTAAAAAACATCTTTAATGAATACTCATTATTATGTTAGAATCCTTGGAATAAATGTTGCTTCTAAGGAATAAATAATACATTTGTAGCTTCAAGGCTTCTTCCATTAATTAGCTCAATAATTAATGCCTGACGAGGGAAGTACAGTAATCACTCTGTATTTAATATGCTGGGAGATTATGGGTGCAACAGGGGATTCCAAACAAGCATGGTTTCAATTCAGGGGGATGATAGTGACCTGAGGAGCGGTTGAGAATTACCCTTCTTGCCCTGTTCATCTCTATTCAGTCATGCTGACTCATTAAAGCTGCAGCAGGTAACTTTTATAAAAAAAACTTTTTGTCATATTTGCTGAAACTTTCCCTATATCCTGACAGAAGTACATTAGACAGATAATCTGTGAAAAAATCTGGTTCCTCTGGCTCCTCCGAGTGCTCCTAATGGTATTTGCAAGAATCCAGCAGGCCAGAACAAAAGCAACCAATCAGAGCCAAGAAAGATAGTGGATGGAGTCTCAATCCCAGATCATCAAATACCAACGCTCATTAACTTAACTCATTAACTTAATATAAATATACAAGTGTTATTTATTTCAGCTTACTTAAACTAAAAATGTGTTCTTTGAAGTCTTTTGACTTGAATGAATGTACTGTACAGGGTTCAATCAACTCATTAAATTAAATTCCTAACATCTGCATATTAGCCAACTTCCTAGCGTGCATTGTTTGCCAGTAATAACTCTCTTTAGACTCTTCTTTTTGTTGTTTGAAGTAAAAAAAACAAGATGGAAACTTGCTGTGTGTCTCTAATACATTTTAAGATGAGTCATGGTTGTTTTGACAATAATGAAAACATTGCGAACCATGATGAAGGTTAGTATTGAATTCAGTTTCTTTCCCCCTACAGTTAAAATGTAATAAATTCCCTGGGAGCAGTTTCACATATTGTTTTTGTGCCAGTGCTGGAAGAAGTGGCTCCAACAGCAGCAGCATTTAAAACTGAAAATGTTAAAGGAAATCACATTTGTTTGTGATCTTCCTCAGTGTGAAACAGTTGTTGGTTCAACTTAATATTTTAAGTTTATTGAACAAGTTCTTTTAAGTTCAGCTAACTTGGTTTTACAACTCAAGTAAGACTTTAACTGTTTAAGCAATGTTTAATAAGGACTATTTCTCTGATAGAAAGTAATAATAATGAAAACTTTTCACAGCTAGGTATGTGGAAAGCCTGTGAACTTTTTTATGCAGTTTGTCAATGATGAGAGCATCTAAATTCCATTCACCTCCAATGTATTCGGGGGGAGGCAGAGACAGAAATCTCACACACTGATATCTCAAAACCTGGACAAATAAAACCAAAACTATCTACATGGCTGGACACCACTAGAGGTAAATGAGAAATTATGCTTTTGTAACTTGGGTGATCTGACCTTTTAAAACCTCTGCAAGCTCCCGTCCATGACATCACCTCCCCAATTCCACATCTGCTTATTCCCAAAGTCCCAGGACCCCTGAGTCATAGCTGCCCTCTCACTGCCTGACTCGACATTCCCTTCACTTAAAAGGAAAGGAATTCATACCCAGTAGCCTTAAGAGGGGAACCAAGACCACAGATGTTCACGTAACTCTTTGTGGCTCCAATATGAGAACACACACGTGATGGGTTGCCAAGCATGTCTGCACGGAAACTATTAGAAAAGCATGAGTCAGACAGATAGTGGAAACGTGTACAAACTATAGGTCAACTGGTGTCTTTAAATTTGAAGATTTTAATGCTAGACATTTAAAGGCAGACTCCAGTCTCCAGACTTTAATTATTTACAAGAAAAGGCTTTTGAACCAGACTTTAGACCATCGCATGACAGTAAAAGTCCCTCTTTTAATCCTAAAAATGGAAATTTGTTGAGACAGGGACATTTAATTGGTAGAAAAACTCCATGATACATAAAATAAATGAGTTATTTTTCACCAAAACTTTTATTGAATAAACAAGTGAGAAAATAAAATATGAAAAAAAAAGTTTTATGAAGGACCTTCATCATATCAGAAGTTTGCAATCCAATAATGCTCTCAGCAAACGGGGGAGAAGGAGGCAGCGTGGACTTAATGGAGCTCAAGGCTTTGATGGATGGCAGGAAGTCAACAAGTGATGACTGTTTATAGTCCGCCCCTCCCCCGGGACACACACACACACACACGCACACACACATATACAGTCTGACTGAGTGGAAGTGGACCAGCGGTGAAATGCGGTCAACCGTGGGCCAATTCAGTCGGAAAGGTGGCCAAGCGTGGAAGAGGCACATGAGGAGGGCCAACCAGGGCACGGGAGCAGACACCGCAAAAAACCCACGAGACCACGGGCCGCTGCAGGGGGGAGTCATGAGGATGGAGAGAGGAGAGACTTCTGCCTGGATACAGACGGGCAGAGCGAAGAGATCAGAGTGAACTCACTGAACCTCCTCTTGCACGCCCTGTGGGAGTCTCACATGCTCCAACACACACTTCATGGCCTGCGCCCTCCACCTCGCCACGCTCCACCCTGCAATAAAGAGTGTGAATGGAAGCCAACATGAACTAAGTGAAGAAGAAAAAAAAACGTGCTGGGATCAGACAGAGGTATCTGATCCCTGAGGCTCGACGGCAAGCTGACAAGTCGAGCTGTCATCCCAGGAACATCACAGACTGGCAGGCAAGGCGGACACGGAGAGCATGCTGGGAGGATAATCAGATGATCCACAGCAGCAACAAAGCCAGTTAATTTCCAACAAACTACAGAGTGAAATTATCTTTGTCTTCCCCAGTCCTTTTTGCCTGCACTCCAGGGTCTGCATGCATAAAACATCTAAAGTTGGACGAGAGGTTGTGAGTAATTCATGAGGGTTTTTAGCCGTGAGATTCCTTCAAGGAAGGGGAGATATGGAGCAGTAATGATGACGAAGTGGGGGCTGGCTATGTTTAAATGAATGTATTAGTGTTTTAAATCTGTTTGCAGGGGCAATGTTTAAAACCACAATTAACACCTTAACTTTACTAAGGAATCTATTTATACTGTTTATATCAAAAATTGCTTAATAATTGGATATACTCTACATTAATGGTTGGGGATTGTTTTGGGCTGCCAGACTGTAAGTTACTGAAATGAGGGATCCTTTTTTTATCTATATTCTGCCAGCACAGCCTGTTTGATATTAAGTAGTTATTTAAAATTAATTAGGTGATTAGCAACAACTTAGAAAGCCTTTAAGTATAAGTCGTTTATTGTACAGTGGTAAGAAGCCTTTCACAGCAAAATAAGTCTCTCTTTGCAAGATTGTGGTGAGGCACAGCAGTGTATTAAGCTAAATGCTAATGCCAGCATGCTAATATGCTCCCAATGCTTATGGTTAGCAGGAAGTCGCGATGTTGAGATCGTGTGTTTTTATTCTCACTGGATGTCGAAAATGTCGTATTAAAACATTGCAGACCCTAGAGCCATGCCACTGGCACGGCTAAATACCTAAAATATCAACCTTGTGACATTAGGTGAAAAGTCAGGAGGGTTGGTCCTCTGGAGACCATGAATGTCCAAATGCACCAAATTTTATGGCGATCCATTCAGTAGTAGCCTGAGATCCCCCCCATATACAGTCACCTGTCACTGTAATTATGGAACAGTTAGGTGAGGACACGATACAGGATTTAATCTCTCAAATGTCTGAATTTGAATTCAGGGGTTAATGATATAGTTATCATCTTTATAATCCCTTTCACCCTCAGGCCTGCAATCATTTCCTCAAAGCAGAGATCACGTTGTTCAAATAAAAAATATTTAGTCGTGGAATGAGAGCCTGTAGATATTCTGATTCTTCAATATATTCAACAGAAAGTCACCTTCAGTCTTCAGCTGAGAATGCTGTTCTTCACACCGAGAAGATTAATGAATAAATTCAGCACTAAAACTACTGGGTGTGATTTTTTTTTGGCATTTATAAAAACTCTTTCTCCTGAAGTTTGCCATGAAGCTGCAGGCATAAAGCCTGAGGGAATCTTAGAAATACAGCTGCTAATTCATTTACATTACATTTTGGCTTCTTTCCTATACCGTGTTATATATAGTGAGTTTAACAGTGACTGCAATCTTAGAAAAGCCTTCTATTTTTAAAATCACCAACCCACAGTAAAGAGGCCAAGGATCAGAACCACAGGGGTCTGATAACAGACATAAGAAATTGAGCTGAATATTACAGCGTCCTTGGTTTATTTAGCGAGAATTGCCACATAAAGAAAGATGAGTTAGACACCGCAGTTTCAAGCCGAGGAAGAGGAAGGATGGAGGAAAAGTGGACGTGAAGTGATTCTTAAAGAGATGAGTTATCAATTCAAGCTGAACATAAGGAGCGACTGCGGTTTTGCCTGTAGCAAATAAGCTCAGAAGAAGAATGAGGCCCGGGTGGAGTGGTCCCTCAGCTGCTGCGGGCGAGGGAGGGCTGTGCTCAAGCTTAACAGCCGGGTACAGGGAGGTTTCCGGGCAAAATTACGCCTGGAAGTGTAAGGTTTAAGCTCTGGCAGAGGCCTGACACACCGGAGTCCAGCCCTCACACACCCAAACCGATAGATCAATCAATGTGAATCAGTGTGTTCTGGTCCCCACACTGTAGGAGTTCTTTTAGGGTAAAGTGTTGTGATCTACTTCTCAACTAGAAGAATGCACTCAGAACAGGCAGGGCAGGGCAGGGCAGGGCAGGGCAGGGCAGGGCAGGCTGTGTGTCCAGTGTGTATTCAATTTAATTCAGTTTTATTTGTATAGTGCAAATTTATAAAAAACATCTCAGGACACTTTTCAAATACAGCAGGTTTAGGCCATACTCCTTATAAATTATCAAATATATCAATTTCAAAGTGAAAAGGCCAACAAAAGAATCCACCGACATTAACAAGACCGTCACGTTGGTTGTTCCTAGTGGAAATAAGATTCCAAACTGAAGCAGTTGTGGTCCCTACAGCATACCAGCCAACATTTTAGGTTACAAAATACAGAAGGTCTATGACATAGTAAATAAAAAAAGTACATACATTTTGACAACAGCTAACATTAAGTTAGCAGCCCTTGAATTGGGTTGTGGGTTGCCAGGTTACGGTGACAAATGCTTTGAAATTGTATGTAGTGTGTGGATATTAGGGATGAGCAAGTACACCGTTATCTGTATCTGTTCAACCAACTAAATTATCTGTATTGTCACCTTCACGTCTTTAAGTGAAATCTGTGGTTTTTATCTGTGTTTTTTTTGTCTTTTTTTTCAGTGTGCATTTTGGGCCATTTGACTTTAGACGTATACTTACTGTTTGGTTTAGTGAAACGTTAATGTTTTACCCTGCTGAATCTATTTCTGCGATTTAACTCCACTGTACCCTCTGGAAACATCTCTTTATAACAACATTTGTTTACATTAAGCCAATTACATGACACTAAACAACAAATTTGGCCCAAAAAGGCTGTTTTTAACAGCATTGGAATGTTTAAGGATGGATTTTCCCATCGGCCACAAGAAGAGAGAGAGAAAGGGAGTGTCTGCGTGCAGAGAATAAAAATGACTAACCACAACTAACATCACAGCTATTATAAATCACAACAATTAGTCTTGATGATTTAAGGAGCATATTTTTTACTGCGCTATTTATAACTTGTATCAACACCCTGACTAGTTTCATTTAAATCTAAGTGGGATGACTGGGAGGCGTTTGCAGCAGAGCTATAGCAGGACACAAACACAGCTGGGGTCGGCCAGAAGGTTGTTTCCCACTGGGTTGACTGAATACATGCAGCATATCCCAATGTAACTGATGTTCAGCAGGTGTAGGGCAGAGAAACATGACAGGAGGAGAAAGAGATTCAATATGCTGAAAGCTGCTCCCATCCATTTGAATATATTAGCATGAAATCATGAATAAAAGCACTTAACGGAGTGTCTGTGGCGACTAATCATCAGGGCCCCGTTCTTCATACATGGATAACTGAGATAACTTGATTGGATTCTTGATTTGACTTGAGCATGGATTGAGTGTCTTTTTTGATATAGCCACTGATGGGTGCTAAAGTCAACATTTTCAGATCCCGCAGTGGCTTTAATGCTGCTCTTATCGATATTTTTATATCAACAATGAATGAAATGTGAAAGGTGTTGCTCCAAATGACAACCCCACAGACAATCATACCAACCTTGGAGTTTCCCTCAGCTCTATATCAGGTTTTATTGATTCAGCTCATTTTGGTTTCGCAGCCCACAACTTAACTGTTTAGGTTCGCTCTTACCACTATCATCAACATCCTTTCCAGCAGCAGAAGGCAATTCTGATAAACCCACCGTACACAACTGTACCTGCCCAGCCCCAAACAGTAGACAGACAAAATTAGCAGCCAGCTGGCCAATATAGTGGAGCATTTAGCAGCTAAAGAACCAGATATTTCCCCCAGGAGTTGGTGGAGACTATGGACTATGGAGAATATTGCTTAAAGAAGAGTGAATATTGGACATACAATCACCAGGTGGCCAGAATCACGACTCTAAATGAATGCTAATGTTGCTACATGTCTGTTGGATGTAACTGCCAACAACTTTGTCTCACAACTTTACAAGGTTATAATATGTCAATGTTGCACTTACAGCTTGTAATTCTGCCCCCAAATGGCCACAAAATCCTTAATTTAGACAGAGCCTTTGATTTAGGATTTTGGCAGGTTTTGAAGCATATTTATGCACAAGTTGGTTCCTTAGGTTTGCTTCAATTGGCCAACCAGCTCTGGTATCGCGAGACTAAACTGAGTCTGACGCTGAAGGCTATGTCTGACAGTTTTTGCAACTTTCTGAAATAGACAATCAAGCGTGCCCATTTGTACAGCAGTTGGACAGGTGTGTGGGGGTGAGCTTTAACCTTTAGTTTGGACACTTTGTACAAACTAGTTTTTTGAAGTAGAGTGAAGCCTCTACTTTTGGTGTTTTGGCTGAAAGGCACAATTCAACAACATGTCAGTGGGACTCAGAATCAGTCTGGACACTGACCAGTTTGGGCATTAAAAAATGACAGTGAGTGGAAAGAATTTAAGCCTGTTTCACAGCCTGATGGGCTGAAACTGTATCTTGAAGTGTTTTTGGACCACTGTCAAATCGATCGCCGTCTCTTTTTAGACTCAACTTCTCAATATGCCCTTTATAAGAATTGATGTCCTAACCAGCTGCTGTGCAGACTCCGTCTCCCTGTGGATGGATAACGAATTTATGAACATCAATACCTGTGTGATATTTCAAACACACTCTTCTTTGTCTGTTTGAAGCTCCTCTGCATTGCTTTTGTCATTTCCACTGGGGGGGGGGGCAGTGCTATAAATACACGCCTTTTTGTTACTGAGACACTTGGATGAAAGTGTCCTGCAAACGCAGCTCATATGGCACCTTTGCAGTACAATGGAGCTAATTATTCTTAAAATGTAAACTGTTGAAAAATAATACATGGCTGCCCTTGCAACCCCTGACCACAACCCAGCAGGAAGCCTTGCCATTATGCACTACTGAGTTGAATCAGCATGGCTGTGCTGTGTTCGCAACACAGCAGGGAGGGACGCACTGATGCTAAATGCTCCCCATGCTGTCGCTGCTGAATCAGTTCACTAGGTCAGATTGAAAAATGGGATGAGAGAGGTCACCACAGCTGGAATACACACCCACACCCACACACACACACACAGATACACAGCTGGGATAAGAAAGACAGAATGGAAAGAGACAGATAAGCAGTCTGAGTAATCAGATCTGTCATAAACAAAGATGCCCACAGGCTGAAAGAGTCTACACGCAACAGAGAATCATCTTAAGTGACTAGAATCTCACACACAGACACACACACACAGACAGACACACACACACAGAATGAACAATTTTCATTAAAGTTCTAGATCAGATAACAGCCAGCTCATCAGTGTAAAGACGACAACACTTGCTGGTAAAACCCTTTAAAACCTTACACAGCGCACTGATCTGAAAACGGCTTAGCATGGGAAAGCACACACACACACACACACACACACACACCACACACACAGTAGAGATTTACCTTCCTAGTAAGAGCTCTCTCTGGAACACATCCCCCTCTATTAACCCCTAAAACACACATGCAACAGCACACAATCCATTCTACACATCAGCATCCTTGCTGGGATGGGGAGTGTGTGTGTGTGCCATCAGCAGTTGGACTGACAGGGGGGGCCGGGCCTTGACTGTGTGAGGTGATGAGAAGTGTGGGTGGATCTCGCTGCACAAACGAGCTGCATGCTGTATGAAGGCAACAATGGTTGCTCGTTATTGTTTCAGGTGTAATAAAGAGTGGGTGGCTCGCGCGCACACACACACACACACACAGTAAGCTTACCTTTGGTTGTTAGTAGTTTATCTCAGTTTCTGAGTTGGGAAGGATGTTAAAAGTAGGAAGTAAGATCTGACAGGAGAATAACTGCACTGAGAACAGGTGGCGGAGACAAACTGTTTTTTATAAGGGAGGCCAGGCTGAGAGAAACACTCACTCTTTCACTCACTGACTCCCACTATAGTGACAGCTTTATGAGCACAGGCTTACTTAAGTACACCATAAGGAACCATAGAGTATATAATGAGCTTTCCTTTTTAAATAACCCACTATAGATAAAGATAAAACTCTCTGACATTGCTATTAAAGTTATCAATTAGTGAAAGTTTGAGAAAGTTCCCTAACAACCAAAATGTGTGTGTATCGAGGCAAACTGCCACCCACCTGGAGCTGGGGTCTTTTCGAGGTTTTTGCCTCTTAAAAGGGAGATTTTCTTTGGTGCCGTCGCCAAGTTCTTGCTCTTGGTGGGAACTGACTGACTGGGTCTCTGTAAATAATTTTTTCAAGGAGTACGGTCTAGACCTGCTCTATTTAAAAAGTGTCCTAAGATATCTTTTGCTATAAACTGGTGCTAAACAAAGCATATTGAATTGAATTGTACCATCCAGGGGCAAATCTAGAGAAATAATCATGAGGGCTAAATGCTCCACTACATTTAGCAGCTAGTTGCTAACTTCATCTGTCTGCTGTTTGGTGCTTGGCAGGTAGTGTACAGTGGCTTTATCACTGAAAACAGCTGCTTGGAGCAGCTAAAGATGAGACTGTGATGTGAGCAGTGAGACTGAAATAAAATAGTGAAGTTGAGTTGAGAATGAGTTGTGAGCCATTAAATCAAAACAATGAGCTAAAAGACGCCAAAGCACTACTTATAGCTGAGGGGAGCTGCAGAGTCAGATCATAATTCTCTATGGGTTTGTCCCTATTAGCAACACCTGTCACATTACGCATATTCATTTGATCCATTATTAATATAAAAATATTAATTGGTGTAACTTAATTGATATTTTCCTATTTGAAATAATGATCTTATCTTTAGAACACACTTAAATACACTGTACATTGTCGTGGTGCAGAAGCACAAACATCTCTACTGAAATTTGTCAGATGTGCAGTTCCGCACGGGAAGATAATTTTTCTTGGCCTTAAAGATTTCTTCACAGCCAAAACTTTGGTCTGTGATGAGGTAAACTACAAGCCAAATGGCTGTTAAACAATTTTCACTTGTGTACAAGAAATATCAAAATCTAATCAGAAGATTGAAATGAAATTTGCAGGGCACATTCCTTTGATATTAATGATCTTGTGGTCTTTCCTGTAGCACCACCCTCAGGACAAGCATTTTCAGTCTAACGAACATTGCAGCCTCTACGGGCCACTAGTGAGGCTTTAGGCTTTTATTCATGTTTTCTCTCTGTATCCGGTTCTTTAAGTGCCTGCATGTAATATTTAACAGTGCTGGGTTGTAGCTGTCTGTCCAGATTTGAACATGCTTCCCTGCAGCAATATGCACCCCACTGTGACACACACCACACACACACACACACACACGCACAGCTCTTGTTATTATTTTTTTGTGCTGTGATTTCAGTCGAGTTCAGCTTCATTCAGTGTGAATTGGGTCTCCGGCTGTGTGTGTTTTGATGCTGCTGGATGTCCAAAAGAGATTACTTCAAATCTGTAGAGTTGTGCCACATCCAAGGCAAAGCAGGGGCTTTCAAAAGCAAGTGCACACAAGCGCACACAGAAACACACAGTTGGCTTTTTGAATCATATTTTGTGCCAATATTCAGTATCTTAAATTTGGACCATTTTCTTGGCACGACATGAATGAAAACGGGCTAAAGAGTTTTCCCCAGACCAGAAGTTTCCTCTTGTGGAAAAGCTTCTGAAAAAGCATTTAAACGATTTCGGGATACTAAAACCCTCCATTACAGCTGAAAACTGTAACTTTCCCAACCCTGCCGTCCACTCCGGCGGAGAGAGGTAATTGAAATGATACTGGAACTGAAGCAAACATGTTGGATTTGCTGTGTGGAAGCCTGCTGTTTGAGTCAGCCACTGCAACACTTGCAAAATTGCACCCAGCTAGTGAAGTGTGATACTGCTCGGGGCTTATGATGTTGATTTAAAGGCATGAAAATACAAACATGGCGTGGGGCTCCTCACTGTGCTGGCTCTGTCCCGAACAGCAGCCAGAGCAGGTGTGACCTGAAAAGCTGACAGTCTAATCAACATTTCTCTACAGCAGGATCTCTTCACAGTAAATCTACTGGTTCTATTATATTCTAGATGGATATTGTAAAGGTTTATTAAAATGTATCATGGATATAAGTTATTGTTATTGTAAGCTGCTCTTGAAGATAGAATAGCCCACCATTCCAGCCCAGGTCCAGTTTGCACCCACAGAGCAGTACCGGAACTGATCTACCTTTTGCAATAGACCCACAACCTGACCGTGGCTAAATAAAAATTAAATAATAATATTAAAGATAAATAATATAGTCTGCCTGGAACAATAATGTGTGTCTGATATTTGTTTTTTCCACCACAAAAAAAGTCATTCCACCACCATTCCATCATTTCCACATTAAAATGTAAAAGTCATCCACTCCTTTTATCTCAGAATCTCTGAATATGCAAATGTTGTTTTTTTCTAAAGTTTTCCTGCTGGACACAAGATGTCTCCTACTTCACTGTAAAGTCCATTCTGGGTTAAACTTTCTACATCACATTGTATAAACTGCATACTGGACCTTGCCTTTTTACACGGAGCAGCAGGATTTTTCAAAGTTCGGTTTCTGGCTTATAGCACTGTTTTTGGGCTCCACCAACTCCTAAGAGAAATATCTGGCTCTTTAGCCACTAAATGTTCCACTATGTTCCCCAGCTAGCTGTTGACTTTCTTTCTCTGCTGTTTGGTGTTGTGCAGGTAGAGATTTTTCACAGAAAACAGCTGCCTGCTGCTGCTGGAAATACGGCCGATGAGAGCTGTGAGACTGAACCAGAAAACAATGACCTGAAAGGTGTTAAAATGCCTCATATAAGGCTGAGGCTTTCTGTGAGTTCATCATTATGAGCAAGCCCTCCTACATACAACACAGTTATTTAATCCATTGTTTATATAAAAACACTGATCTGTTTATATGAAAATACTAATTAGTGCAGCTTTAATGCTAATTGACCCTCTGTGTTAGACAGAGAGTGATTCATTTATAAGTACCCAGACAATTGCTTTTCTCACTGACTGTTAGGCTTGTTTATTTCACCCACAGCCTGCCGGCATCTAATTGATTTTTCTCCATACCGGTACCTGAAACTGTAAATATATATACTCATATTTTTACTTACTAGCAGCGAGTTGCCAGAGTAAGACTCTTGTCTGGGTTACTGCATTTGGATGAAAAAACAATTACTTATTATTTATTATTATTACTTGCAAATATACATGATTAAATATGTAAATAGATAACTCAATAAAGGGAAAGTCAGATGAAATGTAATTGTGGGACAGCATGTAGAAAGACATACACGGCCGTAACAGGCGCACACACACAAAGACGCACACACACACACGCACACATACACACATAGACACACACACACAAAGGTCCCTGAGGATGGATGATTAAAGCTCTCTCAGAACTGGAATGGGGCCTGTTGGAGATACAGCTTTATAACAGACAGCTGAGAGCTTACTGATGTATAGACAGATGGAGAGAGAGAGAGAG
>NW_023339652.1:17428881-17433179 GCF_004916995.1 Morone saxatilis | reverse complement strand
GTGTAGGTGTAATGCTGAAGTATGTGACTTTCCACCATTGGCTCAGTTAATTGGCTTTCTCTGTTCTCGTGGCAAACAGCGGGTGACTTGGCGAGCCCGTCCCTGCTGTGCCTGAGGGTCCTGCTGCATGACCCGCTTCCCTCCTCTAGAAAGAATCTTTCTTTTTTGTTAAAATACAGTAGGTTTTTTTTTTTTTACTTTAAAGTTGCTTTGAGATTGTACATTTTTCAGCCTTCAAGACATTTGACAACTCATTTGTTTCATCTGTAGAAACACTACATCTGGATCCCCACCAGCATTTAATCAATTGTTCCTTGGCCCACAGCCTAACTGCTCCCCAGTATGCATGGAAATCCATTCATCAGTTTAGCAAACATCCTGCTGACAGACAGACTAATAAAAACAAACGTGCATGAATTAAGTAATGAAAGATTAATATGATTCATTCAACACAAGTGTAACATGCCAGACAGATTCTGATGCTAAAATTAGAGCCTCAACATCTAGTAATCATGGATGTGATTTGAAAAATACAAGTTAGAGTATAATAAAGTCATTCAAAAAGCCAATACTGCTGTCAGAAACACTCAGAGGGTGCAAGACAACAAAACTAGGCAGTCTGAAGAATAAGAGCATGTGTAATTCATCACATTCCTATCACTCTCGGCAGTGTGTAGCCGAGCTGTGACCTTTGACCTTTCCTTCCATCTTAATGTGGCTCATTAGACATGCTGATTACAGGACAATTAAAAAACCATGCCGCTTAATACCCAGACGGAGTCCGACTCCTACACTACAGCTCCACCAGGCCACTGATAATCAGAGATAAGCACTTTGTAACACAGAGGGGTTACACACACACACACACGCACGCGCGCACATACACACACACACATACACACCAAAGCCAAAATGGTTCTCAATAGCTTAATGGTTCAGGAGAGTGATCCCAACGCTGCGGTTAGGAATTTATTTCACAATGGGGCATCCTATAAAGGAAATATATAGATTGGTGATATTGTGAGCTGTTTAAAGTGTCAACCACAGCAGAAACAAACCAACCAAACTCCTGAAACACACTGTGGACACTTACTATGTAAGGATTATGCTCCCAAAATGGAAATTGTATGTGTTCAAACTGATTTATTAAACAGTTAAAACAGCAATAATTTATCTTTTTGGGCCCTTAGGGGCAGCGGAGCAAGCTGTAAACACAATACTGACATTAGTACTGTATAAAGTTGTAAGGGCTAGGGTTAGTTGCCTGTTTACACATCCAGCACACAAAGACCAACATTAGCAATCTTTTGGAGTTGTGTTTGTCGTCACCTGGTTAATCTAAGTCCAATATTCACTCTCTTTTTAGCTCTCTACTCGAAGGGAGATATCTGGCTTTTCACCAGCCCCTTGCTAGCCTTCTTGAGTCTGCTGTTTGGTGCTGTAGATAATATACAGTGGGTCAGTTGGAGCTTTCTTGCTGTAAATAGCAAGGCAGCTGATTAAAACAGTAAAGTTGCTGGCTGTGAGCACAAAAACAACAACTTTAAATATATTAAAATGCTCCATAGAGCTGAGGGGAACTGCAGAGTCGGAGGACATTTTACATAGTCATTTGATCCATCTTTAATAAACAATATTGATCAAAGATCCAGCATGTAAAATTTAGGAGGATCTATTGTCAGAAATGGAAAAGAATATTCATAGGTATTTTTTCCTCAGTGTACAATCACCTGAATATAGGACAGTTCCTAAATTGTGTAGGGTTTGTTTAATTAGAATGAGCTGTTTTTTTCTACAGAGGGAGCGGGTCCTCTTCTACAGAGTCCGCCATGTTGATCCGCCATGTTTCACTGACTGTAGATAGTACCTTTTGCGTTTTTCACGCCTTTCGTGGCCTCAGTAGTTTCTCCTTCACACTTGGCCGGCAAACAGTGCTCAGTTGGTTGTAGTCTGCAACTTCACCGCTAGATGGCACTAAATCAGTCTCATCAATGCAGCAGCTTCAGTGAAGGCACCTGCTGCTGCACTTGATAGATCTCAAGTGGAGAGAGTTATTTATGCATGGTTTCAACTACTTTGCATCCATTACATAACATTTACTTTAAAAACCCATCACAACAGTTGATAATAATCTTGAAAATTTGTAAAGTCACAAAAAAAGATGAAATAATTTTTTTAAAGTGGTAAATTGTTCACTGTACAAAAACACACAGGTTTTATAAGCATGGTAGCTCTTAGATTAGGGATGTGATACAACCTTTTCCAAACGTAAACCCTCTCTGTGTGACTACTCTGAATGACTCTCTACAGTCATGTCTCCACCATAAAATCCCTTAATTGTGTGAAAATGCATTCCTGTTACTCTCTGTGCACTATGCAGCTTATTTGCATTTTATGAGGTCATGCTTATTTCCCCAAATTTCACCCATCCTGACTCAACAAACACACTCACACGCCCCACAGATCAAACCCTAGAGCTGCTGTGTTTATGACCTGCACCCTGTGGAGACGTGCATTGTCTCATGCAGACCTCCCATCACGCTATGGGACCTCGGAGGAGTCAAAGCCGTCTGCCACGCGGGAGGTCTCCGACTGGATCACTGCAGCAGCACTTTAGAGCCAATGTCCTTGATTTAGGTGACTGGGTTCGAATCCTTAGCATATGGTCTCTGGCTCTTCTGAAGATGGAGCCTCTTTTGTAAAACTGTATGAAATCAAAATATGTTTGTTTGGTAAGATGTTAAACTCTGTTGCCACCTGCACCATCCATCAAACGCCTGATATGAAGATAGCCTGTAGAATGCTCAGCAGGGACCCTTTAATATACCATCATAATATGAGTAATGGCTTGAGAAAGCCATTAACTTCAATCATATTTATTGGCGAGTCTTATATCCGTGCCAGCCGTCGTATTTCAAGAGATGAATTTCTCCTTGTGCCCCACATGGTAAGATGAGTTCAGGATCAGGCTGAGTTAGTCTGCCCTTCAAGTGTCATGTTGCAAGGTGGAGGTATGACTGATCTTTAACGAATGACTCCAGTGATGGAGGGCGCTACAATTAAAGGTCACAGTTTCAAACTTTGAAAGGCCATAAGCACTACGCCACTGGTCTAACCTTGACTAAATTTGGAATGATGCCCCCTGTCCTGAAACTTTCCATGAATGTCCCACTTTAAACTGATTTACTAGAAATTACATGTACAGTACTTTACACCACAGCTAACCCTTTTGCAGACCATACTGCTGTGACTTTGATTTTTTGTTTCTGCTTTTTCATTAATTTCCATTATTTATTTCTTAGCGACCATGCATATTAATGAACACTGATGTAAATATGCCATAAATAACCAAAAGGCTAGTTTCCATCTGTATTCCTTGGCCAGGTGTAAAAATTGGTAGCCAGAAATCTATTAGCAGATGTAGAAACCTGCGTGTGAACAGTAATTATTGTAAAAGTGAGATTATCATCAGTACAGGCAATTCAAATCAGTCTGGACTTAAAGTGGCACAAACGAATGGTGGCAAATGTTGAGGAAAAGCTTTGTCAGGAGAAAAATAACCCTGATGATGTTATCATGGTTATTTCCAATTGGATTTGACACTTGATAGAAAACCTGTGATACAAACTGGGGCAGCACGTTCTCACTCCCAAATAGTCAAATGCTGCCTCTTGTGGTCCTCTGCTTCAGAATATGATGCTTTAAGTACCCATGTCATTCTGGTCGGGCGGGTCACTGCAGTCAAGTGAGCAATAATACATTTGCAACGGCGGGTTAGTTTTTCAAAATAAGGTTAACATTGTGAAACAGTCACAGTTTGGTTAAGTTTAGCCACAAAAAGTACTTTGTTAGGTTTTTTTGCATACCTTACATGATTTCCATAAATAAAAAGTAACTTACGTAATGCACCTGACATAACTGCAGTAAGTTACTTAAAACGTACTGGTTTCAAACAGGAAACCAACAGCAGTCTCTGCGGTTAAAGTCATCTTTACAGTATACTACGTCACCTGACTTTGACAGCAGGCACATCCAGGGATACCTACAGCGCCATACTTTGAAGCGGAGGGCCACTGACCTAGCTGCAGTATTTGACGTTTTATGAGTGAGACCAGATTGACCGGGGCCACGGTCTTTGAAAGGCCTGGGCATTTGCCAATATAGAGCCAAAGTCATGAGGTCACGTCTGGTCTAGCCTTAAGGCCCAAGTATGCTTGCCGCTTGAGACCTGTCGCGCAACACTGTGACGTCAAAATGACGTAGATCTCGCTGGCGCGCCAAACTGGAAACAGGAAGCT
>NW_023339652.1:17420920-17428781 GCF_004916995.1 Morone saxatilis | reverse complement strand
GCGAGTCTACAAGACGCTTTAGTTTCACAAGCTTCTGTAACTCAATGCAATCTCTCATTCAGCATTTCTGTCATTGGCCTGCCTGAAAAAATTAAGCATGTTCCTGGGGTTTATGTTCCATATTCCAAGACCAATCAGCATCTAGTACAGTAGCTACACAAAATTGAAACCTTTGTGATTAAATAACGATTACTTTCACTGGTAAAACAAACCAAAAAAGAGCTAATCTAATTTATGTCTATCCGAGCCCCATGAGGTTGCAGTTTGCACATTCTCATCAATCAATCAATTTCTTTTGATGCTGTTGTAAGAAGGGCCACTTTATGTTTCTAAGCAGATATATGGACATTTGTGCATTACATAACATATGCTGTACAGGCAGCTAAATAGTCATAGTTCTGTTTGTTTTTATGGTTGAATGAACTATAGCACACACACGCAGAAGCACAGGCTCTGTGTTTTCAGTGCTTCCTGCGCACCAAGCGTTGTTTGTTTGGCTGATGTCACTTTGCTCTGCGATAGCGTGCTGTTGACACAACGCCTTGATCTACGTCACCAAGCGAGTCTTTCAACAGGAGAGAGAGAGGGGGGGGGGTAAAATAACACAACAATAACGACATTCTGACAAAGCAGAAGTCTGTGTGTGTTTGTGTGCGTGCGTGTATCAGAGTGGTACAAGGCTGTGAAGCTGACAGTATTTCTCCCTGTCAGAAGCCAATGGCGCTCCAATGTCAGTGGTTCAGGTGAAGGGATGGCTGACTGGGGGCTGACATATTGTTATTCTCTCACGCTGCAGTGCTCCTTTCTCCATACGTCACCTGAAGGCCTCTTTAAAGACTCCGTCACTGTCACACGTCCTCTGTTTTTTATTATTATTTATGCCTCATTTCATTTCCACATTTGTGTAGAAGTGTGTGCTTCATCTGTCTGATAGGAAGTGTGTGTATCAATGTGTGTCCCTTACTTTGTTCTTTCATCCTTGTAAGAAGCAGTTTTAGACTTGAAGAGTCAGTGTGTGTGTGTGTGTGTGTGTGTGTGCGGGTGTGACGAAATGTCTGTTGTATGTTTAGACTTTATTTAAGGTTAAGATTAGAATTGGAGTAAGTTAGCGTTAATAAAGGCCGGAAATACATCATTTAGTTTGATTAAAGGTCTAGTGTGTAACATTTAAGAGGATCTATTATACCGAAATAGAATATAATATTCATAGGTATGTTTTCAATAGTGTATAATCACCTGAATATAAGAATCATTGTGTGCCACCAACATGTGTTTTTATCTACAGATTTAGCAGGTTCTCTTCTACAGATGCCACCATATTGAATTGCCACAAGATGTCTCCTACTTCACTGTAAAGTCCATTCTCAGTGGATGTGCACTGGTGGCTTTAAGTTTCTACATTATACCGTTCAAGTTGCATATTGGACCAGGACTGACTTCCAAACCATTTTGTGATGTCACAAATGGTAGGCTGGTAGGCCCCGCCCCTTAAAATCAGATTCCACATTCAGCAGATGAATGTGAAAACATCCTTCTAGTGTCAAACTTTGCACAGACAGCATTCAAACATCACACTATAGAATTTTTTGAATGGACGTTGGTTGTTAGTGTACAATTGAAATGGTCTTTATCCCATTATTTCTGTTTGGGTTAGGGTTAGGGTTTTTTTGAGCAAGAACATGCTACAAATTTCATTTTTGATATTTCAAACAACTAGAAAATTGTATCTAACTGCACTAGAGGAAACGTTTCAGAACACCTAAACTTCTATTTTAAATCAAGTATAGAGGCTGTGTATCGACCTGTGCTGCACTCTGCCTTTGTGATAGTAACCACAACTTGAGGCTTTAAATGTATCTTTGCACACAACTACAGTCATTGTGTATTGTGCTCTGGGTGAGCTACACAGCAATACTGTGGCTGAGCAGATCCTATGTATAGATACTGACAGAGGTCTGAAGCTGCTGCTGATGTGCTCCTTTCACCACACTGCCTCTGTAGACAAGGTGTCAGGCCTGATCACAGCTTTGAGTGAAGTGCACCATACGTTTGGATGCAGAGCTATGATCTGAAAGGCCACTGAAAGGACAATAACAAAGAGATTTAATTTAAATGGACTGGACTTTGAACACAGCAAGGCGCAACATCAGAGGGCAGTGCAACAGCCAAGGCAATGCTGTTATGAGGTTCGATATCTTCACTCCCTTCATTGAAACGCAATGGCTCACACTGCCAATGATCATATGCAGAGGGTCTTTTGATTGACTTGTCACGGACCAAAGTGTTGGTCAAGTGGAAAGTTTTGCCTGATGGTTGCGCTACATTGTCCTCTGTTGGGTAGGATAATTCCATGACAATCTGGCCAGTGAGGAGATATCTTGCTGCAGATGTTGAACGTGTTGTTAAACAGCCTGTGCAGACAGCTGGACTGATTAAAATAGAAGCCTATCTGTTTCATCAGACATGCATGAGACAGATGTTGGAGAAACACTGTTGAAACTCCTCCTGCGTTGGCACAAGGTTAGATCTCTGCCTCTAACAGAGCTAAAATGCAACAAATCACTGATGCTGTCGATAAGGTGTGGGCATCGTCACTGGTGTGGGCTGGTAGATGAATATTGATGGAGACAAAATTTGACAACTTAATCAGCCTGCACACTCTTCGGTAATAAAATTAGATGCATATCTTATTTTTCCTTTTAAACCTGCAATTTTGCATGATAAAAAATGCCCAACTTGTATTCAATTAAAAAGCAGGGCCGGCTCATGGTCCTGTGAGGCCCCTGGGTGTTTGTCTTTTGGAGCCTCCAACCCCGAGTATGTACTGAGTGGTCTGGGGGCCCTAGTGGACAGCTTATTCTTCAAGTGCGGAGTGGCCCAGGGACTCAGCTCAATATTTAAACACCAAGGGGCCTGCGGGGCCCTCACAGCATAAGTGGTTAGTTAGTGGTTAGCTCACACTATAAGCACCCAGGGGCCTAGTGGTCAGCTTGCACTGTGTGCCCTGGCGTTCATCTTCCTTCTTAATTCTTGCCATGCCACACATGGCCTGAGGTGTCCGAGGCCTCGGGGCACTGGCCCTACTGGCCCATTCCGTAATCCAGCCCTGATTAAAAGCCACTGCTGGGCTACACGGTGGGTATATTGCAGTGATGGGGATTAAAGGAAACACCTTACACTGATGTACATGTAGTGTATTTTATCATTCTGTCATCTTCAGTGCATTCCTGGAGGTATTTCTGTCATGAAATCTTGTAATTTGCTCTTGGCCCATCTGTTTCTGCTTCAGTTAGTGGTTTCCTACACTTCCCAGCATGCCTTTCATCAACCCACAAAGTGTAGGCCTGAGGCCAGATGTAGGAATGATAACGCACATAAACTTTCCACTGGTATAAAGCCATGACAACATGTTTCCCTCACAGTTTTTACCAAATAGTACATGAGCTGACCGTGCTGCAGAGATAATATTTCAGTGACTTTTAAATTTGGATGCTGTCCCTCAACAGAGTTTTCTATAATAACATTTATAGATGGGAAAGGACAAATAGAGTTTATGTGCAAACAAGGTTAAATATGGGTGTGTCAGCATCTATTTATGGACAACGCTGGGAGTCAGCAGGCCTGTACATGTGCACGCCACTCATAGAAAGAGTTTTAGCCTTGAATTGACACACATTTGTGCAGGAATCTGGTCTTTTCAGCTGTGGGAAAGACTGTAGGAGTGTAGGAGGGAGTGGTTGTGATGGCAAAACCTATTTACCAAAAACACATCTGTTGGCTGCTCTGTGTTCTCTCTGCTACTGTGGGTATAGAATAGGGTCTCTGTCTCCTCTCTGATGGATTTTTAACTGTATGATTGTTGACTGTTGATTGGTGCTAATGGTGACTATAGCCCTTACTCTGTGATCTTAGAAACTGATGCCAAACCGCAGATTGCTGAAACGTTTTCTGCTTTCCAACTCCATTGTACAGTATGAGTCACACTGCCTACAGCTGGCCAGTTTGTGAACTTGGAATCATAATCTGAGATCTGAGTAGTTTTGAGATATTTAGTTTAAAAGTGCAACCTTAATATTAAGGATACGCAATAAATTTCTCTCTTGTTGGTCAAAATAACAAGCAGCTGAAAGGCACTCAAAAATGAAGGTTTCTTATTAAGTGAATCTTATTTTGAGAATTCATTTTGCAAAAAATGTTATGGATATTTCTGCTCAATGATCATTCAAGCAATGAAAAAGTTGATTTAATTATATTTAATTTATTCCTTTTTGAGTGCTTTACTAATGTAAATAATGTAATGTTTTTGAGTTTGAGTTTTTGAGTCTTCATTCGGGGGCTTTTCCAAGCAAATACTATATATATGTGAGTTTGCAGCGTAAATTGCTAAAGAAGGGAGGTGGACATTCCAAATGCAGTTTGAATGGTAAAATCCAATTAGCCACTGTGGAGATATCAGTATCTAAAGGAACTCATGATCATGAGTTATTTGCAGCAAAAGAAACCCCACCTGAGATGGATGGAGCCTCTAAAAGTCATCACAAGGATATAAACAAGTATTTGTGTTTTCCTCATGGTAAACTTGTGTGCCAGGTTTTTTTCTATTCTCTCCTCTTTGTTCCATTCAGAAGCTGAAAATGAGATTTTTCCTTAAAGCTAATGAGCTGCTTTTATGGGCTCATTTCCTGCTTTTCTCTCCCACTCTCTATTTCCCCCTTTACTCTCTTCTTTTCAGCTCGTCCGCGTTCAGCCCCATTTATCCGACATACAGCCTTTTTCTCTCTCTCCCCCCTCGCCAGCATCTCATTCATCCAGCTCCTGGGGTGTGGCCCGATTAAGGGTTTTGTGGGAGAGCTGAGTCCCAGTGAGGACTGCCCCGAGCCAGATCAGCCCCCTCCGGAGCCACAGCTGGCCTCAGGGACTAAATATAGAGAGAGAGCTTAGGCCTTGGCAGTCCAGAGAGAAAAAAGAGGGTGAAACAGATACGGAGATACAAGGAAGGAAGATCGATTTAGATAAAACCCCAAAGGCTTGGTGCACAGTGAGGTAGAAGAAACAAATATATTAAAGACAGCGAGAAGAGCAGAGCGTGAGAGCATAAGAGAACATGTTTTACAATCCCAACCTCCACTGTGGATTGAGGTGATTTAAGGCGCACCGCTTGCAGATGGCTCCGGCTGTGCTATCTATCTGTGCTCTGGCCTAAGGCTGAAAAGGCTCAGTAGATCACAGCAGCAGCACTGCGGTCAGTCCCTCTGCACACACACATTATAACCTCAGCATGAAGCTACAGCAACAGAGCCTCTGAGGCACCAGGAGCACATTTAATTACATTGTATTTACATTGCAAGGGATGTTTTTCTAAAGCACACTAGTTGTTTAGCTTGATAAATGCATTCGTCCTATCCTCTGGTTGGCCATTAGTTTCAGTTAATGTCAATAGAGTATAAGCATTAACTTGCAGAAACTTAAAATTTGCTTGAGGCATGTCATCCATTTAGTTCCCTTCAACATTATCATTGTGTTTTAATGTGTATCATTGTGTTCAGGTGTTGGTGGCAAGCCCAGCCATCCAAGACTCTTCAACAACCTTTGGGTTCGTAAGGTCCACTTATATCTTTTTCCACCACATTACACATCTCTCCATTACAACTGAGCTCATGTTATGTGATGAATAAGAGTGGTGGTTGAAAGTCTGGACAAAGCTGGTGAGTGGACCTTGAGTTTAGACTTCTTTGTCAAAGATTTTTGATGCAAGAGATGACCAAACCACATCATCCTTTGACATCAAATAGCTGGTGAATGCAATGCTGCCCAGAGGCTGGCTGCTCAAGTCTCAGATGTCGGACCTTCTTTTTACAACCTGATTCAACAGAGGTAGTCAAGGAGGAGGAGGAGGTGGCGGATGATGTGTTGGGGTAGGTGCTTGACTACAGGGACCTGGACCCTGGAGTCCGGCTGTGTCCGAATTGTATTCAGTCTAACTGGGTTGTGCAGGATCCTGTTGTCTTGCCACTCGGGTCTTAGGGCTCTATGTCTAAAGCCCAGTTCAGACCAACAATTTGCAACTAGGTGAAACGGTTTTAGAATTTTTCACGGAAAAGCTGCAGGCTATCAAGGCACAACATGGGCATGAAAAAATCTAAGAGATAGATATGTTTCAGTTCCACTAACAATCATTTCTGTGAGTGACAGTAGATATATTCTGCAGTGGACAAGCACGGCAGTGAGGTAGCCAAGGTTGTCGAAGATACAGCTCCAAGTGTTGAGCTGCTGCTTGACCAACACAGACAAACGAGGGCCGGACTAAAAATACACTTCCTGTCCCAAGGTCATAAAGCTGCATACAGAATATGTGCCCTTGTGTGGAAACCTTGTGTTTCAAGGTTTGACAAAATCAGTCCACCTCTCATACTGAAGAAAGATAAATCAAACTATTCATTTCAGTCTGACGGCACAAACTTCCTTCGCAGCTTTCCTGATGAAATGCTCTCACGCCAAGGAGATCAAAGCGAGCCAGTAGAAAACAGTGAAACTGGCCATCTTTTTAGATTACATTACAGCCTCAGCAGGAGCGATGGCAGCTAACTTCCTGTGTCAGCTTTATTTGTGCTTTGTGGCATGTGCGACTGATGCTGCTGAAGCATAAAATGGAGAAGGAAGCAGCTAGTTTCAGTCCAGTTCAACATATTGAACACGTGCAGGAAAAAAAGTCCATGTTGGTGCTGGTGCTGACAGGAAGAGAAATGGGATTGATTTTGCACTAACACTGGCTCAGCAGCCATCACTTAGAGGAGGAGGGACTTAACAATTGGCTACTAAATGTCTACACGAACCATCGATGGAGATTGAGCGGCTGCAGGTGGACCAGGAGATAGTTTGACCGGCAGTGCAAACACACATCAGTTCTGCCACACTGAAGAGAAACATGAATGGATGCACGTGTGTATGTTTGGCGGTTGGTGTGTTTGAGGGGCTGTACCAATATATATAGAAATGCAGTGGAGGGTAAAACCACCGAAACTCAATGCTGCCACCTTTAAAGGGTCAGTTCACCCAAATTACAAAAATTCTTGCTCTGTTGTGCTTATGTTTTATGACCTGACCTCATCCCCCTTGTGTCCTCGCTGAGCTGTGGTGGAGACATACAATAGAATTATGGTGTATGTGTTATCTACCAGAAATGCGCGCTTGCACGTGTTTGATTTAACATCACAGTGTGTTGCCAGATGTTGCATTGCACTGGGAAAAAGCGTTGACTACAAGAACATTTTTCAACACTTCGTGAAAGTGTATATTCTGTATCAGCGTCTTCGAATGGTTCATTAAAGCTGCCTGTGTATGACGCCTATGGAGTGAATTACTCAATCCCAAGATGCTGTGCTTTAATAGCTGCATCGTTCCATCAAACTGAAACATTTTGGATGTCTCAACATTATTTTTAAAATTTTTTTAAAGTCTTGACATATTTGGCATCTTCAAACAGAATTTTTACTGGTATGTAATAAAACATGCTCTTGTAAGTAGCAGAGGCCGATATGGTGAGACAATATATATTGAGGGGTGAGAAGCAGAGGGGTGTAAGTGACATTTTGGTAATATATATCAAATGGAAGCTCTTGGTGAGCTGTCTTTTACTGGCAAAATGGAACATGTGAATTCTAAACCAATCCAGAGTTATTAACCAAAACCAAAAGACTTCACTCACTGAACGTACTTAATTATTTGGAGCTAAAATATTGTTCATTAAAGGTCCAGTGTGTAACATTTAGGAGGATCTACTGGCAGAAATGGAATATAGTATTCATAAGTAAGTTTTCTTTTGTTTAACCACCTGAATATAAGATTTGTTGTGTTTTTGTTA
>NW_023339652.1:17405868-17420913 GCF_004916995.1 Morone saxatilis | reverse complement strand
TTATCTACAGAGGGAGTGGGTCACCTTCAGTGGTGGCAGCATCTGTCACGCTTAGAAAGGGAAGGTAAAGCGAGTGAGTTGCTATCAGCAACTACACCACTAGATGCCACTAAATTCTACATACTGGTATATTGTCATCCAAGTTTAAGTTTTAATATAAAAGATTGAATTTAATAAACAAAGTCAGGACAAAGTATGGTCTGTCCTGTAAAGTTGGTCAAATGTTCTCATCTCTCGATTGTCTACCATCAGAGATTTGCCACATGGTTTGGGTGAATCAGGCCACTGTGGGCAATGATTAAGACAATATTAAATTTTATACGATTACTGCATCAGTTTAACCAAGTACCTTGATCAGTGAGGAAGGTTTATAGGAGGAGTTGTTTGTACTGTAGAGTTTCAGCAAATCAGTAAATGTTTAAGTCTGTCTTCTTTCTGTTGCAATTATAAATGTAAAAATAAGTCAAATTAGAGCAACTATTACAGTTTAAAATGATTTTAAAAAAAAGTCTGACTTTGAACTGGAGGTGAAATTGCCATCATCTGGGATGAAGTGAACTGTAATTCATGCATGAGGATTTGCAACAGATGGACACTGAAACCTATAGAGCAATTTAACAAGCTCTTAATTTAGCAATTAAAGCAACTATTAATGTCTCTTTGCATCATGAACAGAGGACTGCTCCTCTTCACAGATAGAGGATTTAT
This sequence comes from Morone saxatilis, assembly GCF_004916995.1. NCBI lineage: Eukaryota > Metazoa > Chordata > Actinopteri > Moronidae > Morone > Morone saxatilis. Next base: position 17,420,205 of record NW_023339652.1, on the reverse strand, counting down.
ATCACATGTAGATACAGAGCTGGAACACTTTGTCCATGTAGTTTGCCGGTTTGAAGTGTGCATGTGTGTGTTTAATACCTCCCTCACTGTATATAGTGTATTTATGAGTTACTATCAGAGAGGACTGCACCATAAATACACGTTAGGCTCTGGAAAAAATAAGAAAAACAAGAAACGAGACAATGACAGATTGATTGGAGAGAAATGATAGGACGGCTCTGGTGTAACGCTGCGGTTCCTCTCATCCTCCAATCACGTCCAGGCTGCTTTGAAGTGCGAACAAGTTGGGCACTCGAAGGGCTGTAATTATAAAAGCCTTAATCATCAGGGAGCAGAGGGGAAGTGCGTGTGTGTCCGTACACTTTAACTGAGATACTGCTGCTGTCTGCTGCTCTGGGCCTGCTGAGACCTACACACAGAAATGAATGTGTGTGTGTGTGGTTTGGGATGAGAGTGTGTGTGTCGGTGCACATTGAAAATGGGTTTAAAATGAGTGCATATGGTTTGGCATGATGTACGAGTGTGTAGTTGAAAATAGATTTAAAATGAGTGTGTGCACGGTTGAAAATGGATACAAAATTAGTGTGTATCCCTATGGATAATGTGTGTGTATAGGACGTGTGTATGTGCACCTAAATGACTTTGCAAGGCTGAAAATAGTAATGAAACGAGTGTGTTTGAGTGAGGGTGTGCATGTACACTGTGTGTGTGTGGTTGGAAATAGCCTTAAAGTGAGTTATGTCCTCAGATTGTGTGTGTGCTCCAGTTAAAGTGGTCTGGAGTGTGTGCAGTTAAGAATGTGTGTGTGTGTGTGTTCAGATTTAGTGTGTATGTCTTGAGTGTGTGTCTGTGTATGTTTGTGCATGGTCAACAAAGAGTATAAAATATTAATAGTCCTGTAGGTGTGCACAGCCAGTAGGAGTGTATGAGTGTGTTTGCATTAAAATGTGTGTGTATAGCACACTGCATTATAAAGATAACAAGATGAGTCACTTTATTTATTTCCACAGTCTTCCTCATTACCTTTAAATTGCTTTCCCGACAGGTAAAGAAAAGCTTGCTGATACACTCAGTGGTGTGTGTGCCCCTGTGTGTGTGTGTGTGTGTCAGCAATACGGACACATCGGGAGCGTAATTCTTTTAATAGGTTGTTTATCGCGCAGTGTTCCCCCCTTGCATGCAAGAGTGCATGTTGCCATTTTCTTCTTCATTAGTTTCTTTGGAGGCCGACACTTCTTCAGCAGCGTGCTGCCACTTTGCTTTCATCTCCGCTTACATTTAGGGAAATCAATTCCTCATTACGCCTCCAAATGAAATGAACCTATTACCTTTTTGGCTTCCTTCTCCATTCCCCGTTCATTATACTTGGAATTCCTCTCCGCTCACACAAACTCGCACCATCATCAGTGAGATGGGTATTGCCTTTATTAAGCAATGTGCTTGTGAGAGTGTAGAAGTTGACGGGATACTTGAGTTCAGTCGTGATGCATCAGTGAGGCGATATGAAGAGTTCCCAAACATCTTCTAGTCGGGTTCCAGACTTCTGAATCACCGCCCACACCTCTGATTTGTTTGGTGATTCAGGTAGAGTTGGTGTTGTGCATTGTTGGAGAAACAGTCAACAAACCAGAGCTTGTAGGAGAGATTATATACATGGGAAATAGAGACAGAGAAATGGCCCCGAAAAATGTCAACACGCATTGACAAAAAAAGAGTCATCTATAATTTGACTTACAGGAATAAAAACTCACTGTTAACTGCTACTAGCAACCGCTACCACAGCTAAAAATGATGTTGGTGTGATGGATACATATAAAGAAAATTTGTGCTATTTTCGATCTGAATAGCACACTGATTGGACGTAGTCTCTGTGACATCACCAGCACAAACCAGCACAACTTGGTCTCCTCTGATGCTCAAGACTTATGGTACTATATTTATTCACAAAACAGTAAACCAGTTATTCTTGCGGTACGTTTTTGATCAAAAAGACTATCATTACCCTCCAGATTGTACTTTGAATTCATGTTGAAATGAAACACTGGTAATTTAGCTGCTGATCTAACGTCAAAGTTTTAATTTGTCTGTTTTTAGTCTTTATTGTTAATGTTAATGATGAGATTGTCAAAACATACAAATGTCTTATTTAATATGTTCTATCCCTGGCACTGCCAAGCTGTTTAATGTATTCAAATCAAGTATGTGTTCCTACCTCTATATCCATTTGTGCCTGGAAAATATGGTAATTTAATGCACAGGAAATTATGCATGTTGAATGTAAAAGCCCTAATGAGTTGGATCATTATCAAGCTTATAGCTGTATTTTTGACCTGCTCAATTAAATTTGAGAAAGACTGGCCTTTATATGTGGCCTTTATGTCCTTCAAATAAAACACAGGATTTTCATCTTAACCTGTCCATAAAACAGACAAATATAACGTGTGAAGGCTAGAACTTCCTGAGTTCTGTGTTCGTGGACAGATGCGGACTTGTGCCGACATGCATGCGATTCCAATCATACTACAATTGTCCGCAGCGGTTGGGCACCTGTGAGAGCCACTGTGTTTGTTGTTTTTAACTTTCCCCTGCTTCCTGTCTTTACGTTAAAGTAAGCTAACTGCCCGCTGGCTCCAGCTTCATATTTAGCATACAGACATTAAAGTGGTCTAATCTAACTCTTGGCAAGAAAGAGAGCTATTCCTTTTCAAAAAAAGGGTTACAAATATATTACTAACAAGCTTTAAAAAAGTTAATAGCCTATTTTCATAATGCTTAACAGGAAGTTTGATGTATTGTCAGTTTTCAATAAAACAAAATGCTTCAAACTGTGTTTCCACATTACACATGCCTTTAAAGGTCATCGAATACACTGTGATTCATCAGCACTCAGCCAAAATAGATGAGCTCACAACTTTAGCACAGCAGCTGCCCGCTACTATTCTCACGGCACATTTTCACACGTGGAGACAAACACAAAACACGGAGAGGGACGTGTGAGACGAGGGCCATGTTTCTGTCCCTTTGTTTAATCTTCTGTTTCCAGTTGAGGCCCACACAGAAACAGGGAGACGAATTACCGGACGCGCCATCTACTCCAGCCTTCATTTGTTTATTGCTACTCGCCGTCCCCAAGCAGAGGACGCACACTGACAGCACGGCAGCCAAAACCTGCAACAAATGCGCCTGTCTCCATGTGAGCAGTGAGCCATTACAGCTATTTCAGCGGATGCTGTTATTTTTATTTTTTATGGAGCAACTTACAGGAAATGCAAAGAGCTCATTTGCAAGAACATAGCATTAGAGTGAGTGAGAGATAAATGAAGGATAGAAGCACTGAGTCATGTGGATGTGTGTTCTGTTGTGTGTATGTCTGTCTGTCTGGCCTTCTCTCTCTGGGCACTCAGATACCTTTAATGCTGCCTACTCTCGCAACTCTGCACTTATGCACCGCTAAATTATAGTGTGTGTTTTTTCGAGGACTGCAAGTTCTCTTAAAATAGACAGCAAGGGAAATTATGGCCCTTTGTGTCCATGTGTTTGTGTGTGTGTGTGTGTGTGTGTGAGTAAGTGAGCATGATTCAGTGAGCTGCAGGACCCTGAGAGACACAAAGCAGGGATATGTAGCGGCATCTTAGAGGTGTCTCTGTTGTCTGTCAGTCAGATCTACAGCTGACCACGGCCATGAGCTGGCAGGAGGATGTGTGGGAAATCGATTCAGAAAGGCAGCGAGACAGAAAACATGTGTCCAAGTCATCACAATTCAGAGTCAGAGAGAAAAGATATAGTAAGATATAGATAGTAAGCATGCATACCTTACATTTTCAAATAAATGCAGGTATTCGAATACTGAATATTCTCAAATAATAGTTTGGGGTGTGTCCTGTAAAAACAAATAAAGGCTGGTCCCTAGTAAAGCCCTGGTGAAGGTGACAAAGGTTCTTCACTGGGTATTTCCACAGCACCAAAAATGCTACCACAATACATTCACAAATACAGTTTCTATTTATTAACACTTTCCTGCCAGAGTATTATTTTGAAATTGCCCCCCTCCACCAGCATTTTTATGGAAGCCCAAAAAAAAAAAAAGATCTTGTAACTCATTATAATGAGAAACTTATCTATCTTAAAATATTGCCTTAGTATCAAAAAGTCATTATTTTGAGATACTATGTCATTATTTTAATGCTTAAGAGGCCTAAAGAAAAGTTGTCCATCATGAGTCCGACAAGTGCAATGCTGAATCTGTGCTCAGAAATCATTTAATTTCTTAATTTTTGCCATGTGAAGAAAAAATGTAAAGAATGTACAAAAATGAAATTCATTTGCTTCTACTTCTATTTTCTGTTTCCTTTTAAAAATCAGTGTTAAGCCCCTGTCATCAAAACTCAACCCTTCCAGCAGATGTTTCACATTAAATCATACCAGAAATAGGAAGGGATAATTCCCCTAGAGCTGCTGGGAATCCTTCAATGTGAAACACTTCTATTGACAGTAGCTTAACATTGATCAAAAACTTCAATAAGAGAAAACAATATTCGTCCATAAAAACAGAGTGACAGAGTAAGTGCTTCTGGCACGGCCATTGTTGTACTGATGGAATTAGTGCTGTGGAAATGTACATTATGCTGAATTTAATAAGACCAAAAGGAAACATGGAGGAAGTGTTGAGTTTGCATTTACAGCAAGCAGCTGCCACAGCAAATTCAAACAGGAGAACAGAACAGTCAGAAAATATACTTCTGTATTAAAAGCAGGCCTCTATTATAACACGTATTCAAAAAACCCTCTGGTAAATAAAGGATTTACAGAACACCCATATGTACACATGATTTTGTATCATCTTTAATTATTTCATTCAAACCTCATTTCCTTTTTTAGCTATCACATCGCCAAAGCCACGTGGAAACCTTATGACTCAAAATTTTGGTCATTTTTATATTTAAATCCCAATTAAAGGATCATAATGTTCTATGGGTTAAGATAATTATACATGCTTGGGCTAATGAAACCCTTTCAAACCCAACTGGATAAACTCAAAAATGCATTGTGGTTGTGCAGTAAACAAGGCTGTCGCAGTCGTTGACATGATGAGGGTTTTCACCTGACAGTGATGGTAAACACAGACGTACTTTAGCCACGATTTATTCATCATCTTCATCTCCTTACATATTCGACGTGTTCATACGCCCACACCCAAACTGTGAGGTGTAAATAGACTCCTCCAGACACACTCACTGTCAGAAGTCACACTTGCGCTACACTACTGTGTTGGGTGTACCCCAGCCAACCGGGACGTCGCTCTGTGCTCCCATTGCAACCCTCCCTCCCCATCACCATGGCAACCCCATCCCGCCTGCAAAGCAAGCTGGTAGTAGGAGGAAAGTGTAAAAGCTTTGTGCATTTGCACCCCCCCACGCCCCCTACTCCTCTGTCATCTTTTCTATAATTCTTTGTTCCTCTTTCTACTTGACGCTCCCTCCATCCTCCCTCTGCTTCTATCAGCAGGTAACAGATGCCCAGCCGGTCCTCATAAATATCTCCTAATCACCACCGCTGCTGATTCATGAAGCACACAGACGGGTAACCTTCGGGTACATATACAATTCTCCCACATACACCCAAGCAGAGGACAGATGGGCCTTCTCAGGCAGAGAGTGACAGATTACTTTGGGGTTCTCCTGGGCTGCCTGGTGAAAGCATCTAGACTAGAAAATGAGGGACCACAGGAGAGGAGAAGAGGAGAAAAAAGGGAGGAAAAGGAATCGGGATCAAAGTAGGTGAGAGAAGAAAGGACAAGGAAAAGCCAGAGGCAAGCGGAGACAAGATGAGAGGGGAAAGTAGTATCAGCTTCGCACAAAAAAACCCTAGTATGTTGCAGAGTGTTGAACGCACATTCATAACGGGGTTTGACCATTCATAGACTACAAAAGGTAAGTACCTGTCCTTACACACAGACCTTGGTCGGCATCTGTACTTCCAAAAACACATCATTGTTAAGCACTGAAAATCTATCTTTAGTAGTCACCTTGGAGTTACAAGCTAATGAGCCAGAGATATGGCAAAAAATACCATTAAAACAACCTAGAGCGGCCAACTAATTATAATTTTCATTATCGATTAATGTGCAGATAATCAATTAGGAATTTGGTCTATAGTGTTGGCTGACATATTAAAATTCTTTGTTTGATCTGACTGACAGTCCAAAACCCAAAGATATTCAGAAAAGCAACACTTATTATTTACATTATAGAAGCTGGAACAAGTACATTTTTGTCGTTTTTGGTCCCGAAATGAAAGTATTACTCCATTATCAAAATTCTTGCCCTTTAACTTTTTGTAGATCAACTAATCATTAATCGACTAATTGTTTCAGCTCTAAAATATATTTATATAGGTTGTCGTAGTGGTTAAGACACATGCCATAGAACTGAAATGTCATGTTGTCTCTTTCCCCAAATGATTATGTAGAATTGTAAAGTCTATATAAACTTCTCAAACCACTCCTGCAACACTAATCCATTTCTCCACCAGTGATTTGGGTACTGTTGGTTCTTTGTAAATGTTATAAGGAGTTCGGTCGATCAGACCTGCTGCTATTTGAAAAGTGTCCTGGGATAACTTCATGTTATGAAATTGGCGCTATTGCAAATAAAATTGAATTGAATTGAATTTGTTCAGTATGTGTCCAACAGTTTTGGCTTCTGTCAAAGTCTGCCTCAGTCCTTAGTCCCTCCCTTCAGTCACACTCTCACTCCCTCTGCCCCCTGTATTGCTGTTCTCCATCCATCCACCAGATGCCCTCAGACTTTCCCCCCGTCCCAGACCCCTATCATTTTGGATCCAGCTGCCCTGCAGTAACCCCAGTTCCCCGTCTTTTCCATCACCTAACCTTCCCCGCCCACCTGCTCACCTGTTTCTACTTTCTCTCATCAGCCCTGCAGCACAAACACCAACCCCTTTTGCTCAGCCAGTTGCCAGATTGTCAATGTTGCTTCATGCCTGTACCCTGAGCCTGAATAATCAATCATGAAATCCAGAACCTGTACCTGCCTTTAAGCCTATGAACCTTCTGTTCATCAATAAATCCCTTAACTCTTCCTGTCTGCGCTTGGGTCCTGTCCCTGCTGCCTCATACTGACCAACATCCCCAATAAATCACTAAATGAGCTTCCTCAAGCTTGTTTTGAGAAATTCTATGGACATTTTATTCCTTTTTTTGTATTGATTAGTCACAATTGGAATCCAATGTATCTGCTGAGGCTGAATATTTAATACTAAACGAAAGTTAATGACAGTTCTGCTTCAACATCAGTATAAATGGCTGCTGCAGTGTTGGTTTTATCTGGAGAGCTAACATATTGAACTGTGTGAATGCTTCACTCACTATTTGAGGAGTTAATGCAGCAACTAATGCTCTATAATCATGCCGCAAACTCTGATGAAATGGTTGAGAGGGGTAGCTGCATGTACAGCAAGAGCATAGAAGCCATACTTCTGTAGTAAATCTATTGTAATCTGTGTTTACCCTTTCATAATCTGTGCTAAGTAAAACCCAGGACCAGGTCAAATAACATGTTGATCCATTCATATCAATGACAAACGGGTGAAAAAAAGCAATGGGGGATTTCTAAATGTTACAGACACAGAAGAGAGAGGAGGAGAGCAGTGAAGCAGACTACAGTGGAGATCAGAGGAGCAGACAGCTGTCATTAACCCTCTGGTATTATGACGTTCTGCTTGTCTGGATGTGGTTTGGCTGGAGCCCGGCTCTGACTCTCCAGTACAGTAAGCAGACTCACAAACAACTTGTCTTTTAAAGGTGCTACGTGTACTGTAGCGTTTTCATGTCAACAAGACTAAATACATTCATTTTAGGACATTGGTATAATTACTGTAAAGACAGGCTATGACAGAGAACACTGACAGCCTTTAAAAGTGTCTGTAAAATGCAGCCAGTTTGATTTTGAAGTCTTCATAGTCAATCAGTGATCAAACTAGGATCACTATAAATTACAATAAGATCAAAAAGACCAATCCTATGTCTTCCCAACTTCCAAAACTCTGCTGGGGAACCCCTGCAACCCACTCATGTACCCCTGTAACTAGTTTATTTTAACAACTTTTACACCTTCATGAATATTTGATCTGGTCTGGAGTTTCTCCACATAGCAGATGGCGGAAGGAGTGAAAGCCAGTAAGAAATCCCTTCCACCACGTTTATCTACCCTCGGAAAAGCCAGATACAAAACAAAAGAACAAGGCAAAAGAGCGGAGAGACAAATATCAACATCATCTTTATGACAGGAAGGCAACAGGGTTTAGGGAAAATGTGGTCCTGATTTTTTAGGCACGAACAATACCAGCTGACCATCAACTCCACCAGGAACGGGTAAATCTGAATCTGTAGATCTGTTAATTTATTCAGGCTTTACTACAGTCAGTCCTGATAAAGAAAAGCATGATTGCTCTGAATTAATACTGTCCATAAGCTCCAGTATCAATTTTTTTCTCCCCATCTGCTCATTGTGTCTTCTGCATCCTCGGTGCCCTTGCGTGATCTCTATTCTCTCCGCTGCTGTCATAACTTCCTGTGCCTTCCTCCTCTTCCTCTGTTTCTATCCTTCTGTTTCTTTCCCCTCATCCCTCTTTTCCTGCTCTCTTTTCCCTCTGCCATGTTCAGACACGGTGTGTCCTGGCGTGACCCGGCCAGACACCGCACCACAGACGCTACATTCACAGTGGTTTGGAGGGGAGGTGGGATTGTGAATGTGAGTGTGTGTACACAAATAGAGAGAAAGGGGGTGAAAGGAGGTTATTGGAAAATGTGTCGGAAAGTTATACAATTATTTGTGGATCAAACATACTGGAAATAGCAACTACTTGGTTCAAGTTGGGTTTATTTTATACCCTCCTACTGGTGTTGTTTAATTGGTCTGTCCATCCATCTATCTCTTTATCCGACACTTTAGTCTTGATTAAATGTCTCTGAAAATTGGAATTAGCATTCATGATCAGATGATGCAGCTGTCATATAGGGCTGAATTACAGGAAGTAGTCCAGAAAGCAGCACAGCAAAATTTATGGGCGCCTTCTCGCAAGATCTTTGGTGCTAAAAGCTTAGTACTGGCAGGTTTTGTGATCAAACTAATATGAGAGTTTCTTCCATTATAGGTTCTGTCAGAGGTCAGCATTGTTATTTCTGGTTTGCAATAGGTCAGTGTGTTTTGATCTGCTAAAACTTACTCCACTGATCACAGTCATTCCATTGAAAAGGATCCTTAACCATCCATCCATTATCTATAACCGCTTGTCCTTTGTAGGGGAGCTGATCCGTTTGACATTGGGCAAGAGGCGAGGTACACCCTGGACAAGTCATCAGTTCGTGACAGGGCTGCAGGTTAATAGGTAGATCCTTAACCATTATTTTTTAATTCTTATTTTTAATTACACAGGCATTTTATTAACCTTTAGGACCTTTCTGACCGCAGGATAGTGTATGGTTGCTGGCAGAGAATCTGCTCTGCCCACAGGAAGTCAAAACTGATCAGCAGAATAGTTTCCTAAACAGCAGCTACAGTAGTTTATCAAACTGAATGGCAGTGACTCATTTTTGGTTAACTTTGGGGTCACTCTTTTACCCTGCAAGTGTGGCTTTAAGATGGGATTGTTCCGTCCTTCCATCCATCTCTATGGCCAAGACATTAGTCTTGAACAGCCTTGAAATTTGGTAGTAATACTGGACTGAAGATTGGGCATACTGAGGGTGGTGCAGATGGTTTGATTTCTTGTGATTTTGATAATTTTGAATCCTTACCATTTTGGACACTGTGAGCTTACCTCTAGCACCACTTTCAACAAACCGGCAGATTGCCATGAGCACAGTTATGCTCTCAAGGTAATAAGCTAACTGTCTGAGAGAATAGGCTCATTTGTGCAGCAAGATTGCCTTGTCAAACCACTCCACAGCTCCATCTTCAAGGTTTGTTGAGGCTAATGTGTGTGTGCCTACTTCTTGCTGAGTCAGTGATGAGGAGAGTTTTGTTTGCTCGGCTCTGCCAACATGTCCGCCCTGACCCCTTTGGAGGGACATGAGAGAAGTCTTTGAGTCTCCGTCAGAGCGGCCAGCTGAGCAGGCTTTGCGCTGCCATGCTGCGGTGCACCGCACCGTGGAGCCTGCAGCAAGGCCAGTGGCAGCATCCACCAGCTCCCTGGGCCAAACTGGCCACGCTGGCAGAATAACCCTGGCTGGAAAAATTCCCCCGACACTGAGCCCAGATGGACGGATAATGGGAAAGAGAGATGCATGAAGGGAAGAAGAAAGAGGAGGGAAGTGATGTGGGAAAACGCGGAGGAGTTGTGAATGATGGGGGAAATAGTGTTTGGCTGCACAATTAATCAGGTAGAACTGCACATAATGGTCTAGTCTCCACAGATTTGAATTGTCATGTCAGCAATTTTGAAAGAAAAGTAATTTCACTCTCCACAACAGAAACTGTGGTGGAAACTGAAAACTGTCAGGAGACATTGATATAAGCAGCAAAAGGAACTGGAAAATAGCTTCTAATCAGAAAAGCCTAAATCCCTGATACACCTTGCATATTGGATTGTATTGTCTGTGTGTGAGTGTGTGTGCGTGTGTATTCCCTTGAGTGGCTGACAAAATGGAAATGGAGACATAACGGTTGTCAGGTTTTTGTGTCAGTCTCGCAGAATCAAAGAGGCTTTTATCAAGCAACACAACCAACCTTCAACAATCATACAGGGAGGAATCCATCAAGGAAGAGACACGTTGGCAAGTTTTCTACACCAACAGTAAATTAGACAAAAATGCATATGGGAAGAGACATTTTGCTTTTTAAAAGAAAAGAAAAGATAGAAATTGGTGCAGCAGAGGTTGAGATATTCTGACTTTTAGTCTAAAACCACTAGATCCTACATTTCCCATAAAATGGGAATCATTCACCAATAGCATATTTTTTTGAAGAGCTTCCCTATGCCTGTATTTTCCAAACTACTCACTATGGCATCAGTAGAGCTCGACAAAACGATTATTTTCTTTACTGTTGTTAATTTTCTCTCGATTAATTGATTAGTTGTTTGGTCCATAAAATTTCAGAAAATGGTGAAAAATGTTGATCACTGGTTCCTGAAGGTGACCTCCTCAAGTGTCTTGTTTTGTCCACAACTCAAAGATATTCAGTTTACTGTCAAGAGGACTATAGAAACCAGAAAATATTCACATTTGAGAAGCTAAAATCAATTTTTTTTTTAAATGACTAAAAATTATTAATTGATAATCAAAATAGTTGGCCATTAATTTAAGAGTTAACAACTACTCGATTATTGACTAATTGTTGCAGCTCCAATCATCAGGGACATTAGCACATACACACACAGACATACAGCATTTTTTAAAGGCTAAGTAATACACGTCAAGGCGATAAGTGTCTTTCCCCTTGTCGTCTTTGATCCACTGCAAATTTGATTGATTTGATCAATGTAGGAAATCTCTAATTGAAGTAGAGCATGGTGTGGCACACTGGAAGAAAGTAGCTACGGTGAAAAAAGTTAATTGCAGCACTTTGTTACAAAATCCCTCCTAGAACGGCCAAAATACCAAAGAACGATGACATTTAGCAGTGTTTAAAAAGGAGGGTGGATTATTCTTTTTCTCTAGCGAAGAGGGTGAGTCAAAATCCAGAGGGAGACTGGAGGAAGAAGAGGAGGTGGAGGAGGAGTGGAAAATCCCTCCCAGTTGTTCAGTAAAGTGTCCCAGTAGCCAGAGTGGAGCAGGCGAGTTTAAATGTTCCTCCACCAGCCGTTTAATGAGACATGGCTCAGCCCTCCTCTGCTTAATTAAAGCCATGATTCACTTCTCTTACGCCATGCAGTCTACAGTACATCTGGCAGCCGAGGACACACCAGCGCACACTGTCACCCTCTTTATTTTAGCACACTATACACTGTTTTGGGTTGACTTTCAAAGAGCCGAGTGCCTCTCCATGCCCACTTACGTTCCTTAATTCCTAAATCAATGCATTGATATTCACAAAGATAAGGATTCCAGTCACACACACACTTGTTGCCTTACCCTTCGGGGGCAAATCTGTCACATTTTGAGCATAGTGCATGCCCACTCAAACATGACTTACACACACACACACACACACACACACTCCCCTGGCTCCTTGCACTCCAGAGGTAAACACTGACTGTACGATCTTGTCTGAAAGCAGTTCTGTCACCGGCTAAAAATGCCCTCCTGCTCCCTCCTGCTCTGCCGTTATTAATGCCCAAATGTGGCTAACGTGCGACGCTTGCACTCCCGACTCACTGCTCGGGGCTAAAACCTAACAACCAAATCAATATTTATCGGCAGCGGCGGTGTGATTACATTCCTTTTTCCGCCAGCTGCAGCTCAGGGCCTGCAGACGAGCAGGGGCAGCCATGCATAATGACCACAGGGACCATCTCACTCCCACAATTTTCAACACGGCATTACTCTGTCCACACACACCCACGGGTGCAACTAGGAACTTCAACATCCTCTGACAACATATAGTCCTTATTCTCTTATTCGTTCTCTTAAGGTATTACTTACAGTGATGCTACTGGCAGAGATTTCACTACGTAAGCTAAATGGTAGTAAGGACCAACTGACACAGTTAGCATTAACAGTCAAAGACAACATTTATATTCCCTGTAAGGTACATTTTAATGCATGTTTTAGTGCATAAAATACAGCTTTTAACTCAGTTGCTCCCTCTATAACGTAGCATAGTGATTATTTGTGTGTCCTTGCATGCAAAAACAAAGTAGCAACTACTTGTGGGTAATTTGTCATTATCATTGGTCACTTGCATAGATTTGTGTCTCAAGGTTGACCAAAGTTGACCTCTGTGAGAAAGGTCTGCTTGAATTGACTTTGTCTCCATGAATAAATCTATTTTTTGTACTGATTCCATTGATAAGGGCTGATTTGTGACTGGAATTGTGCTGTTATCAGTGCTGGCATGCCTGGGCCTTAACTTGTTTTGGAAACTGCAGTACCATTCAAAACCAAAAGAACTACAAAGTGAAAATGGACATTTTGCCACACATTAATAACCTAAAACGTCTCAAAATCCATGATGTGTCATCCTCTTTCTCACAATTTCTCCTGCTTTTCTGTTCAAATAAAAGCCAAGACACCAAAATAATCTCTCTATCTCTATATATCACTATCTATCATTATTTAGCACCTATAACAATTACTGTAACCCTTAGTTTCAATTACACTGACATATAATCAACTTTTAAGGACACTTCCGACCCGAGTATAGGCTAAGCTCTCTGGTGGGAAAGCAGCTCTGCTTACAGGACGTGACAAATCAATACCAATCAGTGGAATGTTATATGGTTTCCTCAACAGCAGCTAGCGATTGCAAACAGGAAAATGTCTACATCAGGGACCCTGACTCCGGTACAATACCACAAACAACATTATATATAATCCATAATTATAAAAAGGAAACAGCCATACAGGATCCTCTACAGAAAAGTCTTACGTGGAACTCCGCAAGGTTGACTGTGAGCTATCTGGTGAATGCCCTATTTTAAGCCAAACAATCCTTATAATTAGTTCATCATTTTGTTCAACTTTGGGACAATTGAGGGACATCTAGAAGCTGCATAGTCGTACTCAATCGACGTAATTCTAATTAAACATGTGACTACAGAGTACACCACCGAGGATTTCAATTTAGACCACACAAACCCAATACGAATTCATATCTGGTCGCCTTCGCTCTTTCCACGGTAGGCCCTAGATCACACTCAGTATTAAGTTCCTCGACAGCATTGTCAGTTCACAACCTAAATGAAAAACCCACCTCTTATACATCAAACAACATACTCTAACACGCCACACACAACACCACACACAGTACAGACAACCACAGACAGGCCCAGATTCAGTGTGGAACATGATTCTTGGACAGATGGTACCAATGTTTAGTTTACTTGACTTACAGTTTAAAACCAGCCTGCACACGCTCACACACTCACACAGCTTTAAAACAGCACAATCACAGTAGGAAACAACAGGGTAAACATCTGAAACTGCCACTATGGGATCGTATATGAACCAGATTAGGCCTCTCGGCAGTATCTACAGACACCGGTTGAACACGAGAGTGAATGGATACGCGTCAAAACATGCGTTAAACAACCCGATCGACCTGAAACATGTTTTACGACGTGTGGCGGGCAGATGTAGAGGTGCAGACAACACTGCTGACACTGACAGTTCCCATCATAAATGCCCACGCCTCTGCTTCATGGGAATACGCAGTAAAT
>NW_023339652.1:17397687-17405768 GCF_004916995.1 Morone saxatilis | reverse complement strand
AATTGAATTGAATTGAAATTGTGTTTTTACACGAGGACACACACTTAATGCGTACGGTTTTATGACACTTATATAGCTTGGCCTCGGATGAGGAGGATTGCAGACTCCTGTTCTCCAGACAGACAGTGTTTTTTCCCATGTGCAGCTCTACCGGTCTGGGTCTGCTGTGAGGGACTGGGTGAGTGTGTGCGTGTTTCATGTGTGTAAATCCCTTCAGGCAGGGAGGCCTTGCTGATGACGCGCAAGATGAAGTTATCGGGGATGATTGGTCTGCAGTGGCCTCACACACACACACACACACACACACACACACTGGTTCACTCGGAAGGGCAGACAGTGTGTGTCTATTGTTTCCTCAGAATAAGCCTGTTTGTTGTTCTGAGCTATGGTAATGTCTCACTGTTTCTGGCTTAATGCTCGTAAAAGCTCTTTCCGGTCCAGAGTCTGAATCAAGGTCCCAAAAGTGTGTGTGTGTGTGTGTGTGTATGTGCTCATGTGTCCTTCTTTGTGGCAGCCCTTTCATCGCCCCTCTAATGAAGTCCAGACGCTCTTGCAGATGGTCATCAACTCGGTCGAGTAAATGAGGAGTCCTCAGCGTCGGCCTCCGGCTGCTGCCAGGCCCAGAGTCCAGACGGCGGAGCGGCACAGTCGGTCTGCTCTGAATTACTCAGAGAGATTCGCTTACAAAGGGGAAGACTCTACGTGGTCTAAAGCCAGATTATGACCACATTCTACCCTGTTTGGGACTGTAGCAGTCTGTGCAGAGGTCACAAGTAATATAGTAAAGTCTGTAAGTGCTACTCTGTGACAATCTATGCTGTATGTGCAGCAGCTAATCTGGGATGCAGGGGTATCCGTCCCTCCCTCCCCACCCCCGATGTTGGGGTGTTTGATCCAGGATTTAGCAGCAGAGCTGGGCAGGAAAACAGCAGCAGCACTAAGATCACACAAACAGGACGTCCGGGATACACTCTCACAATACACACACGCACGTGGGGGGTGAGGACAATGGCTGGGGGCTGAAGAGACGGGGGAGCACAAACACAAACACAGCTATCTTTTATTTCATCTGTTTGGGTCATCTCTTCTGTCAGAGTGATAACATCAGACGGGCTCTGTGTGGAACACTAACACAGGAGGACAGATCTTTGATACACAGCAAACAGGCTTAAAGCGTCATAAAATGCTTGATGTCGACGCAGGAAAACAAACAGATGATTTGAGAGGAAGGGTGGTCTAAGCTTACTGACTCTTGAGTCACACCAGCTTTAATAACAGCAGCATCAGTGGATTTGCTCACAGTGGTGAACTTTCACGTAGAGTTCAACTTTAGTGAATTTAGAGACGGGAAGTTGCAGCTTTGACCGACCACAAACTGTCTTGACAGCTGGCCTTTGAATGAGTGCATTTGAACAGCGATGCTATCGTTTAGCTCATGAAAAAAGTCAATGAATACAAATCTTCTAACTGAACTGGATCAAATGAGAAAAGTTCACCTCTTATCTCTGAGCCTCTGTAGAGGACTCATTGGTGCCAAAACACTATGTTAGTTTTCTCCTTGTTCTTTAGAACATCACTCCTGTTTTTTGCAAGGTTGTGCGGCTGAATTCTGCTCCGCCACATACTGGCGTGACGAGGCACTTGGTGTTTGGTGATAGCTGCTAAGCGAACATCAGAATGTTGCTGATGTTTGTTCATCGTCTTTAGTGTCAAATTAACCCCATGGAGAATGTAGAGATTGCTTCCTTGGATTGCACCAGTGTCTATTTTGCTGTAATAGTTAGGTCATCTACATAAACAGTAAAAAAGGAGTATGGAAGCCATAAATGGTCATGGATTCAATTTTTTTTAAATGCCACTATCTCGAGATCACAAGTTAATTATTTCCTTATCTAAGGATAACAAAGCTTGTTTTCTCGTGGTAAAATTGAGGAGTGTATTTCTGTATTTCCAGGTTGAGCCCTGGCCCAATTTAACCCCTGGTTGCCTCCTTTAAGTTGAACACTGTATCATCATATCATATCACTATAAGGACATTCTTACAACAAATGGTAAAAGTTCATAAAACCTTTGCTCTGCCCCCACAGAGCAGTGTGTGTGTCACAGTCCACTTTTACGAATCTTATTAGGTGTTTATTATCTCAGCTTATTAAATCAGCCTTCTGTTTTCTTGAGATAACAAAAAAATTCAACCGTTACCATGAGAAACAAGCTTTGTTAACCTGAGATAACAAAATTATTAATTTGTGATCTGAGATAACGACATTTAAAACATTTTCAAATCCATGACCATTCGGGGCTTCCTAAGAAGAAGAATTTTTTTTTGGATATAATAAGATTAAGTGAAGAAGCTGTTGATAAGATGTGCAACCCTATCTTCCCAGGTACTTACAGTCTCCAGTGGAGCTGAAACAGTCAGTTGGTTAGTGATAAGTTGACTGACAGAAAACATTCTGTGATGTGAGGATTAGTCACTTTATTTAATATCTTTTGGTTTCTGACCTCTCTCAGAACACGACAGACATTGTTCTTTATTGTCTGCCTTTTCTAGAATGGTTGCAGCCATACTCTCCTGTTACACACTACCATGTGTTTCCTTTAACCACAAACATACACAAGAGCAGGTAATTTCACTGGTCACACACATCCCCTATTATTGCAAGTGTGAAACATAATAGAAACATTTCGTATTTTGTTGGAATTTTGGAGACTTTATTTGGAAGGTCCGGGGACTGGAGTCCGTTTCTCGGATTACGGGGTCCCATGTTTGAGGTCGCCGACCCCAGTGACCCAGCAGCCTCTTTCTACACTACAGTATCAGTTACAGCTGACATTACAGACCAAATAGACCACCGGAGGTGAGGAATTTCGAGTTTCCTGTAGAAATTCCAGGCAGGGATATTTCATTATTTTCCCATTCCTTGCTTCGAACCAGCATAGCTTTGTTCCTCGTCCATCCAAAATCTCTCCCACACGTACACACACACACACACACACAGGCAAACAAAGAGTAAAAAAGCTTTTAAAAATCATGTTGGGATTTCAAATAAGGTCACTCAGGTCTGTCTCTGGGCACAGTTGGCCGCTCTCCGGAGGCTTTGTGGGAGATGTGAAATGTGAGTGCGCGACTTTGAGGCCTGGGTGCACACAAACAGGTTACCGCTCACAGGCTGAAAAACACACAGCAGAGTGGGTGAACAGAGCTGCCATCTCAGCACACACAGACTCTAAAACATCCCAGAGGCACTTCACAAAGAAACCAAACAAGTAGCCTGCAGAGCAAACTGCCTTATTAGCCACGCTGATCTCGGCAGCTACAATGCCTTTAAAGGAGCAGCAGAGCCTCAGACTCACAAGGCAGACTGGATCAGTCACAGGCACAAAGTAACTTTGGGCTGAATTCAGAGAGGCGGGATGAGCGGTGGAAGGGCACAGGTCGTTGCTCACGGCTGTCAGCGGGCAGAGGCGAAACTAAACGAGCTGGCCCTTTTGGCTGTAACAGGCGTGACAACCCCCATTTGGCACAAATGACCTATGTTTCACCGCCAGGCTGTTTGTGTCCACAGCAATGTGTACTGTATGTGTGGCAGTCTATTGTAAAGTGGGATTTGCTTTCTTAAAACCCTATGAGTTCATTTTGGAAAAAGCTTTTTGCTGCCTGAAATTCATGACTCAATATTTCAGGCGCGGAGACAGGACTGCTGTCAGTAAGCGTCTTAAATAACTTGAGTGATATTCTAATGTGAGCTTTCCTGTGACGCCAGCAGACATTTTCTCAGATTAGTTTTTCCAAATGCTGGATGTTTAATTTCAATTTCAAACGAAACTCTTAAAAGGACTCCACCAACTTTTGGGGGGATTTCGTCCCAATTAGTAACCAATACGTGATGGCCCAAAATCACCAGTCTCTGCTAGATAACTCTATGCTGGTGCTTTAGCACATTAAAGTATCAGTTCACCCAAATTACTTACCCCTAGTAATATCTAACCATGCAGATGTCTTTGGTCTTATTCATCCAGGTTTTGCAATATTGAGATTTCTGCTCTATTCCAACACAAACAGTGTTCAACTTACTTTAATTACAGTTAAAGGTCCAGTGTGTAAAATTTAGGAGGATGTATTTACAGAAACTGAATATGATATTCACAGCAATGTTTTCATTAGTGTATAATCCCCTGAAAATAAGAATCATTGGGGTTTTCGTTACCTTAGAAGCATTAGATGTGACTAAATTGTGCACACTGGACCTTAAATCTAACGTTCGGTCTATGAAATGTCAGATGCAGGGTGCGAACTACGGGGGAGCAAGGGGGGTCTCAGCCCCCCTTAATGAGACATGAGCTCCCCTGAAAACATGATTTGTGAAATTTTGGCAGGGGGGTCTCTAAAATATTGGCAAAATGCTGTTTTTTCCCATGCATTTCCTTTTTGTTTTGTTTTTTGTTTTTTTGTATTGTCATAATCATGGATCATGTGTAAAATTAGGCTATTTTTAATGTATGATTTGCGCATGAGGGTGATTCATCACTATTTCACTTTAATAAAAGATACATGCCTAACATTACATTACATTACAATTTCCTTGTTCCTACCATTGAAAAAGTGTGGGCGCTTATGTCTTAAACGTCACTTTAAAAAAGACCGGCTGAGGACCGCTTACCCTCAAATTCGGTGCAATTTATTTATTGCCATGTGTTCAGTCATCATGTCTTAAAAAAAACATAAACCTACTCGCTCTGGAGGCACACGCAAGTGCCCCCCCCCCAATATTAAGTTCGAGGGCCCCCCCGAAAGCCGCGGTATAGTTCGCACACTGGTCAGATGTGTGACGATTTGTCTGTCACAAGTTCCTTGAGCCAAGTTGATGTCTTCAGATGTTTTGTTTTGTCCAACCAACCGCCCGAAAGCAAAGTTTACTACCATTTACGGCTGTGTGTACTGTGTGTTGGCTAGAATCTGGCGATATGACACATATCTTGGCCGGATACTACTAGGAGTGAGTGGATGGACAGCACTATTTAACAAAAAGCTGGCATATTCCTGTAACACACAGGTACAAATGACCCAACTGGACATTGAGCATGAGAACTGGCGTGCATAATGTTGTCACTACACCTGCTTTCTGTCTGCTTTGGGTAAGACCAGCAGTACGCTCCAAACTGAAGCTAATTTGGCGTGCTCCCAGCAGGCTGCTGCCAGTGTACACCAGGTCTGCTCTTTCTCTGGTGTCCACGGCAGAGCTTGTGAGCTGCAGTGGGAGCAGAGAAGTCAAAATGAAGTCTTTCCTTAAAAATTTATTTTCACGCTCTGAGTCAAGCCAAATGTGGCGTTCCTTTCTGGTCATAAAGCTGACTCTGTGCGGCACCGACATGTCAAATCCATTTTTATTTGGAATATACTACAAGTTTAAGCCTTGCTCGGTGTGTGTTAGTTAAGCCCACAGTGTGATATACCACTGTGCAATCCCCCCTCCCTCCCTCCTCTGTCTCTTTTACAAGAGGTCACGACCCCGCGAGTCCTGGAAGAGAGGTGAGAGTTTACACTGGGAGGCCAGACGGGATTCCCAGGACTGCTAAACATGCCTGAAGCAGGGAGACGCTTGCCTGGAACTTTATCTGATGGACAACAATGGTTGTGTGTGTGTGTGTGTGTGTGAGAAAGACAGAGAGAAGAATAAATGGTGGATTACGGAATGAGCAATGAAGTCATTTCAGAAAGAAGGTAAACAGAGTGAGATACAGATAAGAAGACGTGTTGCAAAGGAAGTCAATGACACTAACACACACACACACCTACACACACACACACTAGTATCCGTCTCAGCTGTGTAATCACACGTAAACACACAGCATTAAAACGTATATCCCAGCTCCTGCACAAACAGCCTGCCTCACACATCTCCTCTTCAATCAGAGTGTCCTGGATGCAGCACCCTGTCATCACCACAACAATACACAGCATCCACTGTGTGTGTGACCGACCTGCATGTGTGTGTCGGGCAGAAGCTGATGCAATGCCGGCAGAGATTGGCACAACCGTGAGAGCAGGATCCAGGGGTCCTTGACAGGGGTTTAATGGAGTCTTAGTTCAATTTTTACAATCAATTCCCTGCCTGGAAGCTCATTTAATGATGTACAGTAGAGGAGAGGTCTCACTCTGTTCAGTGTTCTTGCTACAGGGTACAGTTATGTCATTCTTGACAAAATTATATTCCGCTACAGGTCCCTCTGGTGTTCAGAATCTTATTAAATTCTGAAAGGGTATGTTCACCCAAATTATTAAGAAAAAAAAATTGCTTATGTCTTAGGGTATCCAGGGATACAGGGACACTGTTTCACTGGATGTCATTTTTGCACCAAAAATTAAATTGGATTCGTCTTCAGACCCTAAGCAGATAAAACCAACGCTAAATCTGTAATTTGGGGGGAACTGACCCTTTAACCCTAATGTTCTGCTTGGGGTCTTGGGAAAACAGACTGTACATTATATATTTGCTCATGTAGAGCCATATGTAATATAAATATTTCCTTATTTGGTGTAATAACAAGGCTTAATGCTCATTTTTGGATTTGTTGCCTTCATTAAATGTGCTGCCCAGTTTGTGGCAAAGGGAAGGGTTACCACTTCAATATATTTATACATATTTGGTTTTATTAAAACCAAAAGAAAGGAAAATATTTACTACTTAAAGGGAAAAGATGAATTTTGCCATTATTATTGCCTTTTTTCCCACATACAGCAGTGGGGAACTTTTATAAAAGTATTTTTATTGTCATATTTGCTGAAACTTTCACTATAACGACCCTAACGGCATGCAAGAATCCACCGGGCCTGAATGCAAACAACCAATCCAATTCCATTAGGAGCACTGGGAGGAGCCAGGAGGACACCTTTATTGTTTCACAGATTTAATTCTGTTCTTCATGGTTCTACTGTCAGGATATAGTGAAAGTCCAATTGTTGATCTGTTTAGCAGCTGCTGACATGCAAAAGGCTTCTGATGTAACCCTCTACACTAATTTGATTATATTCTTACAGTAATATTATGACAGTACAGTCATGCCTTAGCCATTTAACACACTATAGGTTCCTTGAAGTGGAAGTTCTTTGTGGGGATTAGAAATATCAATTGTCCACGGCCGCCAGCAGAAACACTGGTGACTCACACAGAGTCGGTGGATGTGCAGAAAAATGCCTCCTGATCAGAGAATGTGACAGCGCGTCTGCTTTGGTTTCATGCTGGTGTGGATGATTCTCCGGTATGCTTGCCGTATCTCATGTTCCATCTCGTTATATCCCAGCAGCCCCTGAACTCCTCTATGAGGTTTCCTCTGCTCTCACATCATCACCTACAGGCAGACACACAGACCTTATACCAATGATACCAATGGACACTAGAGCGTTGATGCTACACTATCCATTTCAGATGCTGAAGTATCATATGAGTATTTAAAAAGACCATAAGCATGATAAAATCAACCCCAGAGTCTGCAGACACACTGTCTCCAGCAGCAGCATTATGGGATTATCATCTCTGCTTGGGAATGATTCAGTTTCTGTTCATGTAATAGCAATACCCAGAAAAGTTTCCTCTCTTCCTCGCCGTACAGTAAACCTGTTGTACTGTAGGTCAGCAGCACTGAGTGGACACCGCTGTGCGCTCCACCTTTTGCGCGTCAGAACGCAGGGTTCTTTGATTTTGGCGCACAGAGGCCGCTGTAGGACGCACAGACAGCACATCCAGGGGCGTTGATTACATCTCATATCAAATCTCCTAATTGAACATTATTTGACTCCAGCTCTCCCCCCGGAACCCCCGCTGGCACGGAGAGGATCTCCTTTATCGTGTGACAAATGATTTAACAGGTCTCCAGGCGCGCACAGATTAGAGAGCACATCGGTCCTAAAGGCTCCGTGAAGATTATTTTTACATATGGGCTTCAAGTTGATTTCCCCGTTATAGCTTGGTCTCCGATTCCTCTCCTGTATGTATGTGGACCAAATCGGGATATCGCTTCAGCCTGCTGAGTGCCCACTTTGCGAAACCCCGCTGCCGCCCGCCCGTGCGCCGACCCCCCCC
>NW_023339652.1:17381755-17397587 GCF_004916995.1 Morone saxatilis | reverse complement strand
ATCAAAAGCTGCCTGTTTAACCTTTACCATTAGAGAGGGAGTGTAGAGGGAAGGATGCCTTTTAGAAGCTTCATGTATCTTGAAAACAGTCGGCGCGAGGTGGTTCAGGTCGGGGCGTAACTGCTTGTATTTAGTAACCCCTCCCTATTTTCATTCCATTATTACGGTATACAATTAGTGCCCTATAAAAAAGGGCTATTTCAGCGAAGCAGTCAGCAATAGTTGCTATGTAGCCTTAAAAGTCAGTGCAGTTTTATCAGGTGGTACTTCAGTATTTTGAGTACACTGCTAAGACCTTTCGTAGAATTATTTTACTGTTCATTACAGTGGTACGCATCCTACTTTCTTACAAGTGAGCCCGTCCGTAGTCAGGAATGAGGACTCAACAAGCAGCTGTCTTCTGACCCCTGATGGTGTTTCGTTCAGCCCCCGCGTAGATTCTGCAATCTTTCCATTATCGACCACTAGGAGCCCAGAGAACCCTATTTCGACAGATGTTATCTGTCTTTCATTGCTCTACTGTCAGACGTATCAGGAGAGTCAGACGAATATGACAAAAAGTGAATTGTTGCATAAGCTTACCTTCGCTTGCAGCTTGTAAGAAGCTTAGTTTGCTGTCACAGAATTCAGTCCGTTTTTCTTGCTCTGCGGCGCTTCACGAATTGTTAGATTTAGACAATTTCGTCTTAACAGAAGTAATCATTTACATTTACTTTTTTTCATCAGAAAGCAAGAAGAAGAAGACCTACTGTATATTTTTTAAGTTTTCCCTTACAAGCCTTAAAATCCAGGAACCTAACAACCCAGTGAAGCAAAGCCTTTGCGACCCCCTAGCTAGTGGGTGCGGCAACCACTGCTTATTAGATGCACAGTGGGCAAAGGTTATGCACTGGGAGCGTTAGTAATTCCAACTAAGTACTCTATTAGCAAATTCTGGGTCATTCAAAAGCTACATTGAAAGAAGTGATAAATGTAGTGGTGGAATGAACTATTACTCAAGTAATCTGCTCCTTAATACAGATTTTGAGGCTGCTTTACCGTTCCTGAGTTTCCCACGTTCCTCGCAATTAAAGGGTATTAATCTGACTAATTTAGTTACTGGTAGATTCAGATTCATAAACAAAAGTAGAATCAGCCAGGCATGGAAGTTATGACTGTCGATTATCCCCATAGATTAGGATAACAATAAGACAAGCGTCTACACTCATGGGATGGAGTGGATATTCACAAGCGTATCCAGCGGGGTGCTATAAAGTCATTGAAAAGTGAGCCGTGCACCTGCACCGCTCTCAGGAGCGCGGACGGTCCTAAAGTGGGAATGAAGATGCTGGTAAGGAAGGAGTCGCGCAGGTCGGGGGCTGGGTGTGGATCAGCATACAGGTCGCCCAGTCTTCAATAGGAGATTAGAGGGAATATCGGATGGCACAAGGGGATCATGGTCGCGTATTTCAGGTAACTTCAACTTCAAAAGGCAAAGTGTAAACTGATAGGTATGATGTATGAATTCTGATGTTACCACACACGAGTAAATATTTCAAGCCTTTATTTCTTTTAATTTTGATGTATTATGCGCTTCGCAGTAACAAAAACCCAAAAATCCAGTATCTCCAGAGAAATGAGAGAGAATATTTATACGGACTAATAGTTTCAATATTGTAGACTCACGATGTCCCACTCTAATCTATTTAATAACTCAAAACACCTGCAGAAGGTTTCTTGAGCCCTTTAAATGTCTTTCAATCTCCAATGGTCTGCTGGTTCAGTAGGCTACACAATCTCGATGGGGAAGACTGCTGGCTTGCACAGTTGTCCAGAAAGAACAATCATGCCCACCCCCCTCACAAGCGGAGGGTAGCCACAAAAGGTCATGCGCCTAAAAGAGAGCTGAATATCCAAGCATATCAGTAGAGAAGTTGATGGCAGGAAGAAGGTCCAAGAGCACCCCTTTCAGATGATAAGCTGAGTTTGCAATTCATCTCGGGAATCGAAGGTCTTCCTCCTGGAGAAGAGTGTGAAACGTACAGAATCCAAGTTGTGCTTTTTGAGTCCAAGTGTGTGAAGTTTGTCCCACAGTCAGTGATGATTTGGGGAGCCAGGTGTCTCCGCTGCTAGGTTGCGTCCAGCCTGGTGTTATTCAAGAGGTCCAAAGTCAACACAGCCATCTCCCAGGACATTTTAGAGCCACTTCGCATGGCCCTTTATGGGGGGAGGTGAGATGGGATCCTTTATGGAGAATGCTGATTTAATTTTCCAGCAGGACTGGGCACCCGGCCCAACCACTGCCAAAGCGGAGTACCCAGATACCTGTTGCGAGATGGGACCATGGTGTACTGTGGTGATTCGCGATGGGCCAGCGAAACTCGCCTGACCTGAACCGCGCATAGCAGCTGTAGGTCTATCACTATCTGCAAGAAGAAGAGTGAGAGGACACCAAACCCGAGCAATGCACATGACTATCCAACAGCACCTGACTTTCCATAAACGAACCTCGGCAGTCCACAGGGCCTGATCACCTCCCAATGCCACGCGCGAATTGATGGGATATAATTCATGCAAAAGAAGCCATGTATGACCCAATGTATCGAGTGCGACTATATATGAGACGTGAACTACTGTGAACATACCTTTGTTGAGTAGCTTACATTTCCTGTATTAAAAATTACTTGGTCTTATGAAATATATGAAAATATTCAGAATTGCTGAGATAGCTGAATTTGGTTTTGATATGCTGTAAAAGCCAAGTATTCATCACAATAAAAGAAATAAAGCTTGAAATAGGTTCAGCTCTGTGTTCAATAATCTATATGATATATGAGTTCACTTTTGAATTGAATTACTGAAATAAATGAACTTTGTCATGATATTCTAATTTATTGAGATGCACCTGTATACATTACATTAAACTGGGCCTGCATAATGCATACTTTTACTACTGTTGGTACAATGGTTAGAGTAATACTAACAGTTGTAGTAGTGGTAAAAGTAGTTATAGTAATATAAGTATCTATAACTTATGTATTGTGATAGTAACAGTTACAGTAATTGAACTAATCCCAGTGGTTGCAGTAGTGTTACTTACAGTAGTAGACCTATCTGTGGTAATAGTGAAAGTAGAAGAGGTTTTATGGGTATAGCAGTAAAAACAGTAGGATTAGTAATAGTAGTTGCAGGTATTATGGTAATAGCAGAATCAGTATGAATGCAATGTTTTTTTATCAGTTTTATTTATTTTTTTCTCCAGTTATGACAACATTCAGTGAGAATTGCTTCATTCGCCCTGTTCCACAGTGCCATCTAGTGGTGTGACAGCACACACTGCACAGGGCTCAGGTGAAACCTCTGAACACTGTCCAAGACAAGCTGGCATTGATAGATAGACCTTTATGCAGCATCTTAACCTTGCTGTGAGACCTGCACAAAGTCACAGAAGCTGCTTTGCTTTGATTGAATTATGCTCTAATGGCATTTTCAGGCACACGCCAAAAGAGACACTCCTGTGCACTTTTTCTAATTAGGATATCTGTCTTACTTATACGAGCAGGTCTGTCAGGGAGGAAATCAGAAGGTGGTCTGGAGGATAACCTTTATTTAAATTTGCATCTAATCGCTGCATTGTTCGGCAAGCGACAGCACAATGCACGAACGGGCATTAACATGGAGTGGACGGGAACCTCTGTACTCGTGACAAGCTGCAGGACACCAAGAGAATGAAAATGGTGCCCTTGCATGGAGTACACCCATGTTGTACGCTCACAGATGTACATTTCCTGATTTGAATGCAGAGTGTAGCTGAGGTGGCGGGGAAAACTTAGAGGGTCAGCGGCATGCTTTTAAGAAATATCTGCACTCAGCGCCCTGCATTCATCTGTATGGGACACTTCACTTAATGATCTGCATGAATATTCAACAGTTGTTTTAAGACAGCTGCTATGCTCGGCGGTGCAGAATCAGAGAGAGAATAAAAAAAGAGGAAAAGCAAACAAGGCAGTGCATCAGGAGCTCAGGCCTAATGTCTCAATAAAGACACCATATGTATCAATTAAAGCAAGCGCATTCGCCGATAAACACAATTAATTTGGGTAATTCCATAATCCGCGTCTAGTTCATTACATGAAATTAAGGCTGTAAAACCCCTGAGGCTTGTGCCACAGCAATAAAAACACAGAGTATAAGCCTGAGCTTTCACTCCATGTAAATGCATCAAATCCCAGAGTCTTATCACTCTCCTGCAGCCTTTAAAAACTCAGCTGTATTAAAGCTTACAGAGGCTTTCAGAGGCAGAACCTTAGGGGAGCATCTTATCTTCCTTAAAGTTGAGAGTCATAAAAATGCATCAATGGTACTGTATATTTCAAAGTTCTGCTTGAAGCATACGATTCATAAAAAATGCAAACAAACCTAAAAAGCAGCGCAGACACAAACAACGCACAAAACGAGAAGTGTGTCAGCAGCAGAGCATCAATCCTCGCCCGCCTGTCTGTCAGGATTCAGGTGAAGATGTCATCAGATGGTCAGCCGGCCATCCTGCCGCCGTCACTACTCAGGGTGATCGCAAAGCCCTTCCCTGCTGTCTTACAACGTTGCCATAGGCAACTGTGACTGACAGCAGGGGGCTAACCTCAGCAGTTTCCCCTCATCATCAAGGCCTCAGACATACGCTGGGTTTGGGTCAATGAGCTGAGCACCTGTATGAAGAAAGAAAACAAACTTTACTTTGTCCTTTGCTACATAAAAGCAGATTTTATATTTAGTAACATTTATTAGTTGAAAATCCAAGCCCAAGTTAAGACTTTTGATACGGAAAATTGATGACTTAAAGGTTATATATATGAGATTTTAAATATTAAGATAACATTAATGTAGCAAACAACTATAAGCTATATAAGGAGATAGTGTAGTCATGGTGTCCTGAGCAGAGAATGACGTCACACTCTGCCTGTGTTGCTACCATTAACAGTTGCTACTGGTTTGTTTACAAAGCCAGTCTGGCCGCACGTGCATGTGAGTCCCTCCATGTACAACTGAGGACAGTGACTGCAACAACTGTATTCTCATCTACATCAGTGAACTAAAGGTTTATTTCAACGAAACCAGAGTCAGTGATTGTTGAAACAGTGGACTAACAGAGATAGTTTTGGTTAGTTTTATTGTGTTTCTGTCCACTTTGAATGAGGTTATGATGATATAATATTTGTGAGGTAAAATTACTGTTTTTGTCTATGGAGTCTGGTGGTGATCGATAGGGATATAACTGCTGTTTCTGGTTAAACAAAATAATGTCAGACACCTAAAATAACAATTTGAGCCTTTCAGTGGCAACAACAAGCACTGTGTCAAGTCCATTTGTCCCAGAGGATTATCTAACGTTACATGGCAGCCATAGCAACCTATTTTGCAGCTTTTTTCTTATCTAAATCTGTGAATTGTGAAACTCTGTGAGTTTATTTTGACCAAACCAGCTTTTCTGATTGCTGAAAGAACTGTGGAAAGACAGTTTTAAATGTGCTTTCCTATTATTCTTTACCAGAAAACGCTCTATTACTATCTACTACTGCTCTACAGTACTTGCCAACTTTATCTGTCTGCTTTTTTGGTGCTGGGAAGGTAGCGTGGAGGTGGTTTATAGTTTTAGCTTAAATGTGCTAAAAGGCTCAGTAGTGCTGAGGGGAAGCTGCAGTGGGCAAATATAATTCTTCTGTGGTCCTCACTTCGACGTCACAACACATTTCACATTAACACAGTCATATTGAATGACTGAAGGTGATCTGAGTAGATCCTGCAAGATGCTGTATCACACAACTCTGCACATACTGGACTTTTAAAATCTGAAGTAACATATAATCATAAGTTACAAACTCTGTTTCTGTGTAATGCATAGTATGAGTGATTGCTATCTAACAGCACATTTGTCACTAATAAAAGAGGTTTGGCAGTTCAGTAAGTTTTGACCAGAGAACAGCAGTAAACATCAAGTCAAAAAAAACGCAATATAATTGAGTTAGATTGGGAACCATGACGCACATATGCTAAACACACATTTGAAATTCTAAGATCAAATCTTTGATGCTTCCTAACCTGTGAAACACAGTGTCAATAAAAGGGTTTCATTAATTACAGGATCCTCCTTCCCCTCAGAGCGATCAATTTACCTAATTAAATCAGTCAGCAAGGGAATCTGTCCCGTTAGCCATTACACAATATCCTAAACCCCTTCTAGCTGACGCCGCCAGGACAAGTGACCTCTATTTAACACTCCTTTACATGTCTTATTAATCAAGTTTGAAAATGCCTACAGTATTACAACCCGCTCATCGTACTGTGGGGTTCAGTCTCCACAGAGTGGACTGCGAGCGACGAGGTTTATTAAATATTGGTCCATTGAAAATTCAAGACAGGGCAGCATGTCATAGCAGGAAGCTCATTTTGAATCTGCTGGTCTGGCACTGACCCCGACAGCAGAGCTTTTTTTCAAGACTGAACATGGTAATATCTCAAAACTGACCTCCTCAGCACAGTGCCTGGAAGCAGGAGTGAGGGAAAATTCAAGGAGGTGACAGTGAATTAATATCATTGCCGGGGGGGGGGGAATCAATAGGTGTCAAAAGCAGCAAGTAGTCATTTTGTGCTTCAATAGCCATCAAAGCCGTGTTTTTATGAAGTAGTGTGGATTAAGGGATGCTGACCTGGGCTGACCCGGGATGGATGCCCACTGTGGCGTCCAGCTGTTGTTTAGTAAGGCCGCATTTCATCGCTGCAACGAAGCCTTGGAGGATGTCTCCAGCATTGGGGCCCATGATGTGGAGACCAACCACACGCTCCTGTTGAGACAAAGCAGTGTTGTGCAGTGTTGAGTCACCAAGATCCTGTCTGACTCATAAGCCGCCGTTTCCACCGAAGGCACTAGGAACCTTTGGAAGTGGATTTCCACTGCAGGTACCTGATTAAATTAAGTTCCGGGAATATAATTTTACCCCAGAAAAAAAATCCACGCTTGTGCTTTCCAAAAGCGCAGAAACTTTGGGTGCGGAGCTTGCAGCGTTGAGCATTTGTGATTGGTCTAATACTTTTTATTTTATTTCAGCCACCAATCTGCAGCCACAAACCAATTTTCTTTTTGTCATTGTGCGTGTCAAAGCAAAACTAATTGGTCATCAACATGATAGAGTTCCAGAAGAAAGCATACAATAGACTGATGATGGTCGTTGCTTTATAGTGGCATGTAAAAGCGATTTTTGCATGCCACTATAACACGACTAATTTACCTAATATTTGCTGGTCTTTAGACAGCAGTGAAAACGCAGACGAGCTGAAGGAACCTTTTAGTTCCTTGAAAAATAGTTCCCAGGACTAAAAGTTCCAGGTACTTAAGGTGGAAACGCAACAATATTTACTCAGTGGAAGTATGACTTAATCATGTCCCAGGTTTCTCAAGTCTGAGCCTGGCTCCAAATCCATACAATCCTGTCTAGTACTACAGTAGTGCTCCTCAGTATGTGAGTCAAAGTCAACACCGTCTTGTTCTCACATACAGTAGTTGCTCTTCTGTGAGTTAGCTTGTGTCACCATGGTCATGTCTTAATTGAGTATTAGTCCTCCAGTTGTGAGTTCTTCTCACCAGGGTGGTCAGGTCTTGCAAGTTCTCAAGCCTGAATGTGAATTTAAGTAATCCTTATAACAAGTCAAGTTCAAGCTCCTTAATGTGTTTGTTAGAAAAATCTAAATCAAGTCCTCAGTCTTGATCCCTAATATCCTAATAAGTCTAGTTCCCATATCATAGTCACTCTCCTGATGTCTGAATTGATTCAGTGTGTGAGTCACAATCGTCTTGTCCATACCACATACCACCTGAGACAATAAGGTGATTTCTTAAACATGTGTGAGTCCTAATTAACATGGTGGTCATGTCTAGTAAGTTCTAAAGGCTGAATGTGAATTTCAGCCATGTCCAAGCTGCTTAGTGTGAGTCAGATATAGAAAAATAATGTCTAAATCTCGTCCCAAGTCCTCTTTTAATTCTGAACCTAAGAACTTGCCTGAGTCTTGTTCCTATATGAGAAACACTCTCAAAATGCCTGAATTGAGTCCAGTCACCACAATCTTGTGTGGTCTTGCCATATCTGTTCTTCAGTGCGTAAGCCTGAGTCACCAAGGTCATGTCTTGATCGAGTTCCAGTCACCATGTCTAATGAGTTCTCAAGCTTGAATGTGAATTTGAGTCACCAGGGTCATGTCCCAGCTGAGTTAAAGCTCCTTGAGTGCAAGACAGAGAATCCTGAGTCTGAAGTAGTAGCCTGAAGAGTCTTCAGACTAACTAGAGTTATACACACTAGAAAAACCTTTAACAATTAATATTAAAAGTTAGTTTAGCAGTTATGATGACCGGTGTATTTCAATCAATAGCCCATCACCAGACCGGGAATAAAGCCCAATTAAAACACGTCTGAGAGGTCGCAGTATAATTTACACACAGATAATCAGTGTAAATGAGAAGAGAACATTGATATTTACAGGGTTATCCCCAGCTTGGCAGAGATGCTTTCTGAAATGCAGTTATCTTGAGTGGTGCCAACTCAATTGTGGAAAGAGCTAAAAATATAACAAGCGGTGGGTGGATTAATGAGGTGTGAGCTATTGGATAACTTGTTGTTATGACTAAATATCCCCAGGGGTAAAGCAAAAACAAAATCTCTTTATTTTATTGCTGAGGTGCATATCACACTTATGAAGGTGTGTGGGGGCCTTCTGTTTGTTTGGACAGCAATATTATATTATGATATAGATGTTAGAAAATACTGTATGATGAATCAATTCTTACAAAGTGCAGTTAAAGGACCAGTGTGTAGGATTTAGTGGCATCTAGTGGTGAAGTTGCAGGTTGCAACCAAATCAATACTGCTCTCCAACTAAGCGTGTGGGACAAACTCTGGAGTCAGCGTTTAGTTTGTCTGTTCTGGGCTGTTATCTTCAGGTGATTATACACAGGAAATGTTACACACTGGACCTTTAAATGCTGACTTCAGGAAGATAACTAACTAAAGCTAAAAGAAAGCTAGAACTATAGTAGGTAAGCACAGATACTACACTACTGGTTAGACCAAGTAGTGTAGTATCAAAATAGCTTCAAGGCAATTATTTGTGGAGTTGTTTGTGTTTGTCCAGCCCTGTTTGATGCTGGGCAGGTGGGCAACAGTGGGATTAAAACTATTATTTTAGAGCTTTTTTTCATTGAAAATAGCTGCCTGCTGCCTCTGAAAACACGATGAGAGCGGCAAGAGTGAAGTTATGAGCTGTCAATCTGCGAATCTGGTGATGATTCTCTGAGTTTGTCACTATAAGCTATAGTGACAAACTCAGACTAAACTATAATACTTTTGACATCATATAGTTTTTTGATCCATTGTTCATATAAAAATATTGATTAGTGCTGCTTTAAAAAAAATCATACATGGTCAGGGATGTGGCAGATGACTTTAACATAGCAGGAGTTTTTATTCCTGGCAGGAAGCTCCCACTCCTGGGGCCAGTAGTAGCTGTGATACACCTGCAAAAGGACAGACATTTAGTTTAAGTTTTAGTTTTATTTTAGATCATGCTACAAGATCAGGACTCTTGTTTGTTGGAATATGCATGCTTGTGTGTTTGTGTGTGTACCTCCACGCTGTCTTCTCCAAATGTTAGATTGGCTTTCTCCTCAGACAGACCACAGGCAGCATATTCCAGAGGAGTGAGCACAACAGTGGGCACATTGGTGTAATCACACTGTGGATGATAAATGACATTAGCTCAATCAATATGCAACATTCAGTTCACGCACAGGCTTTTAAACAGACACAGAATCAAAAATGAACACTCTATAGGACTGATAAATCAGTAGACATGTACAGATTATCGATAATGGAACAATCAGTGTAACTATTTCCAAACCGTGTGTACCAAGATGTTGTCTTCTCTGTAGAGTCGACGGGCCAGCAGTGTCCCAGCATGCACTGAGAGGCCTCTAGCAGAGGGGCGTCCATGCTGCACTGATCCGATGGCGTAAATATGATCGATACTGGTCTGGTCCCTCTCGTTCACTAGGATCCTGCCGGTGCTGCACACACATGCAAACACACACAATTGTTAAACATTACCTGCTGCACACAGACTGAAGCCAAAATGAATGTTGACAGACTAAACTCACTCCTGGCTGCACTGCACACCAACATGTTCCAGGCCAATGTCGCTGGTGAGGGCTTTTCTCCCAGCGGTGATCAGCACCTGCACACAAATGCGTGGTTATTAATCTAACAACAAGGCTGCTTTCTACAGGAAAAATGCTGGCGAGAAACAGAAAAAAGATTGATTGGATATAGATGGTGTACTGTATCAAAGTCTTGATGTGTTGTTTGGCCCTCCTTGGAGATGATGGTCACTCGAAGTCTCCCCTGAGAAACCTGCTGTCGTTTAATTGCAGAGTCATCTAATTAAAATAAGAACAAAAGATAATGCAATAGTTAGCTTCCAGTTTAACATACAAATCTGAATTTATCTTGTAATTCAAGTCAAGTAGTGTATGGCGATGCCAGTCACAGACCTTAAAGCTGCAGTAGGTAACTTTTATAAAAAGTAACTTTCATCATATTTTCTGAAACTCTTACAGGCTGGATGAAAACAACCAATCAGAGACCAGAAAGATAGAAAGACCCATTGGGTTGGAGGCTTTCTTGGCTCAGATTGGTTGTCTTTTTTCAGGTTAGGTGGATTCTTGCAAATGCCAAAGTAAAACTTTCTAACTTCGCTACTTCGCCAGTGGCTCTCAGCTCAAGGCCCACTGGTTCCTACTGAAGACAAAAATCTTTAAAGAAAACACCTGGGATTGAGTCAAAATACAAAACTACAGTGTGTGTGTTCATGGTTATGAATTTTTAATAGTTTTTGGCAACAATGCTCTGTGGCACAGAGGGAGAAGATATATTAGGCTTTAGACACACACAATACTTACTTTTCATGGGATTTGTAGTCAGTTAAAAGAATGTCAAATATGGCCAGTCTTATCTTATTTGACAATATCACATATAGAGTGTATAGTGTTATATGGGCAGATGATATTACTGACTTTTGGTTTCACACGGAACACCAACCCCAGTCCTTGCCTTTCTCCTCATGTGGACTTTGTCACTATTTATACTACATCACCTGACTTCATAAAGGCTTTCTTGGCCAGTTGTAAGTAGCCGAAAAGCTGCATTGTGACTATTCTCATCTGAGTGCAATAAACATTATTATTATATCTGATTGTTCTAATTCTTTACTGAAGCTATATTATATTTAAAAAAGTTAGGTTTTTAAATCCAAGATGCTATTGTTTATGGCATTCAGTGGAAGTAGAATGTCTCGGAGTAGTTTGCATCTTTAATAGAGATTTCTCTCTGTTATTCAGTCTGATGTATCTGGTATCTTTGGAAACACTGGGTTCTGGAAAACTTAAAAGATCATCTCCTGTGGGGTGATCTGGGTTTGATCTATAAATCATGTAATGGTGGACATCAAAGGGCAGTGGTGGAACAAGTACTCAGATCATTGACTTAAATAAAAGAACCAATTCCACAATTTAAAAAATATTATTCCTGCCTTTAAAAGCGCATTTTGAGTAAAAGTACAGAAGTTTTATCACCAAAGTACTAACTTCTCCTGTGGCTGATGTATTATTATTTATTATATTACTAGATATTAATACTGATGCAATTTCTTTACTACTATGTTATGCAGTTGAATCCAGTGATTTCTGACTTGGGGGTCTTGCACCCTCCAGTGAATCTGAGGGAGGAAAAGCAAAGTTCTGCAACACAAAGTTTCTTTCTTTAATATTTTGCTTTTTTTTGTAAAGTTTCACCTCTTTGGACCTCAAAAACTTTATTTAAATAAAACTGTCTTAGAAGCTTATAGGGAAAAAGTCTTTTTGGTAAAACTGCTATCAACTCATACAATACACATCTTACATCGAATATCAATCAAATCTAAAATTAGATTGCAGAAACACTGGCTCTAGATAGGGCCTTTCACATTTTGTGCGAGTTTTGCAGCCACGGTAGCTTCTCTTAGACACTTGTTTAGCCTCTTAAGTACTTTTATCACGCTACTTTTTTATCTGGATATCCTTCTATTATAAACCTGAGCTTTTGACAGCCATACCTGAAATGGCATCCTGACTGCGGGCTTCAGTCTGCTCCACCTAACACAAACACACACACACACACACAGACACACACACACACACACATTTAAAAAATGACACTTTCAGTTTTCTAATGTGAGCGACAGAATCCCTGTCTTTCTCTCACGCAGTACCTTGGTGAGTGAGCTGTGATAAAGGATGTCCACTCCACTAACTAACAGGTGGTTCTCTATCTTCTGTGCCATTTTCTGATCGAACCCCGGCAGCAGGTCAGGTTGCAGCATGACAGTGACTGGCAGTCCCAGGCCAAACAGGAAGCCAGCGCACTCCAACCCCTCTGCAGACCCGCCTACCACAAGGGTCCGACCAGGGGGGTGAGGCAGGGAGAGGAGATCCTCACTGGGAGGTGAGAGAGGGAGAGGGGACTTCAGAGGTTCTGTGACGCAGTATAATTATATTTAGACTGTGGGGTGAAGCTAATGTCTGAGTGCCTGGCTGACCTGTTTAGGCAGTACTCTCTGTCTCCAGGTATACCCGGATACTGAGGTCTGTCCCCTGTAGCGATGACCAGGGTCTCTGCTGTCAGACGCCTCTTCCTCCCATTCATGTCAGTCACCTGGTTGAACAAAAATAAGAGAAAACACTGCTGCTGAACATGGTTGTACTACAGTCTCACCATACAGCCTAGGTTTTAAATCAATACTACAAGCATCAGATTCCACCTATTGATATCAATATTGCAACACTAGACATTGTTATCAGCATGATAAGGCCCTGCTGTGCTTTATTTCCCCCTCAGTAACTGTGTTCACACTCTGTCATTTACATTGTAATAAAGAGTGACACAGTTTAGACATGTGGTTACACTTTTGAGGGACATCAGCTTTGCCGTAAGCCCTTAAATCAAGCTGAAGTCTTATGTAATGACGTGATTAGGAAAACTTCCAGCTCCTCTCTAGAAATACAGAGCCAATCAAGATTTAGGGCTCAGTGGTTGGTGGGACTTTTTTGTGTGTTTCATAAGAAATGCCTAAAATTAGTGTTTAATTAAGCCTCCCACACTATATTGGGTTTTATCTGGTTTTTACTTTTTTGGTGGGGGCTTTTTACACCTCTGTTTGATAGGGATAGATGAAGACAGACAGGAAATGGGGAGGGGAGAGGGGGGATGACATGCATTAAAAGGTTGCAGGCCGGAACCGAACACTGGCTGCTGCGGCAAGGATCCAGCCCCAGCACACGGGGCTCTTCTTTGTTTCTCCCTAACTCCTCCCAGTGTCTTACTAGTTATGGCTCCAAACTAATTAGAGCATAGGAGGGCAAGTGAGAAGGTCAAACTGCAGGATTCAAAATCTTCATCTATATTCTGGAAAGAGTCTCCAATCTTTCTCGGAATTCCAAATCTAAAAAAAGAAAAGTCTCGGAGGAAAATACAGAATTTAATAGTGCGTGGACAGATTTGTTTGCTCCCACCAGCAACGCTGCTGGCTTAACGATATGCTTGATCTGCAGCTAGAAAGTAGTATTATACGACTTGAATATGTTTTGCAGCTCC
The DNA here is from genome assembly GCF_004916995.1 of Morone saxatilis. NCBI lineage: Eukaryota > Metazoa > Chordata > Actinopteri > Moronidae > Morone > Morone saxatilis. Next base: position 17,383,878 of record NW_023339652.1, on the reverse strand, counting down.
AGACAGATTTCTTTATTTATAGTGAAGGTTGCTGAACCCTGTCCTAGGTTACAGCCAGGGTTAGAAAGTGCCAGCATTGTGCCAGGATGAAAATGTTCTTGGGCCTTGAAATCAATACCAGAAATGAATGTACACCTAATATGTTTAAATAAGTTATTTAAAACTGTGAATTCTGAGTCAAAAAATGATCTCCTCTGCTAAGCTAACGTTAGGCTAACTACGTTTTAAGCTGGATTTTTATTCTCCAGCTTCTGCCTTATTTGTGTCAGTGGAAAACTAAATTACCAAGGATTTAGTTCACCAAAATTGATATATTTAGCAAGTTATTTAACAGTTAGAAGGCTCCAGTCAAGGCTAGCTTTGGTAATCAGTAGCTAGCTTTAACAGGATTTTGGGGCTTTTATTGCCTTTAATTGATAGTGACAGCTGAACACAGACAGGAAAGGGGGCAGAGAAAGGGGATGACACCCTTGGGCCGCTGCAGCAAGGACGCAGCCCCGGTACATGGGGGAGCACCGGGCACCCCAGTTGACCGGTTTTTAGCTGTGTTTTGTTTTAACTGCACATTAACATGCTGTTTTCTTTGGAATTATACATTTATAAATGCCAACAAGTCAGATTTTGGTATTAACTAAATTTTGAGCGAATATGTAGTTACTGCTTTTAACTAACAGCTCCCTTAGCCTCAAAGAATGCTTTTAGTTCTGGGTTCAAGTCCAACCTGCGGCCTTTTGCTGCATGTCCTTCCCCCCATCTCTCTGTACCCCCTTTCCTGTCTATCTTCAACTGTCCTATCAAATAAAAGCATAAAAAGCTCCCCAAAAATCTTAAAAAAAAACAAAAAAACAAGTGTGAAAAACCCTGACCATACAATTGCAAAGTCACTAGACTTCCATCACAAACCCTATTATACTTCTTTATAGGTGTTTACCTCCACTGTGTGGGGTGCCACTATCTCTCCACGAGCATTGAGGTAAAAGACTCCGCCCCTCTTCAGCTCCTTCTTCAGCTCCAAACTGCGAGTCTTCATCTGCTCCTGCACAGCCCCCACCAGCTCCCCCCAGCCATGAGACGCTGACGTAAAGCAAACATAATAGTCCTGTTCTCAATTCATTTAAAGCATCAGCTGTCACACAGTTCATTTTAATGGTCTTTTTTTAATTACCAGGCTCTTTCATTCCCCAGCCATATTTCTGAGAGTCCTGAATAGCTTTTCCCAGTAGAGAGGCCTGTTGTAGAAATTTCCTGATGCTGTCCAAGTTGAGACTGGAACCGCCCAGCACTGGAAGAAAGGAAAGAGATAATAAGAAAGGCCAGAGATGAAAAGATTCGAGGTTAAAGGAAAGGAAGAAAGCAGAGAGGGGGAGAAGAAGAGACAAAAGATAAGACGTGACATGGCAGCAAAGGGGAGAATTTCTCATTTTAATTAAGAAATTGTTGCATTTAAAGCAACAATACAGTAGGAAGACAGTGTATGATAGCTAACGTATCTACAAAACTCCAGAAGAGAAATGATTCATAATCACCACAGCTCTTCAGACTGAGAGTTAAACACTCACCCCTCTCGGTGCCTCTTGCAGAGGGAGCCGCAAGGTCAAGGATCAGAACCTTTTTCATCAACTCTGTCGCTTCCTGAAGGAGTGAGTGGAAGAAAAACAGCATAAATGAGACCGCCAGAGTCAGAGACCGCAAATGGGAGAGACAGAGAAATTGAATATTTAAACGGGTTAAGCATTTGTCCTTCTCGACAATCCCAGCTCCTGCCCCTTCATCTCATTCCTACTTTCCTCTGGAGCTGCTCACAGATCATCCCATTACCATAAAGCCCATTAATATGATAATTATCTGAGCTGTGCTTTGGCAAAGTGTGCGTTTGTTGACCAGATTAGCAGTAATTATGAGTTAGTGGAGTGTCCTCATTACTGGGAGTGAAGCTGGGGTTACAGCTGGATGCACGCCGGGAAACTTTAAACCTCAGAAAGTACAAATGCAAATAAATGGAGAGTTTTTAAAACAGATAACTGATGGTCCAACTTCTAAAGTCCCCCTCCGTTTAAAAATCAGTGTTTCTTCTTGTTCCTATAGTGTGCTGTTTGATATTTGTGCAGAGTTTGACACTAGAA
>NW_023339652.1:17368983-17381655 GCF_004916995.1 Morone saxatilis | reverse complement strand
TTATTTGTATTTAATTTAATTTACTCTCTGCATTATTGACCTGTATGGGTTCTGTACTTTGGTACAAAGTTCTGGTTTGATCCGTTTCAATTAGACCCGCCTCTCATTTCATAGGTTTATTTAGCCAACAATGTGGTGCCACCTGATTGTATTTACCTGCTCATTTTAAGCATTGTCGCTCAGGCTTTACTAACTTTTTCCCAAACAAAAGTTTACAAAAAGATATATTATATGTATGTGTTTTTTCACAACACAATGAACTCATGAAGACTCTGCACAGCAACAGATAAAAAATATCATTGTGGGGGCAAAGAACTGTATACAGATTCTACCTTTGCTATGTCTCTAATACTGCATGTGTAAAAGAATACATGGATTTATACTTATCCTTCAAGCCCTGTTTCCTGCTTGCTTTTTCTCTCAAAGCTTCAAAAAAGAACAAAAGAAAAGCAGAGAGCAAAGACAGCTTGAACTGCAGGAAACAAATCCATGTACTGTAAATACTCTATGACTAAGTGCAGAGCTGAGTAAGAGTCGTGCTGACCTTTGCCACAGCCAGGCCTCCTGACCCCCCTCCAATAACCAGCAGGTCGTAGTCATAAAGCCCCAGGGACGGCCCGGCCGGCGGGTCCATGATTCACCGCTGCAAGTCCAGACGCTGAGATCCTTCCTCTGCTTCTACCTTGTCTTCCTCTACCCTGCCTCTGTCCTACAAGCGCAGACACACAAACAGCCTCAGTGAGGAAGGACTTTGGCCCCTGGGCTCTAAATAAAGGAATTATCTTATCTGATCTTCTGACTGCAGGCTAGAGGCGGGTTGCACTGGATGCATCAATTGGCACATTACAGTTGCTTAAATTGCTAAACAAAGAGAAATTATAAGAGAAATAGAAAATAAGGAGTATGTAAGAATGTGTGCATTATACCAGTTATTCCCAACCTTTTTTCTTAAGGGACAACTCGACTTAGTGACATATTTTATGGATATTTCATATTATATTCAATGCATTACAGTAACAGTAAAGCAAAACTGATATTGATAAACCCAAACAATGAAAGAAATAACTGCAGGCATTTTGTGTAAAATGTGAGTGAAGGCTCTGTGAATAACAATAATATGCTTGTGTTCAGGCCTTCAAAGTTTAGATCTTACATAATACTTAAACTTAAATACCTAAACTATTTAGTTTAGTTTTCTTCCGAGAAATTATTAAAATGCTGAGACACAGGCTGTAATAAAACATATAAAAATATGTATAGTACAATAAATAAGAGCAGTGTAATAAATAATAATAATAATGCTGAGAATCTATGAATAAGTGTGATATGCAGTACTTAAATAAGTCATTTTGTATGTAAATAAGTCTGCAAGAAAGCCTTATTACTCAGAAAGGACCCTGTATTAGTTTAACGGTAACAGGGCGACACCTTGTGGTGAAACCCTGAATATCAAGCTGCTTTTATGTCCACTAAACAGCTGCCTTATGGAGTCTCGGTAAACAGGTTTGTAAACACCCTCTACCACTGAAAGCACTGCAAATAAATATAATAAACTATCTGAAACCCATAGATGCAATACAATTGCCAATAAACTGTGACTGTTGGCAGGAAAAGCTGTTCAGGATAACACAGCCTACCTTAGTTTTGTATGTAAGTACTGCAAGTATGACCTAGGTGACATGTTAGCATTTCTCTGAACAGTGTTCTACACATTACTCGCTTCATTGACCTTAAGAGGCTCTTTATATACCTAAACAGGCTGTCTGCTGGTATGTGGTCCTTAGGTACTTCAGGGGCCTGAAGTGTTTCTGTTTCTACCGAAACATTTGTGGAAAACAACTTGAACAGCTCTCTTGAAAGGAAAGCAGAGGGAAAGTGAATCATTTGCGGGAAACCTGTTAGGCTACAAGAGATGAGTTCCAGTGCTGCTATAAATGTAGGAGTCATTGTCACGCTCTGCGACTATAACCAAACGACGTTAGTCTGAAACCGCCTGGTGTGTATTTCCCCCTCATTAATTCGTGTCAGAATGCACAGAATGTGCTTATCCTTTATTATTGAACTAGTGGAGCTACATGCGCATTTGAAAAGACTTAAAATCATCTACCACGGCCAATAGACCACACAATTTCACAGTTCACTGCTGAATTTACTTTAAACCTGTGAAGTAGGAGCTTGCGTGGCGTCCCTGAACGCAGCACGGCCCTCTGCCGGCCAGAGGCGGTAGTGCAGCTGCGGCTCCGCGCTGGGACTGGTCCTTTCGCAGCCATTTTCTGTCCAACCAAACAGCCGTCTCAGGAAGGTAACCAACCAGGGCTTCATTGCAGGTTTGTGCCTGGCTCCGGCCAATGATTGCTAACCGATTTCTCGTTAGCTCGAATGGAAATGTCCGTCTCTGTCTGATTTTTTATTTGTTGTCTGAGTGAATGAGGGCTGCTCATCAGGAAGTATCCAGCGGGCGAAACTTTAAAAATGACTATTTAACATTTCGGCCCCGGCCACGTCTTGCTCTGCTCTGTTCGACAAAGAACAGGCCGACGCAGTGTCTGCAGGCGCGAGTTGCAGTGGATTTACAATGAGAATGTATTCAAGGGACACTATGTACCTGAATAGGTTAACTACAGAAGGTAAAAGCCCGCTGGACAGCCTCTCTTCATTAACCTGAAGTCAGTAGTTTAATGAGACCAGCGAACTAGCAAGCTAGCTCAACTTGTGTGTTAACGTTAGCTAACGCTAGCTTAATATCTCACATACCCGCGAATGATAGCCGCTAGTTAGCATACGATAGCTAAACACAGATCAACGCATTTAGCATGTGGCTAATGTAAACTGACCTCACCGCGGGCTTACAGCTGGCTAAGTAACACGGTTTTCCGTTAAGTTACTGTGCTAACCACACTAGCTCACGGTCTCTAGTGCAATACCAAATTCAAAATTTCTCCTCTCGACGTAGCCAGCAAACACATTATATCATTTCAACTGCGGGTAAAACAAAGGGAGGGGGGGCATATTTTGGCACCCTTCGGTTTCCACCTCTGAAAATATGTCCGTCCTCTAAAAGAGGCTGCACAGCTAGGCTAGCTGGTATTTTTTAAAATGGAAACATATAAAAACTAATGACCTGACTGCAACATCTGGCACAGAGCCGCTTTATCAGTCCGTGAGCTAATGCAGTGGCTCCAACCTTTTCCTTAAGGGACCCTTTTCTATTACTGAGTAAACTAAGTGACATATTTTATGGATATTTCATATTAAATTTAATGCACAACGGTAACAGTAAAGCAAAACTGATACACTATAACTGACGAACACAGTAACTGCAGGAATTTAGTGTAAAACAAGCGATATGGACGAGGGTTGAGCAGAGTATTTCCTGTGAATGTTACAGCAGAGATGAGTTTCCCTGATATTATATATTATTAGTTTTCAGATCACAGACTGAAGGCTTTGTATAATAATAATAATAAGCTTGTCATCAGGTCTTCAAAGTTTAGATCTTAAATAATAACCTAAATGTAAAAAAATAACAGAACCACTGAGCTAATTAATAGAAACGTCAGCTGTAAGCTAGTTCCTTACATGAACAGAGACAAAGAAAACACACTTGGTTCATTTTTAACAATTTAGTTAACTTGAAATTGACAGTTTTAGAGTATAACCTACAGCCGCTTGTGGACGTATACAACGAATTAACATTTTTGCTACGGATGTGGTGTGGAAATAATGCTCTAAAAAACACCCAGAAGTCCTTCTGGTGTTACACCGAAATCAGTGACCGAAATTTAAAGTGGTCCGTCCAGCAAAGGATAAACGGCCTGCGTTATAAGCAGTGACGTGTAAGACTGCTCTAACATATGTAGCTCACAGAAACATGGCGCATCACTTGCAATCACTTCATGGAGCAAGGATCATTATGCGATTAGCCATGGAAGAGGTGCAGATTTTCAGTCAGTACAGAGAGAATACCCAGAGACGGGGAGACAACTACAGAATTCTGCATTTTGAGTAGTATTCCTTATTCCATTCACTGATGAAAATTGGAATAACTAGCCATCCGATGGAAAAACAATTCAGGTCGCAGAACAATACTGAATAATATGCATCAGAGAGGGAACACTCTGTATACCCTAGGGTAAGACTATCAGGGCAGGTCACAGGTTTCCGTATAACACCCGTATTAATTTATGGCTATCATGATCACTACTAAAATGGTCATGGGAATGAAACATGTTGCACCTTTTGTATAAATAATTGATTTACCAAAGACAAATTCAGTGGAAACCTTATGCTTCTTTTCTGTGTTTGTAGTAGCTGAAGAACATTATTGATCAAGGCTGCATGATCAGGCAAATTTTGAGTAATTTTTAATAAGAACAAATGTCCAAATTCTCTGATTTCAGTTTCTTTGCTTTCTTTAGTCCTCTATGACAGTAAACTGAAGATCTTTGGGTTGTGGACAAAAGACGAGACATTTGAGGACGTCACCCTGGGCTTTGGGAAATGGTGATCAATATTTTTTTTTTTTTTTTACAATTTTCTGACATTTTATGGACCAAACAACCGATTGATTAATCAGTAATGACAACAATTATAAGTTGTAGCCCTAGATTGGAGTTTTCCCAGCTGGCAATGAAGAAAATACTGCTGTAACAATAAGCTCTAGCACTGCACGTATTCTACCTTTAATTTCTAGCATTGATCAGCAACTCAACAGCTGCCATTAGATCATTGCTCAGAGCACAGATAAGTGAAGTGAATCCACTAATGGATGACGCACACATACTGTATATATATGATCAGTTCAGGGTTTATTTTGATATTGCTGCTATGTGAGCAGACATACCCAGAACATGAGAGCAAAAGCCAAAGCTTCTCTTTAATTTTCACGGTAGCCAGAGCAGGTTTACATCTAATGTTGAAGGTCAACTGTTTGCTTCTAAAATGAATACAGTAACTCAGACATTTAGGTTTATTGTTATAGCTTGAGACTTTCAACGAGACGGTGTGTGTTTGTGTTGCAGATGGACGGAGACAGTTCGACCACCGACGCCTCCCAGCTGGGCATCACCGGAGAATACATGGCATCCGGTCACTACGTCCTCCAGTCTCAAGACGGTGAGTAGGACAGCCATCAGTGTCATGTTTCAGCCCAGGTCACAAAGAGCTGATCCTGTTCCGTTTGTCTTACTGCAGACGATGCCGATGAGAGTCTGAATGACCATGACGACGGCGGCATCAAGGAGAACTTCAGGGAGCAGGACATCTATCTTCCTATCGCCAACGTGGCTCGCATCATGAAGAACGCCGTTCCTCAGACTGGAAAGGTTAGCGAGGGAGAGGAGGGTGCCGGAATATTGTCATCAATGACATCACAGCTCGGTTATGGCGCTACGAATGATAAGTCCGATGACGTCCCTGTTCTCTGCAGATTGCAAAGGATGCCAAGGAGTGCGTGCAGGAGTGCGTGAGTGAGTTCATCAGCTTCATCACGTCGGAGGCGAGCGAGCGCTGCCACCAGGAGAAGAGGAAGACCATCAACGGCGAGGACATCCTGTTCGCCATGTCCACGCTGGGCTTCGACATGTACGTGGAGCCGTTGAAGCTTTACCTGCAGAAGTTCCGAGAGGTGAGACACAAAACTGATTACTTAAAATATAATCAATTAAATAATAACTAATTAGCCTGTTACGTTTATTTACATAACCTCAAATTGACCTTTCTGTCATGTTTGTACTGCGGTTTAACGCTCGGGTAAAAACACCTTTTCATTAGAGCAGGTTTAGATGAGGTATTGATTCCAGTCCCCCAGTGTTGGTCAAGTCTGGTCCAAAATTCTAAATGTAAACAGCTGCATGATTACATAATGCAGTACAAAGGTTTTACCAAATAAACAATAATCATAACCAGCCCATGTAGTCTGTCTGCCCACTAACTTTTCCATTCAGCCTGCTGAGATTTAAAGCAGCCCAGCTGGGTGTAAGACTGGCAGCACACAGAGCATGCAGCAGCTGGAGCATGTTCAGTGAGAATAGCAGTAGAGTCACAGCTTAAAATATATTTGTTCACTTTATTACTTATTAACATTGGCTCCGATTCATACACACAAGAGCAGAGGTTACAATGATGAGTGTCTGCTGCATTACTGCAGAGATTTCAGGTCGGGTTCCCAAATATTCTAGAATTGCTCAGTTTTTGAATGTAAAGGCACAATCACAAAGAGACACACCGCTAGAAACTAATCGCCTGGAAAACCTGTGACATGCGGTGCCTGCCGTGTGTTCCTGTCTTGTGCCACGGTTCTTAGATGCACATAAAAGTTTGAATGATGCCCCAATGGCACTAAATCAAACGGCACTCTCTGCTAGCTTTTAGCGTTTGGTTTTTATTCATCCCCTGCACTAAAATGTTCACCCTGGCAGCCTAAGTATGATACAGCACAACCTCTTGTTGTTTTTTGAAGTTCTCACTGCTTGGGAGGCCTAAAATGAGAGACACTGGGGCCATCTCCACCTCCAAAGCAATATTTTTTCTGTCTGAAAAAGCACAGTGGATAAATTCCTATACCAAAACTGGTTTCTATTGCAACCCGATCTGTTCTGGATTTCAGTGTCTCTGTGTAGCATAGCTGATTTCAGGGTTTCTACATGTGACTGCAAAGACCTGAGCTCACATTTGTGACGTTTTCTGCATGTATGGTGTTTTTTTTTTTTCAGGCCATGAAGGGGGAGAAGGGGATCCCAGGGGTGTCAGTGGGAGAAGGCCTCGGAGACGAGCTTACAGACGACAGCTTCTGTAAGTAGCCTTTTTAACATTTATTTGTTCCCAATCTGCTATTTATATTTCAGTTCAGTCTCATAAAAGTCAGCTTTTCTCCCCTCATCAGCAAATCCACTGCCGGCTGGGATCATTACAGCAGATGGTCAGCAGCAGAACGTCATGGTGTACACCACCTCATATCAACAGGTAAGCTACCCACCGAGGCAGCAGCAGCTCACCGGTTCCATTTATAGCCATCTCTAACGAAACTCCCTCGCTCTGTTGCAGATTCCCACTGTACAACAGATCCAGTTTTCATGACGAGGCCTTTACCCCCCCCGAGCCTGAACACAGCGGCTCCTTACCAGGCCCCACGCTCGCCGGGTGACCTCTGACCCCGCCCCAGGGTAAAGGTTATCAGACGGGACAGGGAGGAGGGGGAGAGGCGTCTGCAGAAACCCTCATGTACAGAGAAATCACTACCTGTTGAGTAGAAAGTGTAGTTTCTAGTTGTGAGGTACCAAATGTTTTGGAGCGAAATCCAAACCAGCTGGGAAATTGAGGCTTTATTTTAAAGGCTAGTCTTATCACATTATTTAGTGGTCGAAATTCTTTTTCGTGCGTGTGTGTGTGTGTTAATGTGTTTGCTTTTATGCGTTTTCTTCTTTTCGGGGGCGGGGGGAATAAGGGGAAGTGTTGTATTGGACGCTTATTTTTGAACGCCTTCTCTGTTTGAACCGAGAGAAGCCACGTTGATACTGTCACATCAGATCATGCAGCTCTTTTGTAAGTTCACACAATCTACCATGTGCTTTAATGTTATGTAAATCCTTTGAATAAAAATTCAAAAGCCATGATTTAAATTTCACAGTTTTTATTTAGTTTGCATAATTTCACATTGAGCAAAGCTTAAACTCCAGATCAAACGAAAAATCACCTTTAACAATGTATACAAAGGCATCTTTGGATTACAATATAAAATCCAATAATGTTTTCTTCCTGTAAAACACAATGTGGTGTGTGCTTACATAAGTGTGATCCAACCAATTTAAACCAATATTATCATAACATCCACCCATCAATCAATCAATCTTCAGCTTTTAGCAATACAGAGTCAACTTAATTAGTTAGCCAGCTAGCAACAGCATGGCTCTCTGTACACAAACACAACTTTATCACTTGGACAAAAACACATCTTTATTAGTGATTTTTGTGAAACTGGATCATATTTTAAGGAGAATATATTTAGGGACTGAGCCAGCGACCGCTGGAGGTCCCTATTGAAATTGCTCGATTTCTTACCTATTATTATTTTACCTTCGACTGTGTTTTTGCCCCGCCTAGAACATATAACGAAAAGCTCAATTTTATTTGGCAAAGGTTGTCAGGTCTGGTGACAAGATTGAATACTTACTATAGGGTCCGCTTCCGGGCCTGCCACTAGGGTGGCGCTACTATGAGAAAAAGTATTTTGACTATGTTTTGGTACTTAATAAACTTCTGCATAGTTTGATCGCCACGAGTCAAAAACACATATATCACATCGGTGTGTGTCATGGCAACAAAACCACATAATTAAAAGTATTTTGATATTTCAAAAAAATAAAGCACGTTATAAAATAGAAAGCACTTCCTGTAAATTTTCAGTCAAAAAAGGAAGTGGAACAATTTCTCCACAGTGGTATGTCTGATCTGCAACAAGCTTAGGGTCCATAAGTTCCCCCCATATCTTCCTTAGGCATTGTGCAAAATTTCAGGCGCATTGCCACAGGGGGCGCTCTTTTAAATGAACAAGTTTTATCTGCAGTCGGCACGTGTGATTAAAACGAAACTTACAAAGATGATTGCTCATGGCTTCCCTGAGGCTCACCTAAAAAGGAAAAAAATGACGCCACTGGGTGGCGCTCTGGTTGCATGAAAAATCACTGTGGCGGCACCGTAATAGTTATGAATATGAAATTCACCAGGGCACGTGTAGACTGGTGCCCTGTAGCTCACATACCAAAAATCGGGTTTGTTGGTTTTGTAGCGCCCCCGTACAGTATTTGTTAAAAAGCAGCCGCGCCACGTTTCACTGATATGATGAAACTTGGTAGGCACATGTAAAAAATAAGCCTCTTTGGTGGCTGATTAATAAGTTGTGCTATTTGTGCATGTACGTTGAAGGGCGTGTCCGTGGCGTGCCGTCAAAGTTCAGCCATTTTGAATTCCGTGCTCATTTTCGGTGAATTTTTTCGCCTTCTATTTGAAACGAACTCCTCCCTAAGGAATTTATCGGATCTGCTTCACAATTGGTCAGTACAGTCAAAAAATGTGCTGACTAGGAAAGTTGTAGCAATATTTGTGCACATGTACGTATTAAACGGGCCATGTCCGTGGGCGGTGGGTATCAGAAGTGCAGCCATTTTGACGCCCTTTTCTGTCATTTTTCTGTGATTTTCGTGTTGTATTTGAAACCGAACTCCTCCCCGCCTAGGGAATTTATCGATCTGCTTCAAAATTGGTCCCAGTAAGAGATAGGAACATGTTGCTGATGTAACAAGTTGTGCTAATTTGTGTCCTACGTTGAAGGGCGTGTCCGTGGCCGTGCCGTCCAAATTGCCCAGGTTGATCGAATCTCCAAATGGGATCCAATTTCCGGCATTTAGGGCTTCTGTTTTAAGCATCTAACAGATTTTTATCAGTTGACTTCAAAATCTCGATCCACCCTGACCTCCTAGACAACATTGGTGATCTAAATAAGTTGTGCTTTTGTGACTGTACGTTTAACCGTGTGCCCCAGTGACGCCACGTGTCGATTCCCGCCCGGATTGGCCATAAAACAGATACGTACTCCCTAATCTTCAGTGTAACAATCCCCCACCCCCTGAATCAACGTCAATCACAACTATGCAGTGTACATGGTCCCAATCCTCCCATAATGAAACAGTTTGATAACAGTCCCGCGCCCTGAAAGCACGTCTACATGAACAATATTCAGATATAAGTGATAGCGCCACTATGCTGGCAAAGCAGGAAGTAAGCGCTGCGTGGCTACTTCAGAGCTGACTTTACGTGAAAATTTCATGTTGTGGTCCGCACGTGTAACGATGGCACGTGACGTGGCCGCAGCTAAAAGTTGCTTAAAGTAGCCAACTGCCAGTAATGGTAATGTTAGCTGCATTTAGCTAGTTAGCTTGTGAAGCTCAAGTTAGCTGACTCAGCTCCAGGGTGCCAGGAGCCAACCTCTACTGTATTCCCTCTTTTAAAACTGTCCTTCATAGGCATCAGATGCTGCATTCTGTCCCAGTCTTGCCATGGTGCTCATTGGGAGCTCCCAGTCCAGCAGAGTCTGCTAATGGGACCACTACAGCTGCATGGCAGGGGGACGTAACATTTAGTGCTAGTGCAGGAAATGGACAATAAGTGGAAGCAAATAGCACTGTTATCCGTTTCATGTGGAAGGAAGGAATATTTTAATTTAATGTGTAAATTATACTTATATACTATATTATACTATAGAAAGGACATGTACATGCACATTATTGTTCCTTTATTTGTATAGATATTAAAACATGTCTGGAAGGGGTCTTTAAGCTGTAGCTTTCCTCTCTGATGTCTGTAACTATACACATTCAGGCCGTCAGCTTCGTCCTGTATTCATCCATGTAAGGCTGAACGGTCTTCCAGACCTGAAAGCAGAAAGGACACACCAACAATAAAGTCATCATATTGAGACATCCTTACACCACTCCAGAATAACTCCAGGTTCATTTGGGGCTGACTTGCCTTTTGCTGTTTGATGAGTGTGTGAGCAGCTTCTATGTCAGGACTCATGATGCGGTCTCTGTCCCAAGGACTGGAGAGACAAGGATTGGTAAGGACATTAAAAAAGAATACATTAAAGGCACAATTTACAGATGTACTTATTTGACAAAGTGCAGTGAATGTTGAGTATGTGCATAAAGATGTGCATTGCTTTATTATATACAGTAAAACTGATGAATATAAATAAATAAATAATTAAATATGATTTGACCGGTCTTGTATTGATTATCTTGAAGCTATTACAAAACTAAACCGACAATACACCAATACAGACTTTCCTTCATATCCTGTTTTGCCAGTATCGATTGTATTGATGTACAGTGTGGTTTTAATGTCTTAAATTTAACGTGGATTGTGGATTGTTTTGACACAATTTATGGGTAACATGTTGAGAACATGGACGATATTATAAGATCTTAGTCATTGCACTGATGCTGGATTGTAAACAGATGAAGTCTTTGGAACTGATGGACAGTAGCACTGTCTCAGAAAACCGATTATCCTGATTAACTGTTGATGTTGCTGTTAAGAAAATTTCGTTCTGAGGTGTGTCTGACCTGACCACGGAGCGCAGCAGCTCGTAGACCTTCTCCAGAGGAGTGGTGGTCTTTAGAGGACGCAGGAACTCCAGAGCCTGGCAGGCAGCCAGCAGCTCTATGGCCAGCACTGCGAGACAGAGACCCGGGTTATTAACGTGCGACTAGAGGCACACACTGGTTATGTGTGGGTATTAGCGGCGTGTCACCTTGCTCCACATGCTCCACTACTCTCAGGGCTTTGCGAGCAGCCCAGCCGCCCATGGACACATGGTCCTCTGTTGCTGCACTGGTGGACAGGGAGTCAACGGAGGATGGGTGGCACAGAGCCTTACTCTCTGACACTGTAGAAAGAGGTAGTTGGGACAGTTAGAGCACACTGCAGGGTAGGGTTCAGAGCTACCACTCAACAATGGTGTACAGTAAGCTTTTCCACTATATTTACCATTGTTCCCGTCCACCACTAGAAATATGTTATCAACTATTGGATGGATTGCCGAGAAATGACAGGAATCACCTCGCTGTGCCTAATTTCAGCCTCACTGAGCCGCTGGCATGGCTGTAGTGAGTGCTCCATGGGAATTTTTACCTATAGCTTGTATCTTTAACTTAGTCTTAAATAAGGACCCATCTACTCCTATCGAGGGTAACTTCTACGATACTACTGAGGAATGCGCTAGAATTCCAGAACAGCGTAGGTTTTACAGTAGCTCACAGGCAACAAGTCTTTAAAGAAACACAGACGATACTTCTAAGAAGTAACAAATTATATAAATAAGTAAATATAAACAAGCAAAATCAATCAATATTCCATATTTCTATATGTTCTCAAAATATGTAAATAATCACGCTCATGTCTGTTTATCTTTATTTTTGAAAACTTTTCTAGCGCTGATCTCACTTATTTGTCAAATGCTTTTACTTACAAAATCTCACGTTCCAACATGATGGGCTTTCACATTCTTGTGAGACAATTGATTCCCAAGCACAATCTATATGGCAAGTCAAAAATGCAAACATCACCACAACAAAATATAAGCGTATAAAAAAAATATATAATAAATACAAGATGCTTTAAAACTACAGGAATGGTAAACTTTTAAAAATAACTTGAAAATTATTGTTTCGTTCTTATTTTTTACTTATAATGCACATTGTTAGTAACATCGATTAAATAATTCTGTGTCACGCAAAGCCACAGCGATTACTCTTGCGCATCCATCCTATATCGCCTTCATCAATGAGACAATTTTCAAGAAAGACTCCACCTGGCTTCAAGACAGAAAACAACCAATACCAATCAGAACCAAATGAAAGATAGTTGCTTCTTTAGTTTATGTTCCTTTCCTGTGTTTATCAAATCTACGACTGGTTTCGATATCTGTCATTGTACAAAGTCGCGAATGTTTAGTAACTACGAATCGAGCTCCTTCACTACAGCTCGGTGGGACGTGTATTATCACAACATCTCGCAAGTAATTAACAATGCAATTAACTGCTTCAAGATAAGTCGCACCCTCCATAACCCTCTTTCTAAAACAGCTGCGCTCAGAAATCATATCTCTTATCTCTT
>NW_023339652.1:17368259-17368958 GCF_004916995.1 Morone saxatilis | reverse complement strand
TTAATTACTTAACTTAGTACTTAAGTTACTATACTGAGAATTTGTAGAATGAGAACTAGCAGGTTTTACAGTAGCTCACAGACAATTTAAAAGAGATATTAATAGTAATAATAAAATAAGTAAAATAAATATTACATTTCTATTCTTGCTCAAAATATGTAAATTCACCTCATGTCTGTTTATCTTTATTTTGAAAACTTTCAGGGCTTTGATTTTTTTTAATGTTTGATTAAAATTGCTCTGTGGGTTCATTTGTGAGCATTGTTCAAAAAATCTAAGTCAAAAAAATGCAACCTCCAAACAAAAACGTACAAAAAAATAAAAAAAATAACAGATGCTTTAAAGCTACAGGAGGTAACTTTTATAAAAATAACTTTGACATATTTGTTTTCACTATATCCTGACAGTAGTACATCAGATAGATAATCTGTGAAGAAAGCCGGTTCCTCTGGCTCCTCCTAATGCTTCTAATGGCATTTTCAAGAATCCACCGGGCCAGAACGAAAACAACCAATCAGAACCAAGAAAGATAGTTGCTTCTTTAGTTTTGTTCCCTTTCTGTGTTTCTCAGCTATGGATTCTTGCAAACGCCTGAATCAGATCCTACTGTTGCTTTAAAGGGGAACTTGGCAACTCCAGCCATTTCTTCGCTGGTTTTCATTTTTGTCATCGCATGTTTTCTCAACGAGCTCCCCCTAC
>NW_023339652.1:17366276-17368159 GCF_004916995.1 Morone saxatilis | reverse complement strand
GAGGGGGGTGGGGGGGTCACCATTTTCACCGGAACAGGCCATTTAACCATCCAAATGATTTCTAAACGGGTTTATTAAGCTGAAAAAGTTGCCAAGTTCCCCTTTAATGTCCATGGAAATGTTGTCTCTTAAAGTAAATTTTCTCATACATAAGATAATAAATTGAAAGCAGTGGCTGCCTAGACTATGGGAAAACCACATCCAGAAACCTTGAAAAGTATATAAAAGTGTCTACAGTAATTTGAGTTATTAAATAACTGAAAGAAATGATAAAACCCTAAATCATCTGTCGGTGAAGTTTTTCAAAACATTAAAATCTGAATTTTTGCATGGTAACAGGAATATGTCCTAGAACAGTGGTTCCCAACCTTTTTCCTTAATGGACACCTGTTCTATCCTTTAGACCCCTGACGCAGTGACATATTTTATGAATATTTCATATTATATTGAACACTGTACAATGAACCCAAATAATAAAGTACAAGAAGTTTGTCTAAAACGGTTATTTCCTGTATTCTGTCTGTATTATGTATTATTTATTTGTTTGTCCCTGATGCGTGGCCATTGTTCGATTAGGTAATTTACTTTACATGAAGTGAACCAAATGCTGAAATAATTCTTACACTCTTAAAATCAAAAGGTATTTGCGATCCCCCATGAAACATTTGGTTTTAGTGGGGCTCCCGGCTCCCAGGTGGGGAACCACTGTCCTAAAACTAGAAACAGGCACACCTAAGGCGGCAGCAGTGCAGTGTGCGATCATGAAGCCAGAGTTCAGCCCTCCATCCTGGACAAGGAAGGCAGGCAGTTCACTGAGGGCCGGGTTCACCAGCCTCTCAATCCTCCTCTCACTTATACTGGCCAGCTCGTGCACACCTATGGCCAGGTAGTCCAGGGCCTGAAACAGCAAAGCCACACCCAATGTTCAGTCCAAAACATTTACTAAAGACCAGACAAGCCAAAGTGGAAGTGGTGGTGGTCATGTGATGCCCCGATGTTTGGACATTTTTTAAATTATCAGCATTTTCCACTGTGTCATTAGCTAAGATTATACTTGGTGTCCTGCCCGAGCTGCCAGTGGGGTATGAAACATTGCCATAGAAAGACACAATTTATGAGCATTTAGCTGCTGACTCTGTGTATGTCCACTTCTCTCCGCATGCTGTCTGCCAACCCAAACACTATCACCCACACAGGCCAGGAGGAGACAGAGAGATAGAGGAGGATAAAGGACCATAAATCTCAGACCTCATTAGTTAGTTCAGTGTGACTTTACCTTGGCTGGATATTCTCCATGGAAATTCCCACCAGATATTGTCTCCCCAGTTTCTGCAAATACCAGCTAGAGATGAGTTAAGGGATCAACGAGTCAGTTTATTGTAGTTTGTCAAATACTGTCACCTTGTGGTAAAACATTAATATCACATTCTGTAAGGGGATAATACCCTAAATTACATTCCTTAAATACCCTGTAAATGAAATGTGTCAGGGATAAGGAGGTCCGAGGAAGACAACAGGTATAGTTTATTCTTCATAGGTAAATATTCAACTCCTATAAATCAGTGCTTACAATAATTATTAAAGGAGTTTTAACTTGTGACTCATTTAAATTTATAAACTGAATTATTAAATGCAGCAAATCTAAAGATTAAGATTAAGACACCCTTCAAACTATTTTGATGGCATGAGCTTTTGTTTGTAGAAAAGGTCTGAGTTTAACCTATTTCAGTCTATATGTTGCTTTAAGCCCTTTATTCTCAGTGTTCTAATTTTGATACTTCCACTGGAGGGCGCCAACGTCAGAAATTTGTGTAAAAGGTCCAGTGTGTAGGATTTAGAGGCATATATTCAGGTGATTATACATTAATGAAAACATATCTATG
>NW_023339652.1:17361372-17366265 GCF_004916995.1 Morone saxatilis | reverse complement strand
ATCCTCCTTAATGTTAAACACTTTTAGGGCCCATTTTGGACATTCATATTAAGGAGTCTAAATAAAGATTGAGGTGAAAGATTGTTGAAGTTCAACGTAGTTCAACAATTTGAGAAATACGCTTATTTGCGTTTTTTGTTGACAGTTCAATATAAAATCTGTTGAATATAAAACTGGAGCTGGTAGCTAGCTAACTTAGCTTAGCATAAAGACTGGAAGTAAGGGCTAGTCGGTCTCTGTCCAAAGATAATAAAATCTACCTACCAGTATTTTTGAGAAAGTTTCCCATTATAATGACTTCCAGAATCTTTTTTTTCCCATCACATTTGCAGAAATGGGCTTCCATAACTGGCTGTAACTTCTTTTTGACAAATATAACATTTTCTGTCAGAAGATCATAATTATACACAAATGCTCATTTCAAAGGCTTCAAGAAAAGTCTGAAGTGGCAGATAAGACAACGTAAGAGCTGTCTAAAGTGACAACTCTCACAGACACATTGTGGGGTAACATGAGCAGCTGTTCCTGTAGGATACTGGGTTGTCTGTGGCACTGTTCAGCTCAGTGGAAATCACATTCTGGACAAAAGCGATGGTGTCATTGACCACTCCATGAACCTGCAGCAAGCAGAGGCACAGCCAAATAAAGTAATCTGCCTCATTCATTCAGTCAAAGGCTCAACACTGCTTGTGTAGAACTGAAATAGAACAAGATACTATTATTAACATACACACACATACACTATACCTGTGGGATACAGCGCAGGGTGTAGGCATCCTGAACACGATTGCATGATCTATGACTCTCTACAGGAAGAACATCATGAGGAAATCAGAGAGAGGAAACTGCCAAGTAACATGATTACTGAAGTCATTGTTTAAAAGTTATATATATGAGATTTGAAACAATATAGCAGCAGACAACTATTTGATGTGTAAAGTGGAGTCATGAATGACATCGCAGCCTCTCTGTGGTTTGTTTGCAATGCCAGTCTGCTTCGTCTGTAGCTGAGTAGAGAGACTGAAACTGCTGTATTTATCATTTACATCAGTGAATTAAGGCTTTGCCTGAATCATCAGCGTGCATGACTATTGGAAAGACTATGAAAAGACTAACAAAAATATTCTTCATTATCAATTGAAATTATTGGTTTTGTCAATGGAGTCTGGTTGGCCGTAGCGCCCATTGATTTTGTCTGAGATGCTGGTGCTCTCTCTCTCTCTATATATATATACAACCTTTAAAAAATTCCAACCATGTATAATAATAACATATTCAATTTGACATATTACTGAATAACATTCAGTAACTGTACTCTGTCTCAATGTATGTGGGGGTTATCAACACAGAACTCTTAAAGCCAATATTGTGCAGTTCATGCAGGTCCTACCTGAGATCTGAGAAGGGAAGACATCAGAGTCTAACAGAGAGCGAAGCCTCCCAGCCACCTTCACCTGACCGGGGTGAGGTCTCACTGCGTGGATAGCTACAACACAGCAATTCTCTTCATTAATACAGTTGTACGGTCTGCAGTGTGATTATGTGCACAAGGAGTGAAGTCTCCTTCACCACACAGAACAACAGAAGACAGTCATTAACATTACAGTATCTGTAACAAAATACAAAAATAGAAAACAGGAATTACCATCACTGATATCATTTAAAGAAAAGTATCCTGATATATTATACATACATACTGATTAGTTGGCCCATCCTGTATATGCAGTGCTAGGAATTGCTGACTGTGCAGCTCTCACTTCTTAAAGCAGTATTCAATCTTTTTTTTTTAGCCACAATATGTTTACATTACCACCCTATATAGTTTCTAGGCAAACGGTTTTATTTATATATCCAGCAGACACAGAGCAAGCGTAGAACTCTTTTGGTGTCCTGTTTCTGTTATGCAACATCTGTTAGGTACTCAGCAACAATACAACAAACCTTAACAATTATTACCTGTGTGCCTTGATAAAAAAAAGTGTGTGAATTCTAAATAAAGTTTCTAAAGGAAACCTTTTTCCCACCTGGTCTTTAATATGTTGTTAAAAATGATCAATAATTATTGGAATCGACTGAAATTAAACATTTTATTGGGATACATTTTTCAGCACTTGCCCTAGGCTGAATTCCATTTAGCCGCTTTAATTTCAGGATACCGGTATTGTTCATGTTGACTCACTGGGACGCTTGAATAGCCATGAATAGTCATCTTTAATATAACACTTGTGCTTATCCTACTCTCACCAGTCCAAGTCCAAATGTCTGCTGGGAAAAATGCCTATGGTGAACTACACTCACTGTTTTCACTTCTATAGCCTGATTCATATGTGATTGAAATGAATTTAGCTTGTAATACCTCCTGACCTGCACTATAGGGGTAAATCCTGTCCTCTGATCCCATAATTGAGGTTCCTCTGTCTCTCTGTGAGGCTGAAACATAATGTTTTCTGAACATATTTCAATCTGATGGTGTACTGTTATGCAGAAGTTGAACACCTTGTCATTTTAACAAAGATAAAACAATTATTTTGTTAACATGTGTTTATGCTCATGACTGGCTATCCAAGCTTCCAGTCAACAGTCAGGGAATTTAAAGTCTCTAGAGGTACCGCTGTGGAAGGCGTTTGCGGTGCCTTTCAGGGCTTCCAAAGTCAAGGCTCCAATGACGTCAGCTTGTCTGGCCACGCTCACAGCTCTCTCCACAGCCTCCGCACCCAGAGACGATATCAGCTGAGTCCCGTTGATCAGAGCGAGTCCCTGTTTGACGACCAGAATAATTAAAATAATCCACTGATGAACAGAAAATTAAATATTCATCTATTTGCACTGCAAGAAAAATACTGTTTATTAATGGTTGGATATTATTTTTGTCGCTCGGGTCATGTTCTCTATCAGTTATGTTAATGTACTGTAAATAATCACTGAAAAATAAGACTTTTGTTCTGTAATTTTACATGGATTTGTTTTTTAACTGACAGATATCTATATATCTACAGTATATCTATATAATATATATTACAGCCTGGGCAACAAAAATAAAAGCAAAGTTTTAATAAACAGTAGTTTTCCCTTAAGAAAAAAGCCTAGTACCTCCTTTGGTTTCAGCGAGAGAGGTTTGAGCCCATGGCCCTCCAACACCTGCAACATAGACACAATCACTTACTTACAAAAGGTTTGTGAGTAGCTTATGATGAAAAATAGCTAATAAATCATTACTTCATGGTTATAGGCCAGTAATAAGTCATTAAGAAAACAACTTTTGGGTTGCCAGGTTGGATCCTTTTCTGAAACTTGCCAGTTTGACTTATACCTGGCTGCAGAGTATCCAGACCAAAATCAGTTTAGTAATAACTAATAATAATTCCTAACCTGATTCATCATTGTATGCGAAAAAACCTTTGTCAGTGATTTATTAGCATTTATAACACATTGAATATTGGGGTCATCAGTAATTCTGAATTAAAACCATAATAAGGGTCATGGCCTTTTCACTTTAACAGAAGCATCATCATAGATCTAAAAGCATTTATTGGCCAGTGATAAAGCCGTTACAATTTATATTAAGGAATTGTACGTATATCTTATTAGAAAGTGGAACAAAAAAAAAAGGCTTTCACTGTGTGGAACAGTAAGGAAGCTCACAGCCCTGGCATCAGCCCAGCTGCTCTGTGGTGACCACATCCTGCCCTCCCCCATCAAGCCCAGCGTGAGGTGAGCCAGGGGGGCCAAGTCTCCACTCGCTCCCACAGTACCCTTTTCTGGTACCCAGGACAAACAGGACGCTGGAAACACACACACACACACACACACACACACACACCTATTCAGTCTTAGACAGTATGTAAACTATTAACAGAACTCACTGTACAACATAACACACTACAGTGTAGCTGAAGGCTTATACAAGGACATGTGTGACAGTATATACCACAGTGCTTATATTTCATATGAATATATACATCTTTATTAATATGTATTCTATTTGTTATATTCATTAATGAAACATTTATTATGACTGAAGTATTTATTCATCCAGCTGAGCCAACTATATCTGCTGATGAAGGCCATTAGAGGCAGCTGAAAGCCCCAGAAGAAATCTGATAAATTGTCTTTGAGTTAAACGTTTTTTGTCAAGCTATTATTTTCATGTTCATAACAAACCTTGAAGCTCAACATTATTTTATATAACTGTATTATTATTATTTTATCTTATTATTATTGTTATTAGTTATTGTTAATTCGATATAATGAACTCTTTCTATGTATGCAGCATGAAGGGACTGCAAACTTTAATTGCATTGTACAACCTTGTGTTGTATAATGATAAATACATGTCCCTGCTTGATCCTTGAACATGAGGTTTTGACACAGCTATAAACAGAGAGTTAATAAATTCCTTATAACACACTGGAGAGATTTGTTCGTATGATTACAGCTATGTTAAACTGTGTTATCAATCACTCACTAACTGTCTATACAGCAGTTTTTTATTCTACTTTTACTGATCATAAAAGTTATTATTATTAATATTACTCTGCTTTTTATTGTGTTTGTTTATTGTTGCTATCATGCATTTCTTTACCTTGTGCAAATTATTCATTTGTCACTGAGTTTGAAAGGTGCTATACAAATTCAGAGAGTCTGTGGGGTGTTAAAGAGTCTAAAATCCAATAATAATCTAAGAATATAATAGTATAAAAAAGAATAGTATAATAAAACAGAATAGAATAAAATGGAATAGTGGTATACCGTTGAAGGCCTTGATCATAACGTCAAGGGTCTCCATGGAGACGCCGCTGTGGCCTTTTGCAAGGACATTGATTCTCAGAACCAGCAGCATGCGTGTCCTCTCTACACTCAATGGGGCACCCACTCCTTCACACACACACACAC
>NW_023339652.1:17354683-17361272 GCF_004916995.1 Morone saxatilis | reverse complement strand
ACACACACACACACACAATAATCAATAATCTGGGTCATACTCAACTATTATATTGCTAGCATATGTAGTGAAATGTTTTCCTTTCAGTGTATATTAAACAAGTGTTTCAGCTTACCAGCACAATGAGAGCGAACCACATTTTTCTGCAGCTGCCTGTGGAGGAACGTGATAACTGTTACACAAGCATCAGATAATCAACACTGGGATGCAGAATCACCTCAGGGACACACTGTATTGAATCAGGTGGTTTGGATGTTGTTTTCTCCCAGCCTCTTGATACTTGTAGTTAATTTACAACTTACACCAGTTGCTCTTTTGGTATAATCGTGCGTGCAAACTTTCCAAAACCGGTGTTGACTCCGTAAGCAACTGCAGTGAGAAACGATACACACCGGTGAAGTATGTGAACTGAGCTACGTATGTTTCAGTTCTTGGATTGAACAGAACATGGAGGAACACCTTACCTTTGTCCTCTCTAATAAAAGCTTCAATGACCTCTCGGCCCTTCATCACCTTTTCCTCTGCCTCAGGGGTTAACTGGAAGGAAACCAAACAGCAAACATCAGCACGTCCGTCCCCACTTCCATCTCTTACTTTAGAAAGTGTCTTATCTCACCTTTATTTTGAACAAACCTCGACCCAAGTTGACCAGATCTGCTGTGGTCAGACTGTTGCCATCCAGGGAAATGTACTGGTAGAAAAATCCAACATAAGGAGTCAGTTGAACTGACTAACTGTTTTCTGATGCAGTATTTTTTTTAAATTACAATATTTGAAAGCATAATAACAGGAACACACTCACCTCTTTGGGCTCTTGATAAGAATTTGGTCTTTTTGCAGTAGGTTAAGGATGTACTTCAGTTCAATAAAAGACAATGTGAACATACCAATTAATTACAAATTAATAACAAAAAACAAAATGGAAATGAAGAAATTATTTAGAAGCACATTCATACATTTTGCATAGTGTTAACAGATTGGATGGTTTTCCAGCTGGGCAATTGGCAACATTGGTAGGTCAGTCAGGTTGGTTGGGTTGGTCCAGACTGGACTTGTGAATGGATTAATAATAATAATAATAATAATAATAATAATAATAATAATAATAATAATAATAATACATTTGTGATGGCAAAGCCCATCGAACAGAAACTAATGCATTCATACACATTCACACATTACACCCGCTAAAGCATGGTGTTACCATGAGCGTTGTTGGTACCCTGATCCGTACCTCCTACCCGATCTGTACCGCACTAAGATGGTATAAGATGAGTCGCTCATTACCTACTTCATCAGCTCCGGAAAAAACATGTTTTCAATTTAAAATTACTGATTAAGACTTTTTAAAAACAGCTAGTTTGTTAGTCAGGTTTGCGAGGTAAAGTACAAAAAGATTGAGGAGATGGGACTGTGCATGCAGGGTATGTCATAGCCCATCAGCAAAGCAGGTCTTGCAAGGATACAATCCCCATACTTGTGTTGTACCAAGTGTTCAACCGAGGGAACACATTGTTTTTTCTGATAATTGAAGTAGCTAACAAGTGCAACATCCTGTGCCATTCTACAGGCTACAGCATGACTGTAGACCTAGTCTTGTTATTTGATTGGGCAGGTTTTCAGCAGCTTGTGATAACTTGTCCAGCCTGTTTCTTGTTCTTTATGGGTGGTTTCCCAGAGGCAAATCAACCAAAACCAAATGTCATTTTAGTTATTTAGTTAGTTTATTATAACTAAGCTGAAACTGTTTTCCAATGCAAAATATCATTTGGTTTCAAAGTCATAGCTCTGTGCCTTACCATATAACTGAGGACTTTGACTCTTATGGCTGCTATTTTTCAGGTGTGGCCTTAATTGCAAGCTGCTCTTTTGGAGTTAAATCAGTTAATTTTTCCTTATTATTGAGTTTAAGCAATGACCTGTAATTTTGCCCCGGTTGTTGTCAGGATTGTCTCAGGGAGAGCATCATCGAAGCCTGTTAAAGAGGGATGAATTTTAAAATCTGAATGTGAATGTGTACATGTATTTTACATGTCTGCATCTGCCGGTGGGCCATCACAATAAGAGCTGAGAGACTTGATTCTTTCTGCAATTAGGCTTAAAAAATATGTGCATATATCAGAATCAGCAATCAGCCAAATTGAGCTGGAAAATATCGGATATCAGCAAAAACCTTATATTGTGCATCCCTTATATTAGTAGTATTAGTACTTTACAACGACATAATCTCCCACCACTCAAAATAGATGGAATTCACAGAACAGCATCTTATTAAATATTGTCTTCTTACATTACTATAAAGTCAGTGGAAGGATACACTGCCTTTGCCAGTGGAGAAGAGTCGTGTCTGTCATCTTCTCCTGCAAAGACTCCAAAAACAAATATAAATGATTCTCAGAAGATTAGCTTATAGTGATCTGTGCATGTAGGTGCATGAGTTGGAAACCCTTACCCAACTGCACAAAGTCGTTGTCCTCCAGAACATCCTCTGCCTTGTCCTCAGGGTGGAGGAGCTCTCCACCCCAACACCTTCGCATGCTGAACTCCATGTCCCTGCCTCCATCCTCCAGCTTCTTGGCCTGATGGTAGCGCTGCAAGGCCTCGAACCCCAGTGACTGGACGGAGGCCCTGGGGCCACTGCAGGGCACCCTGAACCACTCACCTCGAACACACACAGACACACGGTGCATCGTCAGAGAGATGGGAAAATAACTCCACAGGTTTTCAGGTTGCAACACTGATACCTTGGGTTACAAGAGGTATAGGTCCTCCCACTGTGACCGGTCCAACCTGTTCTGCTTGGATGCAAATATCAGTCCCTCTTTGACTCATTAACATCTTCTATAAAGTTTGATCTGTGCTCAAAGACGTTGTCAATATTTAATTTGAGAGGATGGTCTTGACACTTTTTTTTCTCTCTCACATATTCCCCGCAAACCATTAACCATAACACCTTTCTCTCAATTAATTATATACAAATACTGATGAAATATTTCTGTCACTACATGTGTGTGTGTTTTCCAAGACGTTTCCAAGACAGAAGTGTGGTGAAGCACTTGCTCAGACAGCTTTCAACAGGTAATTTAACAGGTGAGCCATTAAACAGTACAGCATGTACAACTTGGAGATGATCAACAAATGTCATAACAAGACAAACAATTTTTTAACATGTCTGACCATTGGCTGCGCAAGTTTTACAATGGTAGGGTTGGCTACTGCTTTGTCATAGCTGAATGGAGGTTAAAGAATAAAGAACATGGCAGGTCGATAAACAAGCAACAACCACATTTGGCTTTGCTGTTAAGTTTTACTATTTCTTCAAGGACTGTGTTAGGGGTCTTTTCTGATTACTCTCTAACAGTACAAGTGGACAAGCTAGCAAGGCTGGCAATAAGTAGATTAGCAAACTGACAACTTCAAATCATTTCGTCGGTCACGCAGTCCCTCGAGAGTTCCTAAAAAGTAGCGCACATCTCCCCTTGCCACTTGAAAACAAAACCTCCTTTTCTCCCCAACATGCTCTAATGAGTAAAATGTGTCAAAATAGTATAAAATGTTACTTATGTCCATTCTTGACTGAATCTAGTTTATATACCATTTTGGGAAGTCTAAAGACCAGGAAGTCTTTAGGCTGTTAACCATTAAAATGTAAAATGTCATATTTCCTGTGGGTGGCCCCACCTCAGGGCCCCTGGACTGGAAGTGGTCTCCATCTGGCCCACGCCCACATGGCTCATTTCCTCCTATAGAACATCAGCGATCGCCCCTCGGCTTTTTCCCCGGGAAGCTCCTGTTAGCTGTTTCCTGAGCCCCCCCCCCACTCTGCTGTGACTAAACAGCACACTGTGGTGTCTGCCCACAGGCTCGTACATCCCTTGACGGACAGACAAATAGAGTCACACTCACAATAAACTGGTTACACTTCGATCTTCTGTCTGAGGAGGTACTCCCAACAAAAACACAACCCAGTCTCCTCCCTTTTCCCTTTCCTCCTTTTCTGCAGTTTTACTCCTTTGGCTGTTCTTCCTGCCCATCCACCCATCCTTTTGTTATATTTAAGGCACTCTATAAATAACAGCAAACAATCTCGTAAAACTGAGAGTCCAAGTTCAAGTTTTACTGTGGCTTTATTCCTAAATACAGATTTTGGGAGAGAAGTAAAAGTGTCAGGACAAGCTACTGATTGATTTGCTGTTCTTACCATCTGTGGGGTTTAAAGTGTGACATTTGTACTGAGGGTGGCACTAGAGGAAAGACCATGGGGTCATTCAATTTAAAAAGGGTTTTCTCCTTGGGAGCATGATTGTGCTGATCACATTTAATCACAGTTTTCCTATGGGATCTTGACTGCTGACATTTTGTCCAATCCAGATGAACCTGATTTATTGTGTGAACTGTTAGCTTGGGGGTGGAGCTAGGTTATCTGAATCACGGCTGCCCAGAACCATGAATATTCCCACCAAATTCCGTGGCAATCTCAACAAAAGACATTCACCAAAGTTGTATGTGTAGGCTGTCCTCAAAAACAAGCAATCAGACATTTGTTAAAATTCTTATAATGACCAATTTTATGTTGTCCAACCTCTTGTGGTCATGCATAGTAAAGCCTACTGCCAGATAGGAATGCTGATATTGGATTCCTGTTTTTTACATCCTTTGTCAACAAGTTAGTTGTCACTTTCTACTACCAAGGATTCGTTTAAGGTTATGGGTTAAGGGAAGAAATTGGTTATGGCAGATAAGTTACAGTAAATAGGAGGGCGGATATTAATTGCAGATGTGTGATGGGATGCAAACTCATTATCTCCTGCATTAATGTCAAACACCCTCTTCCATCCACAACCACCTAACTGTTACCTCAGAGGGGGCAGATAAGAATTGTTTTTGTATGAGGGCTTGTTGGAAGGACTGACCAAAGTGGCTGACTGATGAACTCAGAAATCTAAGGTGAAAGGTCTGAGCAGGCAAACAACCACTGGAGTCTTTTACTTGAGGAAATTTGAAAACAGACCTGGCATGAGTTGACAGTTAATCCAGTCTCCAGTCAAGGTCCACTTTCTCTCCTGTTCTAGTGATTTAATCATGTCACACAGTCTTCATCAGCAGTCAAAGGTTGCTAAGGTGTCATGTAATAGATCCAACGTTTCATTATTCTGAGCACTTCCGTCATTCATGGTTGCTAGTTGAGCTTAAAGCTTGAAGACTTGTGATATGGTCAAAAGCTCAAGAACAAGCAAGTATTTTGTCAACTGATATTTCCAAAGTCAAGAATGAACTGTCAAACTCAACTGTCCAGCATAAAGTGCTAAGAATATACAGGAGCGTTTGATAACCTTTTCCGCTGATGAAGACGATGAAGAAGTGTGATTTAGTCGAAAAGTTCTAGAACAATCAAGTTAGGGGACCTTAAGCGTAGATTGTTTTGTCAGATATAGGAGTTGGTGAGAAGAGGCAGGAATTAGTTTTTGTGTCTTGTGATTCATGACAAAGTAAAAGCTCTCATAAGCTGTTGGACAACTGATTGAAAATAATTATATTAAACTTTTGAAGAGATGTGACACTGATTTGACACATTGAAGGAAAAAGGTTCCTTGCATAAAATGATGCTTTGACATCAATACACCTTTTGTTGCTGACGTTTGCCAGAGAAAAGGTGAAATTGCCTGGGGAGATTTCTCTTTACAAAAACAGAGCCTTATTCATGAGGGATGGGCAGTGATGTCTGCTGTGGATCTGGATGACAGTTTGCGGTGTCAGTCAGAGACGTAGACCTGGAGTAGCACCTCCAGATAAATCTGTGCTCAGTGTGTCCTGTCACGGGCAGATAGAGGTATCTGTCTGTCAGCTTGACCCCTGCTGTCACCCGTTCCTCTGGCTCCTCAGCCCGATAGCTTCCTCTCAGGCATCGCATCTGGAGAATGTTCCTCAACCATCCTTCCACTCCTTTCGTAGGTTATCCTACGTCACCTCCTTCCTCCCTTTAACCCTCGACCCCTCGTCCTCCCCGTCCATTCTGAAAGGTGGAAGATGAGTGTGTGAAGGAAGGAGGGTTAACAACAAAGGCTCTCGCAGTCAAAGCAGAGGAAAGAGGCATTTGCTCGGAGCAGAACCTCCTCAAACTGAACCAAAACCTCTTTCTCTCTCAGAAACACATGTACACATACACACACACTTTAAGGCTCCAGATGCAGCTCCACTTGGTACCAGGCTTCTGATAACAAGGTGTGGGTGTTCTGCGTCTTATCACTACTCTCATGTCATGCCTCCTCCCACATTAGACATGCTGTTCAAAACAGAGCAGCAAACATTGAAGACCTGATGAAAGATTTGAAATTCTCACTTCAGCCATTACCTTATTAAATATCACTTATCCCCGCAGATAAACACGCCGCAAATATGCAAATGCTTCCCAGAGTCGGGAGCTGCAGAGACGGAGACCTGAGCGTAGGACAGGTTCTGTGTTCATGCAATAAGCTGGAGAAATAGTGTTTATAAAAAAGTTTGACAGATTGGTAGAGTGCACTTGAGATTAGCCCTAGTTTGCCCTCATCTGTATAGAATGAAGGTGATGAATTCAGTTTATATGTAA
>NW_023339652.1:17339576-17354658 GCF_004916995.1 Morone saxatilis | reverse complement strand
CAGCTCTGTACTTAATACACGACATGATATAAATTCATTATCTCTTCATCTTACTTTTGGAAACCAAGCAAATAGCTCTGTTTCCCAAAATGTTGTCCCATGTATTTCATGGCATATTTGCATTTTTTGGTATTATTCCACATGCAGAGTTTGCAGGGAGGATGTATTCTTTGTAGGCCAAGTGCAAAAGTTAGCTCGCCCTGGTTCTTTGAACAAAAAGCCAGGAGATATTTTTCATTGATTTGAAATTATTGCAGAAAACAAGCTCACGAACAAAGGTATTATGAGGTAAATTTTATGGTTTTTGAAGCGCAATGCAGACTCGCAGAAGTAAAAAGCTAAACTTAGGCTATAAGATCAACAACACCGACAGTTACATGATTAGAATAACGTTTTGCAGAGCCAAGTATACAACACAACAAAGCTGTGAAGTGAACTAGTGAGTAAAGATAATGTTCTGTGTAATTAATTATTTTAATGTCACAGACACCCATTGTAGTCTCATTCTTTAGACACGTTGTTAGAAACCGCTTTTTAAGACACGTAAAAGCTTTTAAATTACACAGGTGGCAATTTACTGATGTATTTTTATGTCATAAGAAGAAAAGCTGAAGAATCTCTTAACTTCAACCACAGAGCCTATTTCAAGCATTCTACCAAATCCCAATAAAAAGACCCATTGCTTTAGGCAGGGGAACTGAGGTGCTAAAATGCTAGCTCAGTTCCGGGGTTTACGGGACTATTCCTGCAGGACACTATTCATCCGTACTATTGCTCATGCCTTTTCAGTCTATGAGTCTGATTGAAGTATTGATATTACGTTATCAACTTCAAACACTGTAACAACAACATCCGAGGCTGCCTCCACAGACCTTGTTCCTGGTTGTGGACCAGTGTCTGCAGAGCGATGGCGGCCTCCACCTTTGACGGGCATCTCTTGTCGTCGATCAGGTTACTGTTTGATCAAACTCCACAGGATGTGGTTAGCTTAGCTTAGCAGAGACTGGAAGCAGGTAGAAACAGCATTATACAGTATGGCAGCAAAAGGGCAAGAAACAATCAGAAAGGTTTTAGACAAGCCATTACATGTTATTCTATATCATTATATACTGTGATGGAAGATTTTACACACGTGCTCTTTGTTCCTGTGTGTGTCTGTGTGTGTCTTGGTTCTAGGGTGTGTGTGTGTGTGTAGCCAAGCTGTACATCAGGCCGTACATCAGGCCGATCATGCAGGAGCTGTTGCATGTGGTAAAGGAGACGGAGAATGACGACCTAACCAACGTCATTCAGAAGATGATCTGCGAGTATAACCAGGAGGTGGCCGCCATCGCTGTGGACATGACCCAGAATCTGGTGGGAACATGCATCTCTGTCTCAGTCTGTTACTGCAGAAGATATACTGTAATGTTGTCCTGAAGTAAGTGTGTGTGTGTGTGGCAGGCGGAGATCTTCACCAGGGTCCTGCAGAGTGAGGAGTACGAGGAGAATGAGGACAAGACTGTCATGGCCCTCGGCATCCTCAGCACCATCGACACCATCCTCACTGTCATGGAGGACCACAAGGAGGTCTCTTTCTCTCACACTCACACACACACACACACACACACACACACAGCTGTCACACGTGCTGTTAAGGTATTGTAATGTGATATTTGATACTATATTTTTTCATTCTCCGTCTCAGATCACTCAACAGCTGGAGGGGATCTGTCTGCAGGTGATCGGCCTGGTCTTGCAGAAGCCCATCATAGGTATGGCAGGTGTGTGTGCGCGGGCAGCCCATTGTTTTTACAATCACAAACACACACACACACTCTTATTCAGATTCTTTCTGTTTCTCGCTTCTCTAACCCATCCCAAAAACATGGAATTGTTGCTTATTCGTCCTATGTTTGCCTCATTCATTCATTCACTCCTCGATGTGTTACTGTGTCCCCCCGACTGCCTCGCACTGTGTAAAGACTTTATTCTTGTTCCCTTTCCTCCAAATCGCTTGTAAAAGTCAGTTTTCCCCAACTGATCAGATTCATAAAACGGGTGTGATTCTGCAAAGGTTTCTACAGTAATGTTTCCAAACTGGAGTCTTGGGTTACTTGCAGAGCTAAAACTCAGTGTAGTCCAAAACCTCATACCTGTTTATAGAGGGACCACTGGGGCTGCAAGATGGATTATAAATAGTCTCCTCTTCCCTTTACAGACATGCACACTTTATACTAATTGCATGCAGTATAAATGTCTAGTGTATATGAATATTTCTGAATACAAGGGTTCAGAAACGGTATTAGAATTGCATAAATTGGATTTGAATGGAAAGCTGAGACTCTTGTGGATTCAATGAGCCCAATTATATTTATGTGGGATGGTGTCAGTCTCCATAGTAGCAATTTCATAGAGTAATCACAGCCTCATGAAACTGTGCAACCACAAACTAGAGGCCGAGGGCATCCAGAGGATGGATGGCTCTCCCAGCTGACTGAGAGTGATAGTACAGGGCTTGAAACCTAACAGCACAAATCTAGTTCCACAGCGTCCACACTGACAGGGCTGCCTGCAAATGGGTCCGAAGACATTTTTTGTTCATCGGCGCACACATCTGCTGATTATCTCAATATGGCAGATAATCGGCCCTAATTGACACCACTGATTTCTCACCATGCTGAAGATGTACAAAAGATTCAAAGGAAGTTGATGTGAAAAAGTTCACTTCAAAACTTATTCCACACATCCACCACTGGAGGGGACAAACAGGTGGTGACCCAGGTGTGTGGGATCACTGATGATGCTGTGGGCTCTGCTCTGGCATCTTTTGTTGGAGGTGTGCTTTATGGGTGGTAGAGCAGTCCCTGTGATTCATTGGGCTCTCTTCACCACCCGCTACAGGGCTTTGCGATCAGATGCTGTGGTAAAACTGTGATGCAGTTGGTCAGTATTCTCCCAGGGTGTAGATTGACCTTCTTCAGCCTCCAGAGGAAGTGCAGGCACTGTATGTGCTTTTTTGATGAGGGAAGATCTGTGGAAGTTGGAGAGCCCCTTAGTGGTGTTGAAGTTGTGAGACCCTTTCTTCAGCAGTTCCATTGATGTGGGGATGGTCCACATAGGATGTTTTCAGTGACCCTCTGATCTTACTGCTAGTCCATCCAGACCGTCAGTGCAGCTGTTGTTGTTGTTGCTGCTGCTGTTTGCTCAGTGTTTCTCTGTTCTCTTGGGTTTTGTTGCTTATTTAATGCTCATGTGTTCCCTTCCTAGCATTGGATACAAATGTACAAAACAGCAGTAAAGATACAGACAAGGTATTTGCAGGACTGTATTTAAAAGTCTGCTCCTACTAACAGGTTCATATTTGTGTGTGTGTGTGTGTGTGTGTGTGTGTGTGTGATCCTGGTAATTGGAGTGGTTTGCCTTGCGGAGGATTGGATCCTTCCCACTCTGTTAATGAATGGATTAACTGATAACCTCCTGCTGCCAGAATGGGAAGCTGTGTTCAGGCAGAGGCAGATAAAGCAGCAGGAGAGGGTCATAATGAAGAAAATGAAAGATAGAGAGGTGAAGCTAATTTTTTTCTTCAAGAGATCTATACCACACTCACACAATCCAGCACAGCTGTGCTCTTTACCCCTTACTTTATTGCTCAAATCCCCAAGGAGGAGGGGTATTACAGCTTCTTTACAACTGCTGCCAGTCTGTATCTACTGCTGGAGCTGTTTGTTTCCCCTGTGCTGATGACACAGTGTAGTGTGGATACACATCTGTCAATGACAGACTACATTTTCAACCTGTAGATGGCAGCAAAAGTTCTACAACTTAAGACTTTTAAGTCTTTGCAGAATGCTGTATGTGCAGAGTTTTGACACTAGAAGGATGTTTTCACATTCATCTGCTGAAAGTGGAAAGTTTCTCTGTGCTCATTGAAAAAATGATTTTAAGTCCAGATAAAATTAAATAAAATTTTCTAGTCTGCTACAACATACAGATCTGCTATATACACCATAAAAAAAAAATCAGGCAAAACTTATATTATATAATGTTATATTTTTTGGTTTCATGATGGCGCCCTCTAGCTTTGCATTAATTCGACGGAATACTGTTACAATATCTGACGACGTAGATGGATCAAGACCTTATTTTGATACAGCCAGTTAAATCTTGCATAAAGCAGTACCGTCAGTGTTCTATCGTAGGCAGAGCAGATGGTCACACGGAACCAGACAGCAGCTGACACAGACTCTGAACAACAACTCACAAGTCTCCTTCTTATCTAACTTACAAACACAAACACAAGATTTTGTCCTGCACCGTAATGTTAGCCAGTTAAATGAGCCACCAAACAAACATTCCCAGGGAAGAGAGCAGTTAGTTTGCTGGCTAGATTGCTAAATTAGTTGCTCAGCTGCAGCACATTAAACAGCATGTAAATGTACCTGCAAATGTCATTTGGGTCTGGTTGGTTGCTGGTGTTCTCCTTACTCTTCAGTACCACTAACAACATTCTGTGCAACACTGTTTACTTTGTGTCTCCTTCACTACTGCAATCTGGTAGCCTGTAAGTCGTTAAAAAACACATTAACATTATTATTCTGCTCAAAATTCATCCAAATCACTCGTTTTAGACAAACTTCTTACAGTTACTTAGTTCATTATTTGGGTTCATTGTACAGTTTTTAATGCAATATGAAAAATCCATAAAATATGTCAAGCGGTCATCGGTTTACTAAATGATTGAGAAGGGGTCCCTTAATGAAAAAGGTTGGGAACCACTGGTGTATAGGATCTGGTTGGCATTTAACTTGTTGATGATGTCATGAGGTGGGCTTATATGGTACTGGGTTGCAGGCTCTGCGAGAAACTTAATTAATTGTGAGTCATGCATGGAATATGTAACTGCTGGCAAGTGCTGAATGCTACACTTGGCCTTTAATGTCTGTAAAAGAACCCAAGACAACAGATGCAGTACTTGTATGGTGCAGATTAACAAGAATGTTAACAATATTAGGTTAAAAAAAGAGGCTTGGGTGCAGCCCAAATCGAACACCATATCAACGTCATATCCTGTCATGACCCAAAAGTATGATTGGAACACTCATGAATATATAAGAATATATTCACATAAGGAAAAGTATGTATGTATTTAATAGTTGAAGAAACAGATGTATTTTAGACCAAGTAGTGAATTTATCAAACAACTAGGGAATTGAACATGTGGAGCTCCATTTGCAAAGTTAGGACAAATGTTTTGGTGTAATTTAATTAAAGCTGCACCTATCAATATTTATATATTAACAATAAATGTAATGACTATGTGTAATGTGAAAGGAGTCACTTGCAGCAATGAACCCACAGATAATTATTACCCACGTACCTTCTGTTTTCAGCAAAACAACAAACAGTACACACAATACGCTCAGCACTCAACTATAGACAGACAGCAACTACTACTACTTCTCCATTAGCTAATGCCATGACATCAAATAGTCTTTTTGGGCTCCAAAACAGAGCTAAAATAAAAATGAATACTGGACTTATAGGTTCAGTCTGTATGCTAAGCTAAGCTAGCCAGCTACTAGCTCCAGCTTTATATTCAGTGGACAGACATGAGAGTCATATCAATCTCATCTAACTCTCGACAAGAAAGCAAATAAGCTTATTGCTGAACTATGTTGAACTTTAATGATCTTTAACCCCAATCTATATTTAGACTTCTAAATATAAAAACACAAAACAGGCCAGTGTGTAACATTTAGAAGGAATGAATTGTCAGAAATGGATTATATAATTCACAGGTATGTTTTCATTGGTGTATAATCACCTGAGAACAAGAATCATTGTGTTTTTATTACCTTAGACTTAGCTTTTTGGATCTACAGAGGGAGTGGGTCTGCCATGTTAAACCACAATGTTTCAGTTTTCACTAACCAAACATTGCTTCTAGATAGGGCCAGCATTTCAATTTCAAAATTTTGCAGCCACAGTAGTTTCTCCTAAACACTCGGTTGAGACGAGTGGTATTAAGTTGGTTGCCATCTGCATCTTCACCACTAGATACCACTAAATCCTGCACACTGGTCCTTTTGGGAACAGTCAGTTGGCCAGAAACATATCTTCTGGGTGTGTAACAACTGTTTTACAACAGCTTGTTAACTGCCCCCATGTAGCCAAAAAACAATTACAGTAATCTTACAGTAGTCTTAAACATATAAAAATCTATTATAAAAAATTACTTTTTGGCATTAGTATAGTAGGAATCTAATTTTTGTTTGATGCCAAATAGACTTGTGCTGTAGCTTAACATTTTGAGTCTGCAAAAATGTTCCTGCTGTTCTGTTGGTTTCCTTTCCCTAATTGTTTATGGACTACAGTTTCCGATGCTAAATTAGCTTCCTCACCCTGTTTATGCACTGAAAAAAAGTGAAAAGAATGACTAACATGTCTATGCAGCTATTACTCAGAGAACATTTCTAAATCCCAAATGACGAACTGAGATTCTGAGAATGTGTCACAACTATCATTTAGATATATGCAACAAGAACAGAAACCTTTGCACACAGATGTTGCTGCCGTAAATCTGTCAGAGCTGATACAAAAAATGTACTAAATTATGGGGAGGATCAGAGTCTTATCTCTCCGCGATTGGTACCATGTCTCAAGAGAATTTCGGAAAGCCATGATATTTTGAGAAACAAGCAGCGAGGAGCACCGAGGTGGGAGATTTGAGCCTCGTGAGGAGGGGAACCACAGGGGGGAAGAGGAGCTTTGTAAGGGGGATGCTATGTGAGATGTGGAGGAGTGAGGATAGAGGACGGTGGTGGGGGGGACAATGAGTGTTCAAAGGAGACCCAGAAGGTGCTGAGGAGGTTACTGGTGGGGAGCTGGGGGGTACGAGGAAGAATGCACTCTCACATTCCTGGCATGCCCGCCTCATTGTAGCAGGCTAATGAGGCGAAGGAGGGAGCGAGCGCTGCCCCAGGCCCAGAGAGAGGACAAAACCACCGGAGCGCCGGCCGGCACAGAGCGGCTGAGCTCACGGCTGAGGAATTCCAAATGCCGGACATGAGAGGGCAGGGCTCGCTGCCAGCAGATTTCTAACAGCACTCACACATCTGAATCAGGGTGACTGATGCCATTTCTCCACGGTTATAGGTAGAGAGTCCTCCCTCAACAGAAAAACTAAAACCTGAGAATTTGTTGCATTTTCATGGTTTATGTCTTGTTTTATTTCAGGAATTACGTGGCCTATCTAGAATTGTATTGGTTTGGATATCAAAATTCTAGTGTTACCTAAGGACACTAGTTTCTCCATCCTAAAAGAAAAAATAAATAGGCAAAACTTGATGGTGATTGGTGTTGCCACACAAGGTGTTTTTGATGTGCTTATAATAAACGTCAGTATAAATGCCAGGAATGTGAAAAAGACCTCAAATTGCCAAAAAATAAAAAAATAAATGATGCTTGGTAAAGGTAGAAGTTGACATATGAAAAAGGAAATGCGGAGGACGCGTTTAAAATAGTTCCTGCTGCTGCTAATTAATGCAATTAATTTATATGAAAAAACAAACAACAAACAAATGACAACTTAGCATTTTATTTCTACTTTATACTACTTCTACCATTGTTATTGTTAAGAATATTAGCGGTCTATCATCTAGAATTACAGTTGTTTGTTTAATATGTGGTATAAATGTGTTTTTTCCACCTAGTGCATTTGAATATTTCTGCATACTTGGGTCACTAAACTGCATTGCAATTGTATAAACTGGGAATGACTGGAAAGCTGAGACACATACTTGATGACACCCCTGCCTAAGTCAGTGCCCCACTTCTGCCACCCCAGTCAAAAAATTGTGCACTTGCCCTTGCTTCTCAGACAGTTTGGTGTCATGATTATCCATTTGGCACAGCTAGCTAGTTTATTTTATTTTGCGTTAGCATAGAAAAAAAGGAAAATAAAAAAGTGCTAATAGGGCAACAATGGGTTAGACAGAGTGGATTTTAGGGATGCTACCTGCTGGAGTAGAAGGACTGGTTGTAGTAAAACCTGCAGTGACTCATTTTTTGGCCACTTGGAGGCAGCAAAAACAAGCTGTGAATACGAAAAAATAATATATATCATCATCCCTGTGTGGAGGATTAAGTGGTATGTAGCAGTGAAGTTGCAGATTGAAAACACTCAAGGCCCTGTCTATGCTAACTTAAAACTCAAAGGTAACTTTTAGATAGTTTGATATCTTTGTGCCCTGCAATCACTGATATTGTGTTTGCACTCCCGAAGTCAGATTAGCACTGTTGAATGTCTGAGTGTGCCTGCATGCTTGACTACCAGCAGCCATTCTAATTCCTGCAGCTGGTCAGAGGAATGTCATGTTAGCTTTAGTGCTTAAAGAGTGGTTTGATCCCGGAGCTCCTCACAGATTTCACCCTCCATTACCTCCATGTGGCCTGGATGATGCACCTCATCGGGCCAGCTGGATTCAGGACAGACGGGTTGTACATGTACGCATCAGCGCTTCAGTGAACTGAGATCACTGAGAAAATGACAGATGGAGGGAGGGAGAGAGGGAAGGATGTGTCACAGAGCTTCCTGAATGTGACTGAGCTGGTGTCTCCTGTCAGTGGTGCGCTTGTCGGCTGTGACTGGTAGGAAGGATGTTCTTCATCCACTTTGATGTCAACTGTTGCCACTCATAGACTGCTGATCATTACTACTTTGTGTCCGAGACAGCTCATTGTCGAAAAGTTGATTGAAAAAAACCCCATCCCACTGTTTTTACCGAGAAGTTTCTCTTTTCCCAAATTATGTAATCACTATGCTCTGCCCAAAATATGCCAGGAGAGTATTTTGCAAGTTCACCATGTCAACTTAAAGGTCCAGTGTGTAACATAGGGATCTATTTGGATGGAATAAAAATCATATATATGTTTTCATTAGTCTACCAATCACCTGAAAAATAAAGAAATTGTTGTGTTTTTGTTACCTTAAAATGAGACATTTTTATCTACAGAGGAGAAGAGTATTTTTCTGTCAGAATCCGCCATGTTGACCTCCCATGTTCCTGAAGTAGCCGAAAACGGACACTATAGCTTTTTTCTCCCCCCCAAAAAAAGTTATGTTTAAGTTTTTTCCCACCCCTTAAAATCAAGAAGGCCTTGCGATCCCCCGTGAAGCTTTGGTGTCCCCCTATTGGTTGGGAACCACTGTCCTACATGCTTGGAAGGCTGAGCAGTATTCAAATGGTTGCAATGTACACTCACACCACGAGCATGGATCCTAATGTACACATGTACACACACAATTACACCAATCCCAAGATCACTTGGTGTAAGTTTTCCAGATCTGCAGTCCAAGCGTGACTCGTGAAGCTCTATGTCTTTGAAGCTCAGTCTCTAAAGCCTTTTATTAATGACTGACTAACTGTTGCAGTGGAAGGAAACACCCAGGAAAACCTCCACACCCCTGATGTTATCTCCTATTTTTTTCCCAGACTTCCCATCAACAGCCAGTGGAGTTTGCATAGTTTCGAAAAGCACAACAGCAGTTAGACGATTACAAAGTCTCTCTTTTTCTTTTTAAATAGACGCGCTGGTTGGTGTTGCATTCAGGGGGGGATCTGGATTTAATCCAGTTGTGACCCGTCAGTCAACGGAGATTTGGAGCTAAGTGAATGGAGGCATAGTAAAAGTGCCCTGAAAGCAATTCCTGGGACGTTTGTGAATATCCGTCTCCATGGCTACAAGCGACTGAGTCTCTGTGGTTCCTGCAGGGCAACAATCTCGCCGAAATGCCTGACTTTAATCCAAAAGTCAAACACAACGCCAGCTGGACCAGTGTGCCCACTTCTAGAGTAAATTAAACTGTCATTGCAGGCTAATGGGACAGGATATTCACCATTTAAAACTCACAGCACAAGAAAAGACACAATGAGGATGGGTTCATTAGAGTTTCTGTTACATATGCATAAACAATGCTTGTAAAATAGTTAAGTTTTGTGCAGGAGTAAGTAAAAAAACAAACAGAATCAGGCTTTTTGAGATGAACTTATATGAAAATGTGAAAAGAAGTGAAGAAATGTGAAACCTATGACACTGATTTATTTTGTGTGTTTTTTTAACAGTTAGGCTGTCCAGGTCTGATGCGGAATGTGATGCCAAACACCCAGAAGTCTTTTGGGGCAAGACCAAGTCTCAATTCAAGTCCATCCACACTGAAACACCTAAACAACTGGACAACAGCTAACTCGCTCCTTTTTCATGTATTTTATGTCGGTCTACGAACGACAAAACTGTGGATCACAGCCACTCCACTGTGTTGAGTCAACTGGTTTAATCTGATCAGTCCCTTCCTGCCACAGAGATGACCTATACTGTGTCTTAATAAGGACCAATCGCAATTGACCAAACTGAATGAGCATAAAATAATTTGATGTGTGCTCTGATAATAAATTCCTTACGTTAACCAGGCAGCCTTATTACTGCACTGCTGCACTGAGACCAATAACGAAATCACAATTTCATAATCAATCAATCAGGTAACAACCTTACCCTGACTGCTACAGAGCCCTGGACCGTCGCAGCCTCCTGTCACTTTAGAGACAGGGATTTTTCGAACTGCTATTACATTCCCTCATAATACTTTTGCGTTCCTCCTGATCCCAGGCAGTGCATTAATCAGTGATTGTTTAAGGTAGATGCAACCTGTTTTTAAACTATGCTGAACTAATCATGGAGCTGCATTTTTTATAAATAAAATGAGCAACTTCGAATAGAAGAAATATCCATTTCCATTGCATAATTTGTGCTTTATGACCAACATATTCCGATTTGGGTATGTCACACTGTAGTTACACCATTACAAACTAATGTGTGCAGCCATGGCTACTGCCATAATCACAGCAACAGCCATAGCTCTACAGCCTGACTCAAGGGGCAGTTGCCACCATATTTAGGAAGCGCTGCAAAATTGCCCCCTTGGATATCTGTGGCAAATAAAACATCATACGCAGCCCTTCCTGTGGAAGAAATGTGATGACGTGCCCTTTTAAGATGCTTGCCAGTGGAGAAAACACAATAAATGCCCTCCAGGGTTCCCCTGATAGATAAAACATGATAAAGTGCCGACCAAGGTGCCTTTCCAGTAGAGAAAACATGATAAAGTGTCCTCCAGGGTGCTAGATAACATCAAGGGTTTTCGTCAAGTGGACAAAACACAATAAGGTGCCCTCTGGGGTGCTATCCCTGACTAAGCCGTTTCACCATGAATTCATCCCAACTTTCTGCACACTGGTGCCCTTTTTGCTTTTTTCACCCCTACCCCTCAAAAGCCCGAGTCCACCACTGGTCACAACCTTCAGCAGCCTACAAGTCTATGGACCAGAGGGAGTACAAAATGTATTCAAATGACCACTGTGACCCAGGGGTTCTGTATGATTTGGAAAATGGTTTATAGATGGACGACCAAAACACAGGGAGAAAATAGCGTTTTCAGATTGTGCTGGCTTAGACACAAAGTTTCATAATCACGTTTAGATGCCTTTCATGTGTGTGAATGCTGACCAACAAAACGACACTTGAACTAGGGAGATACGTCTCCCAGCAGTCAGGTTAATAGCTCCTCATTTTTGTGACTGAAGTCAAAGCTACAGATGTTAGGTCTGAAGCTCCACAGACACTCCCGCCTGTGTGTGTGAATGTGTTCAGAGGAGGACAAGTCAACATGAAGACATGCTGACTGTGGATCCCAACGGGCCTTTCCCTTGATCAAACAACATCGCTGCTGATGTGACTTCACCCAGCGTCCTTGAGTCATGGACCATTTTAGGAAAGAATCAAAACCAGGGGAACACATTGTCTCACGGCTTCCTTTGTTATTCAAAATGTCCCGGCAGCCGAGAGCCAGTCCAGAGCTCAGGGATTGGACCGGGCTGGGTCTGCCCCTGGTTCCTCATGATAAGGGAGGCAGGGACAGCATGGGCAGTGCTACACTGGCTGAAACACTGAGGACTGACAGAGCACAATACAGCACCAAGAGGAGAGAGAGAGAGAGAGAGAGAGAGAGGTAGAGAGACACTGAGCAACAACGACACCGCCAAGGAGACCACAGAAACACTCTTCACCCCCAACACACACACACACACACATCTACACACACACACAAATCCCCAACTCTGCAGAGAGAGGAGAGAAAGAAGCAGCGGACACACAAAGGCATTCTTGGCTTTCACTTTAAAAGAAGAAGAAAAGTGAACAATAAGTTGTGCGAGATCATTTACTTGAGATACAAATTCAAGGAGAAAGGCGTGACAGGACGGCGTCAGTCAGCGGCCAGACCCGGGTTTATCTTCCCGAATCGTCCCCACATCCTCAGTGAGGAGTCGTAGCGCAGCGCTGCATGAAGGATAAATCCATCCGGGAGAAACAGGCAGAAACAGGATGAGAGCGACTATGAGGATCACATGGCTGCTGCTTTCACTCAGTGAGTACAACTGGATTCAAAGTGCATGTTCAATGATTCTTCTATTGAGTGCCTCTACAACATATGATATAGGATGGGTGCTTTAGTGAGTGTCTGTGCAGCAGCTGCAGGGCTTTACTGATGCGTTATAGACAGGACTGTGCGATGGAGCTACAGGTGCGCAGACAACTTTTCAACGAGACATCTCTGCCTGATCTATGGAAGCCCATTTCTGCCAAAGTGACGGAGAAAAAAGATTCTGTAAGTCATTATTATGAAAACCAAACAATAATGACTTAGTATCTCAAAATATTGACTTAATATCACAAAGTCAGATATTTAAGTTTAAAAAAAGTCAAATAAAAATGTAAAAATACTTCAT
Organism: Morone saxatilis; assembly: GCF_004916995.1. Classification (NCBI taxonomy): domain Eukaryota; kingdom Metazoa; phylum Chordata; class Actinopteri; family Moronidae; genus Morone; species Morone saxatilis. Next base: position 17,341,834 of record NW_023339652.1, on the reverse strand, counting down.
TTATGAGTAAAAGGTATATATTTATAATGATACATTTGACTGAAGTAGGAATACAGAAGTATTATACTAGCCCCTTAAACTATGAACAGTAAAAGTACTGATTATGCAGTGCTGGAGGAAGTATTAAGATCATTTACATGATCTAATAATAATAATAATAATTTTATTTGTATAGCAGCTTTCAAAACATAGTTACAAAGTGTGCAAAACAAAAAAGGTTCCATCAAAATAAAAGCGTTTAAAAAAAGATAAAGGTAAAAATGATATGAAGATAACATCATGCAGAAATTCTCCATTACAGTCTTACATCAGTGTTGGCTATAAAAGTGCAGATGTGTTTACTTAATGGGCCCCTGTGACAGATATGTTATAGGTTCCCAAACTTTTTCATATTAAAATATTCCTTTTGTTCCTCCTTTTGCTGGGGACCCCCTACTACCCACTCAAATACCCATTTTGATCCCTGGATCCCAGTTTGACAACCACTGTGTTAAACATTACATTATTATATTGTTAGTGATGATGCATCAGTGTGAAAGCAGCATTGTAATGCTACAGCTGGTGTAGATGGAACTCATTCAGCTTAATCTGCAGGAATGTGTGTTATATTTCTCATATGTTTTTAATGTCAAATCTCTGCTGATCTCAGCTGTTAAATAAATGGAGTGATTAGTAAAACATGTCCCTCTAATTGCTGAAGAGAAGCAGCATGAAGGAGTGTAAAATTAAAATACTTAGTAAAGTATAAGTAGCTCAATGTGGTGCTTGTACTTGAGTTAATGTCATTATGTAACTGAATGGACCCTGGCTGTGTTAGTTGCTGGTGCATGAAAGTGTACGCAGCATTTTCACGTTGTAGTGGAGGTGGAGCTCATTTGAACTACTTTCTGTGCTGTTGGGTAGTTTAATCCTGTACTGGTTCCAGTTCTTTTGGGGTTGTGGGCTGCCTGCTGGGGACCCCTCATGACAAAAGTTTGCAAGCATACATTCACCTCTCCAGACCCCTGGACGAAAACATATAAATTGAGAAAAATCTGAATTTGTTTGTGATCTTTTTATTTCTTTTTTTCTATCTTCCTTTAGTCATTTGGCAACCTGGAATCACTGGTATAGTCTGTAACTTGGAATTGTATTTTATGAGATCATAATAGCTTTATTTTGTATGTACAGTCCTATCAGCAAAGCCTCTAGTAACTATAGCTGCCAAATACACGCAGTAGTAAAGTACAGGTACCTCCATTCAAGTCAGTACTCTTCTAAATGTAGTTAGTAATAATTCACCACTGGATGGAGTGTAGTGTACCTAAACTTTATTCACATTATTAATAACAGAAATATTCAGTTTGATTTCAATAAGATAGATTGAAACTAATTCAACTCTTTCTTGTTATTACATTGTCTTTAAAGTGTTGCTTACTTTACAGTTACTACCCAAATAATTAATTGTTTTTAATCATCTCCACATCCCTGATTTCATTGCCTATATAAAAGATCTGCAAGTATCATTTATTGTACAATGTAGAGACTACAATTTTTAAGAGCACTGGAACATACAGTGTGTTTCCTCCCTTTACATAAACTTGTATCAGGCCAAGGACCCCATAGCTTGTAGAGAGATGGAGCAGGGACCCCTACTACATATACTGTATTAAATTATGTGGCATTTTAAACTGGGCCTACAATAACATGTACAACATATATATATACATATATATTTTACACATAGGCCAGTTTATCTAATAATATGTTGGCTTCGCGTTAATGTGTCTTTTCAGATGTGTTTTAATTCAATAAATGATCAAACAATGATTTGGCGACCCCCCCGCAGTAACTCTGAGGAACCCCTGTTGAAGACCCAGACTCCATGATAGTTTAAAACTCCATAAACTGTAAGTGAGTAAGTGTGTATCCAAAATAAAAGATACCAGCTAGTAACATTTATAGGGAATAAAGGATGGGGGCTGTTTATTAACATTGTGGATAGGCTCTGAGAAGTAAAAAGAACATTAAAAAGCATAAGTGGATGCTGCCTGAGGAAGGGTGCCAAACTTGAGAAGTGCCAGTGCAAGCCTCCTCTGCATTGAACCCCTCCCTGCTTGTTTCTCCCTGTGTTACTGTTGACCTGTCTCACTGTCGCTGTGTGGACTGTATGAAATCTGTATGAAACATCTGCCCCTCCACCCCACCATTCCACAGTTAAGTGCTCCCCGGTTTAACCCCCTCCCTCCACAAACACACACACACACAGTCCTTCAATG
>NW_023339652.1:17329860-17339476 GCF_004916995.1 Morone saxatilis | reverse complement strand
ATGGAATAGACCTTTTTCACAGCAGCCATTTTGAAATGAAATAGTAGAGTAAATAGGTGTTACCAATGATATTAATAAAGGTTCTGTTGCGTTCAGGTCAAACAGAGTCAGAGTGCTGCTATTGAGCTTTTTTAAAAGTTTTTAAACTGTAATGCGTGAGGTGGGTCTATGCGTTACTGTGTTCACAGCAAATGTGTTTTGGCAGTTTCTCAGTTTGCCCAGACTTATATCAATATCTTTACAGTTATACTGCTGGAGGAAAAGTTTTCTGGTTGTTACTTAAATGTCCTGGGGACAAAACAGTTCAAAATGGGCATGTTTGGTGCCGTGGTGGCATTCTACCACTCTTCACAGCGACCTTCATTTCAATACAAAAGATAAACAAATTGAGCTTCCTGCAGGTAATGAACATGTATCTCTAGTCAACTCATAAACACAGTCAACCTCTCTTTGCATTGGCTGGTTTTGAACACGGCAGTTCACTTTTTCAACTCGCGCTTCTACCTCTGATAGCATTCTTTAAGTGACTCTAAGGTTTAGAAAAGTCTAAAAAAACATACATTCAAGATGCTCAAACTTATTTGGATCCTGGAAGAAGTCAGCATCATCAGCTATCAGTCCTCTCCAGGACTTCCTAACCTCTAATGCTGACCATCTGTCTTGTGCGTTTGTGGGTTCATGACTTGTCCATTTCCTACAAGATAACAGGCAGTCGGGGTTCCTGGCCTGTCCGGACAACCAGCAGCCCGGGGAGACGCTGCCTGCTTGGCACACTCGTCTGGTGTCTGCACTGGCAGCCGTGCATGGAAGAGAATGGAGAACAATAGATGGGAAAAAATCTTTATCAACATCCCAGGGTGTGGCGGCAGGACGGCCTTGAGCCACCCTCTCCCACTCAGCTGCACGGAGGCTTTTCATCCAGCCGGACGGTGGAGAACGAGACAGAAATATAATTCAGATCCAAAGTAAAAAAAGGGCTTCCCATACAATGAAACAGAGTTGTTTGAAGGCACAGACAGAACAAAAACAGACAAAAACACCTCCTTTCATTCTTTGGCATCTACAGTTATAAAAACTGAAGTTGTGCCAAACCAATACAGTCTCTCGCTTCAACAACTTAAAACGAGTCCTGTGAGAAGTGAGTACATTCTGTTCACTTACATTGTCCATTCATAACTGTTAGCCATTACTGCAGTCATGACAACCTTTGTCGAGTCCAAGACCAGGACTAGTCGAGACCGAGTTAAGTCGGAATTTAGAGAGGCTGGGGTCCTAGTCAAGACCGAGTCAAAATGAGAGAGACAGAATCAAAACAGAAAAAAAGAATGCTTACGCCATTGCCAATAAGACTAGTTTTGGCAGCAGGCATACAATTTCAAGTGACATTGATTGGTGGCCAATGTCAATGCCCGTTCTAGATGGATTTGCAATTAAATCAATACCTATTGTCTGAACAAGCTTGCTTCATCAATGGTTTTGTTTTGTATAAGGAAGTTTCGACAGAAAAAAAAAATGACTCGGTCGAGACCAACTAGAATATTTATAACCAAGTCTGAGACAATAGAAAATACATTTTGAGTCTGAAACCGGACTCAAGTAACATAGCACTGGTACTTTTTGTCATGTGTTCAGTCTTGTAATGAAATAATGAGTTGCAATGGATTGTTCAGTTAACTCAGATTAAGTAGTTTAGAATATGGAAGTGAATCTTCATCACTGAGGCTGATGCGATAACCACCTCAATGCATTGCCACCAATCTGATACAAAGATCAAGGTATCAAAGATAGCTATGAATTACCAATGCAATACAATAAAGTTCACCCCTATTGCTATTCGACACGATTGAATTCAACACAATGTGATTCAAAAAACCTCTAGAAGGCTTTCTCTCCTAATTTGAAGAAAGTCTTGTCGCAGATGGGTCACATGGTGTTTTTTTTATACTGTATAATGCAAACCATGATACAGTTAAGATACTGTAGGCATCTGGCACCCTGTTTGTCATGTTAAGCACTTGCCATACAGGGTGCAAATGAAGTAGCTGATTGTTTCTGCTATTAATATAACTCCAGCTGCATAACCTCTTTCTTCTTTTCTTTTCTTTTCTTTTCTTCTCTTTTTGTTGGAATGTGCTTGAGATAGACATTTTTCTGTTAACTGCAAGTAGGAACAGGCTTGTGCATTCAAGGACCTTCTAATATCTGATACTATATACTGTATAAAAGATAAGACCAATCTCACAATATCTTTCCTTGAAGTCTGTCTGCTTTTTTTAAATTAGACCAAAAAAACACCTCCTAGCTCAAGGTCTACTTACTAGCTTTCAACCACATCTCACAGTTGTTGCCCATGTTAATGTCTGTCTGCAGGTAATTACCAAATATTTGAAGTCCATGCGTCCTTGAATGCCCCATCATGGAGAGTTTTTGGTAACACGTTATTTGGATCGTCCACCCACAGTTTCAACTGTTTGGCTTTGTCTATAGTGTTTAACAGATTATATAGTACAACCAAACCTAACCAAGCTTTAACCATAGTAGTGTGATATCAGAAAACGGTTGTTGAATCTCAACTAATAAACTGTTGAAAGCTGTACAAATGTAAAAATGGATTATCCAAATAAACTTTAAAAAAGTCCCTGCTCGCTAACACAACTTAGACAAATTCACTGTTTATTGTAATCAGTGATTTGTACAGTTTATTTGCAAAAACAGATATCTCCGTTTTGATTTATTTTCCTTAATGCTGGTTTTTTTTTTGGTTTGTGCACTCCAGGGAATATCAGTCAAACTGGTGTTTGGGTTTATTCATTTTAAGAAAGGCCTTTCTGATTTAGAGCAGTGGTGCAGTAATTGCTGCTGGAAATAAGTTTCTATAAAATAAGTTATTCATTTTGAGCAGATTATTTTTCGTTTAGGGAACTTTTTATACAATTCTGTCTGTATTATGTATTTTTCTCTTTTCTCTTTATTTTTAACAATCATACAGACTTCAAAAGCTTATTTTTTGACAAATTATGTGTCTTCTTTTCTTGTCCCTGGCACTTGTTCTGTTGTTCTATTAGACAGTTTATTTTACTGAGATACAGGCATACTATGTATGTTTTGTAGGTTTTCTAGCACGCCTAAAAATCAAAAAGGCCTTGCGACCCCCCATGAAGCTTTGGTGACCCCTAGTGGGGGTCCCAACCCCCAGGTTGGGAACCACTGATTTAGAGCAGGATTTATGCCATAGAGGAAGAAAACCTTGCAAAGTCTGTCATTATTTATTTTATTTTCCTACTATTCAAACACCTTGGAAATTAATTTATTCTTGACCTCAGTCAAGGACCCCTGAAGGTCCAAGGCACCCTTTTTAGGAAGCGTCCAGATGCAGTGGATCTTGTTTTTTAAAGGCCAGGCATGGCTGGCATGTGGACACAGATTTCCTTCAGGGAGGAACCATGGCTCTCTGTAAAGCTGAGCGCTTCATCACTGTCTGATGCTCCAGATAAAGAGCCACTCGCCTTCACCTCTACTGTAACCCCACACTCCCTCCCTCTACCCAGCATGCCAAGCTGCACACCCAGGTGCCCATTAATCAGGCCTGTGGCTGGTACCGTCACGGACCTTCACTCGCCTCCCCCTCGTCCAGAACCTCCTCATTCCTCTCTCCTCCCTTCATCTTTTCTCCTCACTTTCTCAGCACTCTTTTTCATCTGCCTCATCACTTTGTGTGAACTCCCCTCACTTCTCAGCTTGTAGGAAAACAGAAAACGGCTGCTGCTCCATTAGCTGTGAGAAAAGTGCGTTTGTGACATGAAACATGCCGACACACTGAGCCTCTCCTAATCCTCCACGAAACAACACCTTTTCTTTCTTTTCTACTTATAGCTAATTTAATTTTAATTTATATTTTGTAAGTATGTTATATACTAGGTGTATCCCCACCACTAATTTATAGTTGTTTTTCATGCTGTTTTCACATTACAGTGATGTTACAGAAAATCTGCTACAGTTATATTTGCTTACCGTATATAGCTGGGTGTCCTAGTTTTAGGACTGCAGGACTATAGTGATAAATGTTTTTCCTTTCCAGGCAGCCATTGGTTTCAGTTCAGGACATGAAAATCAACTTGCAGACTTACACTATAAAAACAAACATTCACAAATACTGCTGCCTGGTCAGTGGCCCTATGTTTCCGGTATCCCTCTAGTGTCATTATTGGATTCAAAGTCAGGTGACATAGTATAAAGAGAAAGAAAGATGCTTGGCTCAAACAAACACACGACTTTAACCCAGGAGAGCGCTGTGTGACCCGTGTGCAACCAACATTTATTTTAAGTACTTAGTTACGTAACATACTGACTGGAAGCCCAGTTCATTGAAGCTATATGGTGCTGGATGGCATTTAATGTGTTAAATATGCCAAAAGACATACAGATATTCAATAATGAAGTATAGGTTCCAATCATTTATATGTCTGAGGGGGTGTTGATTAATGTCCCTCTGTATCTGACTAAAAAAATAAATTCCTGTTGCTTAGTTTATCTCTACTTACTAGCAGAGGGCTGTATATCAGTTTGTGTGTGTTTATGTGTGTGTAAAGGGGGGCGGGGGCGATGGAGCTCTAACATTGAACTTTTACCATCAGCGCACCCCACAGCTTGTATAAACACACATACCAGTCTGGTATCCAAGGACAGGGAGTGTGTTGTTTGTGGATAATGTGTGTAAGGGTGTTATTCTGTGTATGTGTGTGTGTGTGTGGTCAGTCATTTCCATGTGGCTGTTAGATTTACGGTGTCTCAAACCCCTCTTCACTTTCTCTCCCCTCACCCCCCACCCCCTCCCTTTCACTTGCTTCTCTTTTATTCCCTCCGAGTGTTTTTACATTCAAAGCTCCTCACCTCCCTTCAGTGGAGCTCACAATGTAAAGCAAAGGCCCCTCCCTTCCCTCCCCTTCCCTTCCTCACCCTCAACCCTATCTCCACCAACCCCCTCAGTCTCAGAGAGCTGAATTATCTCTCTCAATGGGACAAGGATTGGGGCAGCTGAACCCCTAAAAGGGCCCTGGCTACAGCAGGGGTCTGCAGTGAGGGAGTATCCCATGCCTGCACAGCCACACGTAGGGCCAGAGGGGCCTTTGTGTGGGCTGTCACCAAGCTAACGGGGCAGCTTTGTCTAACCGGCGCTTTGGAGCGACAGCTACATTTATTTATTTACTCTCCTCCATTTGGCGCTCATGGAGCATGTTCACGCTCAGGTGCACATTAATCCCGGCTTACAGTCAGAGTGCCTGGCAAGTCGGTTGGATAACTGGCTGGATAGCTGGCACACACACACATACACATACACACAAACTGTACCATGAAACTTATCTTAACGTATCTGACATGGCCATCTGACGACATATTGCAATTTTAATACGTTAATCCCTCAATAAATTCCATTGTGCTGCTCATGTTTCTGGCTTTTCTGGCCTTTGTGCTGGATTGCATTAAATTGTCAGGTGCTCTTGACATTTTGTCCACCTCCCACCCCTGCGGTTTATATAATGTGGCATCTAGATACACTATCATGTATATAGCCTTGTTATGAGGTTAGAGTCAGTGCTTTTTATTTAATTAAAAATTAAATAAAATTGTAGGTGGGTTGTGATTATTTCATCTACTTTTTGTATCATGTGAGCAGTTTCCGGCAATAGAAAATTATATTCCAATAATAGTGAGCTCTGTAGGTTTGGTTAGACATGCAGTGCCTCATTTTAGTTTATTAGGACTAGGTTTAATTTTTTTCCCATTCTAATTAATTTTCTGTCATAGCTCTGTGTAAAACACAAATGTATTGTAAAACAGAACTGATTTGGATACGAAGTTGTTTGCTTGTCTTTCCTTATTAGTCTTTAGTAAAAAAGTTGTCATTACTAAATTACATTTCTGTTTGTGTACAAATTAAATTAAAACAATTACAACATGAATTAGTGAGGCAGATTTTTTAAGTTTCGAGAGAACCAGGCCAGCTGTTCTAGTCTTTATACTAAGATAGGCTAATAATCTGGCTCCAGCCCCATACTTAATTGGTATTGGTCCGTATGGTTCCCTACTCCTTTAATGCTTCATCATACACTGATATCTTAAACAATTTGCCTTTGTTCATAAAGCCAGGTCCATAAGGAAATGTTTTTCCCAGTTTGATGTAAAAGAACTTGACTGTGTGGAGTCCACAACCCCATCCAATACCTTCAAGATTAACTGCAACACTCACTGTGAGCCAGACCTTATCACCCAACATCAGTGTTGGATCACACTAATGAGAGCAAATGATACCAACCACCATAGTATACAACCATATCAATAGTGTTTGCTCAGACAGGGAGCAATAAAACTGTCCTCCTTTCCCTTCTTTCTTATCCTTTCCATGTTTCGGTGTGTGGGGGGCCTTGTTCATGGGGGCATTTATTTACAACATGGCAGGTCAGGAAGGGAAGACAATTCAGCCAGTCTCCACCCTCTGGCCACCCTGTCATTCTCCTTTAATGTGTACGGATTGTGGTTCTCACACTGAACAGGATAGGGTTGACGCCCACTGGAACCAGACCGAGAGCACCCTCTGACCTCCTCTGGACCTCCACTTAGTCTCAGTGAACACAGGCTAAACACTGTCACGCTCCAAGGGTTTGCTAAAGGATCAGCTTCAAAGGTAGATCAGGTCTCTGAGGACAGACAAATCTGAGGACGTGTTATACTTTTGGCACAAATGGTATTTTCCTCATGAAACCTTCAGACTGTCTGCTTCCTATGGAGGCTAATTTGTGCCATAAAGGAAACGAATTTGATTGATTCATAAACTTAAAATAAATCAGTTTTCTTCATTATGACGGTACAAATCTTATGATTTATTTCTAATTATATTATATATTTTTTAATCAATTCATCAGTCTGGTATTTTATATACACTTTATTTTGTTTTAAATGATTTCAACCCCCTCGAATCAAGTATTTAGTAAAAAGGAAGGTGAAAAAATAATTGATCTATCATCAGATTGAGTTAATTACTCTTAATTACTGATTTCAGTAAGTTGAATTTTTGGGGCAGCACCACAAGCTGTAAACACATGATATACTATCACCTTGCACTTGTTATGGCTAATACGTTAGCCAGCAACTACTTATTTACTCATTCAGGAAACACAGAGCAACAGTAGCATTCATTTGAAATAACGTATCATGTAATATGAAATAGAGTCCGACAGAGATACAAATACCAACTTTAGAAAGGAAAAATTCAGTGATTACTGATATGTCAGCCAATGTAGGGAATTTTTGAGCTGGAAGCAAAATAGACCTTTTCCAAATATACTGCTTTTTTAAACAAATGACTTTTTATAAAGAATATTTAAGTTAGATATTCTTTAACGTGTCAAATAATTTAACATATACATAATATTACTAATAGATTTTTTTCCTGCATTATATACTGGAAAAATTTGTTTTTATATTGGTGCATATTGAATAACATATATACACAGATACCAATATATCGGCCTATAATATCGGCCGATGGTCAGGCTCTAATATGAAATATTCTTAACTAACTATAACTAACCAACTAACTATTCATTAATATTAGTTGTTTATGTAAGCAGCCTTCTGAGTAGTCATACTGATGCAAGATTGGTGCACAATCCATATCATAATGGTCTACTTTTCTTCCAGCTCAATAATTCACTATATTGGCTGCCATATCAGTAATCACTGAATTTTTCCCTAAAAGCAGTATCGGTCTCAAATCCCATATCTATTGGGCTGTTGTTAATCTATCAAGACTTCAAAACAGCTTCCTGGTGCATTTTAAAACAAGATTGATAAGAGAAAACAGAAAAGTGGTTAATATGAATAAATATATCAAAATACTGAGTGCAGCTTTAAGTGGCACAGGTTGCCCCTCATAGATCATACTTACATTTGGGCCAACTATGGTAGGATGGATAGGATAGGATGCCACTTACCTGACACTTGTCCAGTAAACAGAGGTTAGTTTTGCCTCTCTTTGTCTCTGATTAACATAACATAACAATGATTCAACCTGAGATGTTACAATTGTTAAATGAAATTTAAAAAATGGGAGGAAGAATTCTCTCTTGCACAGGAAATAACATGTTTTAGGTTTCTGATTACTTTAGAATAAACAGAGGAAGAACTGATAATAATGCAGAGTTTGTGTCAGATTTTGCTATGCTGTACCACAGAATCTGACTTTCAAATACTTTCAATATATTTTCACCCACACTTTTCCAGGAGACACGGAACAAAGCACCACCTATAGATACTCATCAACATGAAATATAAAGAAAAGGATGTCACAGTCTCACAGGTGTTGACAGGTCATATGTGGCACTATGGTATTTCCCACCAAAATGGTTGTTCATGTAGGTTCTGGCTCCCAACACAAAGATATATAGGTATTATGAGTGCTCCTGCTGCTGCACGTAAGCAAACCACTGATCTTAGAACTGATAGGGATAGGTCAGGTCAAACGCTGTGGACAAACATCCCTATGGCACTAATAATAATGTATACCTAAGTGAGAACAATAGAAATGCCTGGCAGAATACCAACTCCAGACCATTTAGTTAAGGAATATTACCAAATTAGATGTCACACACAGGCCCCAATCAACAGCCCAGTTTCCTGCCACTGAAGTGAGCCAAGAAGTAGAAAGAAGAGCCAGGGGAAAGGACAGCAGGTCAGTTCTCACACCCTCTGCTGTCTGACCCTTACACAGTCCACTGGAGCAGGTCACACCCAGAGATACCATAACAACAGAACAGCTTTACAGTGGCTCTACAATCAGCTGTGACTGAACTCCACACAATCAGACTGATGGAGGCAATGAGCAGACTGAGGAGTAGGTCAGAGAGGTTTTCGAGTTGGACAGTTAGCCAGATCAGACAAATAGCAACATTAGCATTCATTTGGAGCCGTGTTTTTAGCTGCTGGAAATGTGGCAGGCGACACTAAAAATCGGCAGTTTAAAACTGGCCCACTGTAGGGTCAATATAGTGTCATTGCAATACTTGGTTCAAAGTCATGATAGTTATTATTGACAGTAGTTTTTATTTTTATACTTTATATTTTTCTCTTTTCAATTAGGTTTAGTTTCCGGAATGTGTTTCCTTGTTTCAGTTTAGTTTTGATTGTTTAGAAATGTTTTGTTTTAGTTAAATGTGTATTAGTGTCAGTATTAGTTTTTGTTTTTGTAAATTATAGTATGGAGAGTATTTGTCAGGGTATTATTGTATTACAATACAAACACATTGACTCACAGTCATATAGACATCCCAGTCTCATTTGACCAACAGAAGAGTTGTTTTGATCCAGCAACCCTATTGTAATATCAAGATAACACCAACACTGGGTCAAAACACTCCATTGGTACTGGGTTAAGTTAACCCAGTATTGCGTTCGATGCTATATTGATCCCACACTGGGTACTTTTCTAACCCAGTGTTTTTTGGAGTGCAGGCTGGGCCTTGAGGTAGATGAGAGCAGTGAGAATAAACCAAAACATCATATTGAAAAATGCAATTTGAGTGAGTAAAGACATACTTCTAATATGTTACTATGCTAATAT
>NW_023339652.1:17329542-17329723 GCF_004916995.1 Morone saxatilis | reverse complement strand
GTGTGTGTGTGTGTTTTTTTTCTGGAGGCTGTCCTGTGAGGAATGTGTGGGTGAGGTAAAAACAGGCTTGGTGCTGATAGCAGCAGGATCAGCGGGTGCTGTCGCCCGCTAAGAAACAGATGCGTCACTGACAGCTCGGGTCAGGAGGTCACACTGAACAAGATGCCACACCTGGGGGGGG
>NW_023339652.1:17316355-17329487 GCF_004916995.1 Morone saxatilis | reverse complement strand
GAGAGAGAGAGAGAGGGTGAAAGGAGAAAGTGACTAATTGATTTTTAGGACATCTTGCAAAAACAAAAAAGGCAAAAAGCTGAACAGTTAAGTGTGGTTAGCCGGAAAGATGTGAACAGTGCAACAACTGACGTGTCAGTCAGCAGCCATGCATCTTTGCACTGCAAAAACAGCCGTTCTTATTTTCTTGGATTGAGCAGAAAAATCTGCCAGTGGGGTAAACCCATTTTGCTTGACTAGAATTATTAAAACTAGCACTGAAAGACTGTAATGGGCCTTAAAACAAGAAAAAAAATGCCAAATATTTAAGCAAGCTGTGCTTATTACAAGCTGAAAACTCAGTTATTTAAGATAGACTTTCTCAAAATAAGTATTTTGGTCACTTTATTGAGCTGAATTTAATCTAAGATTATTAATTAGCAAATAATCTTACAATAAAACACAATGTGTACAAATAGCATGATAAAACTTTATTTTAAGACTTTGTCTTAAATGAATAACATTTTAAACATCTGCTTCATTTACAACACTAAAGCGAGAAGTTGTGTAGCTGGTTTAATCATGTTCCTCTGCTGGGATATTATGCTTACTAGTTTTGGAACCTGTTACTGGTTAAATCTAGCTCAACATTAGCTGTTATATCTTATTAAGACATATTCATATATATAGAGATATTCACTTAACACAGGATTCTAATGCAAAACATGCTTGACGATGATTACTGTTCTTTTTAGACAAAAAAAAATTCCCAAGACATTTCCCAGAAGCAAGGCTTTTTTTAATTTCTTGAGATTCATTTTTTGCAGTGTGAAAAAATACACTGTACTCCAACACTTTCAGCTAAATTCCTTTCAAATGATGTAATGTTGGACATTTGACCACTTCTATAGATGAGGGGAAAACCACCCGTATCACATTAAACCATAATTTAAAAAACTGCTTTTTCTGATGTCTGCCTTTATGTGTCCATTTCAGATACTGATAGCAGCCCCAAATTCAATGCCGCTGTAGCACCCAACTCCTGTTTATGTTTCTTGACTGAAAATACTCTGACAGGTCGAACAGGTTCAGGGTCTCTATGAAGGTTGCCATGTTACTCTGGCAAACTGAGGGAAAAGCCCTCATGGAACAGATGTTATATGCTGTAAAAAAAGAAAAAAGCCTCCGAACAGTGAGCAGCACATGTACTGTAGATAGAACACTCAGGTCATCAAAGGACTCCACTGAGTGGAGAACTTTGACAGTTGCTCTCTTAGTAACAGTGTTTATGGCAGCAGGCTGAAGGCTGATAAGTGATCTGTCTGTGCCTTACAGAGACAGGACAGGCTCGGCTCTACCAGTCTCCACTTGACCAGAACAGACTGTTATCTACTCCTCACACTGTCCCAATTCTGCATTCATATGCCATGGGAATTATGGCTTGAGTAACTCTGAGAATACTCTAAGTAAAAGTAAGAATATTTGTTGGTTTATGTTGTCCGACAACAAAGCCTCACATGCTGAACATTTGATTCAACCGTACTGAGTGTATGAACTTTAAGTGGCTTAAATTCCCCTCCAGTCAGAAGTCAGTGTTTCTTCTCATCCCTACTGTGTGCTGTTTGAATGATGTATGTACAGGATTTGACTCTAGAAGGATGTTTTCACATTCATGTGCTCATTGAAAATCTGATTAGAATTCATATTAATATCAACAAATTACCATGAAAAGACCAAAATGCATATATCTTTTTCCTCAGTGCCATAGAGCTCCATTATCCAAAAACTTTTAAAAACACATCTATGGGCCATACTGTCACACTGGCTGACATGTTCCTTCATTACCATAAACACACATGCTGTATTTTATTTTGAATCAACCTCACATACACTGTCCTGCTGCCACAAATACTCACTAAAGCACCAAATATGTATTAATCCAGCAGCTGACAGGGAATGTACATGCATTGTTGTTTGTGCTTAGTGGTTACACTAAATGAACATACAACAACTCCCAGCGACCACATACTGCATACTTTATTAAGAAAATCTACATGCTGAGGCTTAAAATTAGCTTGAAGTACCCGATATATTACATTGAACATTATGTCTTTTTTCAAAGTTACTCTATAAGTGTGGTACAGCCATACAGATTTCAATGAAATTAGTAGACAGGATGATGAATTCTTTATTTCATGTGAGTTTTAAGTCTCTATATGTTAATTTTCACCATCACTAGCTGCTTACATGTTAAGAATACAGTATGGTTTAGAAAATGAGGTAACATATATGTGATTTGCAATAAACCAGCTTCAGTGTGTTAAAACATCATTAAGGTCCTCTGAGGAAATATTAAATAGTGCACATGCACATGAAGAGTGGCTATGTCACCACACATGTATGCTGAAAATCCAGTGACTGCGTCTGGATGTACTGTAGGTGGGCGGTGGTCAGAAAGTGCGGGGGTGTGTGTTTATGGTTAAGGCCATTGTTCTCTGGCCGTGGAGTCAGGCGAGGATTGTTCATGGGGCACTCCAAACAGGCCGTGGTCATGGGTGTGGAGCTTCCAAGTTTATTGTGTGCAGCATCCTGTCCAGGTCACTATAAATAGAGAAAATAGAAGAAGATGGAGCACTGTGGCTGAAGCTTTTAGCTGTCCGACCCACAGGAACTGCGGGAGGAGAGGTCGACATAGCTTAGATCTCACAGTGCTCTGTCAAACTTAACTTTAAGCTAGAAACTCCAAATGAATGCTTATGCTCCAGGACTGCTTGGTGTGTAAATCGACAACTATTGGCTAACACATTCATAGCTACTTCATAAGGTGATAATGTCAATGTTGTATTTTCAGCTTGCTGTGCTGCCCCCAAGTGGCCAAGAACAATCAATTGAAATTGAAGTCATTCTGGAGGAAAATAGTTGTTTGTTGAGTCACATTCCCAGGTCATCAAACAGGTATCTGACAACCTGGGAGCATAATACCACGTGTTGTTTTGTTTCCCATTTACCATAACCCAAAGTTAGTATTTTATGAGGGAATGAGACTCAACAATCAACTTTTTCCAGCTTGACTGACCCCACTTCTAATGCAGATTTAGTTCAATCTTTGCTACTGATTGGTTTGTTTTCATACTTCCAATTTAGCAGCATGCTGTAATCATGTTTTCTTTCCTCCTTAGGCTTCCTATTTCATAGCGTTTGTGCAGATGATAGTGTGGGGAAGAATTCAATTGTAACAACTGCACCAACTGTAAGAGATCCATCAATGTCCAAGACAAATGTAACTACTGGTGGTACACCTGGAACAGCTACAAATGCCAGTAAGGAACAAACTACAGAGGCAAATACAAAATCAGCTACTGAGGTCACCACAATTGCAGTGACTACTAATCAACCACCAACATCTCTCTCCTCTGCTGGAGTGAAAGGTATCACACCTGCTGCTGGTACCTCTGGACCAACAATGGACTTCAGTTCAGTGACATCCCCCAGTGCCACCACAACACAGACCAATAATAGCTCTGGGCCAGAAGTGGGGACAACCCAACATAATGTGGTGACAACCCAACCCAATACAACCCAACCCAATGTGGCGACAACCCAAACCAATATAACCCAACCCAATGTAGGGACAACCCGATCCGATATGACCCAAACCAATGTGGGGACAACCCAAACCAATGTGGGGACAACCCAACCCAATACAACCCAACACAATGTGGGGACAACCCAACCCAATACAACCCAACACAATGTGGGGACAATTCAACACAATGTGGGGACAATTCAACACAATGCGGGGACAACTCAACCCATTGTGGGGACAAATCAACCCAGTTCCCATATACCACAGCAACAGTCTACAGCTCATTCCATCTTTGCTTCTAAGATGAGTACTGGAGGTAAGTTCCCCTGTGAATCCCCTAAATAGCAACATTAAAATAACACACCTTAGGGGAATTTAGTGATTGAGGGTTTATTTCAAACTTAAAAATATAGCCTATAAAAAACAAAACAAAAATAAATGCTCAACTTATAACACGGAATAACCTATAATGATGAGATGGTCTACAAATGAGAACAATTATTTTTATAAATCAATGTTAAAATATGTTAACACCACTTCCACGTCCAATTTTGAATAAACTTAAAGGAATTAAGCGTTTGAAAGACTGCACCTACTGGCCAAAATAAAAGGTCAAAGTGTAAAACATTTATAGACCATGCCTGACTCAACACCAGGCCAATTTTAATTACTTATTGTCACTGATTGTCTCAGAGGTGGCTGCATCATACCCACGCCTGACTTGTCACCCACTTGTTAATATTTATAGAAGTTTGTTTTTCCATAAGGACAAAAGAAAGTCTCACCTTTTCTTTTCTTTTCCTAGTTATCTTTTTTTAATTTATTTCTAAGGGACAATGTACAGGATTAAGCATACACCATTTGATCTATATTACCAGTAAGTTCAGCTTAAAGCTAACTTTAAGTCACAATTGACCCTTGCTAAGTCCTGCCCCTTTTGCTGTGCTCTTCAATAACAGTTGAGCAAAGAACGGTCAGAACCTTAGTCAACCTTCTCCTTTCCTGTACTTAGATATGCTATAAGCTAGGCTATGTTGAAAAGACAACCATATTTTTGCTAACATTAGCTAACTTAAGAGTGACTGTACGTGTGTCTTTTAACTGTCTTCAAAATCGGTTGTCTTTTCCACATAGACTAGCCTAGAACATAGCATATCTCAGTACAGGAAAGTTGGCCGAGGTTCCACCGGCTACCAAGCTTGCTCAACTGTTATTGGCATTTGTGCAACTCTGTAAGAACTGAAAACAAGTTACCGTGCTGTTAAACCAGGGGTCCACAGAACCAAGGAGCCAGGATGAAAGAAATGACCAACGTAAAGTATGGTGTTCTCCACAAAGTCTCCATAATGAAAAAAATGTCAATGCTCCTTGCCATAGATTCTCCAAAGTGGATGCGAAGCATGAACAGTCTTCTTCTAAAAGACATTCTCTCATTTGTGATTTGATGATGGCAGTGTGACCCAATAGCATCTTATGGATTCAACTAATAGAAATAGAAATAGAAATAGAAATGGAAAAGTTATATACTCCCATGTACTGCTCTATTCAATACATTTCAGGCTAATTAAAGGAGCATTTGTTGAAAGTAGATTTATTACTAATAAAGTTAGATTATCACTAGATCATCTTATTTTCTACATACATAAAGTCACTTAAAGTATTTCTTATGTAACTTAATCAGGTGGTTGTATCAAGATAAAGAAGATAATTTGAGATAATAATTTTAGTTTTGCATTCTAGCATTTTCAGTGTTTTAACTGACAGAAGTGTGCTAAACAGCTTTAAAAAGTGATACAGTGTTCACTGATTGGCTCAGAGGAGTGTATATCACTATCTGGGGATATGTTGACTGTCGTCATATTATTTTTAGTTGAAGGTGCTAAGCCGAACGCTGTGACACAACTGATGCCAGGTGAAAACACGGTGACCCACAGCACCCCCTCTACCCTCACCAAGGCAGGACCAACAGCAACAGAGACCAAAGCCTCAGATACCAAAGCTGAAACCAGGTCTCCGCAAACCACCTCCACACTCAAACCAAAGCTCCATACCTCCACCAAAACCACCACTGATGCTCCGCAGCACACAGTTTTGGTAAGACATGTAACAAAGGGGTGCAGATAGAGCGAGTAGGATTGTCTTTACTTCACATTAACGTACACAAGACTCAATTTTTTTTACTAACATTCTAATTTTCTGACTTTTTTTTGCAGTATTCGCTGAACAGCCACCTAGAGGTAAGATTTTGCCTTATTTTGAGTTTTGTATCTTTAAATCTGTTACAGGCATCAGACTATTTTTATTCACATAAACAATACATGTGATAATAAACACAGTTCCTGCTCTGACTCTCATCAAGCCTCTGCTATTGTCCTGTCCATGGGAGGCAGGGCCACACCCTTCCCACTCCTCCCAAAGGTTTCTCCAGTTTGTAGATGTTGGATAGTTGTGCAACATCCTGCAGGGAGAATAAGAACAATAAGACATGTTGTTTTTTAATATTGTATAGTGCAAAGCACCGAATGCTGCCTGAGTGCCTAAGTACAACCTCACAGAGCTGCTAGCATGGCTTTCTTAAAGATCTTTTCCAGACATGAATGAAGACAATTTACAAAGTCTGCTTGTAACAATAATGTGTGTCTGTATTTGCCACACAAAAAGTATAACTTCCACTTTAAAATCCTTAAAAGGTAATCTCCTCCTTCTATCTTATTAAAGTCCAGAATCTGTTTTCCTGCTGGACACAAGAATGTTCTCCTCACTGTAAAGTCATTCTCAGTGGATGTGGCAACTGGTGCCTTCAAAGTTTCTAGCATCACACCTGTACAAGTTGGCAATACCTGGACCAGGACTGAACTTTCTAAAAATATTTCTGTGAATGTCACAAATCAATGCCGGTATAGCGCCCCGCCCTTTAAAATGCAGATTTTTTCAATGAAAACAGAGAAAAACTTTCGCACTTTCAGCAGATGAATGTGAAAAACATTCTGCTTAGTGTCAAACTCTGCAAACATACAGCCATTCAAACAGCACACTGTAGGGACCAAGAAGAAACACCTTTTTTGACTGGAGGGGAACTTTAATACAAAGACAAAGTAGTACTAGCATGTTTTTAAATATATAATGAAGTTGCTTTATTAGTAATGAAGCAACTAATTACTATCCAAAGTAACCAGTTAAGATTGTAATGTAAAATTGTAGATTAGCACTAATTGAAGTAAACAGGGTAGAAATGTAGAGATGTAGCTTTAAAGACAAAGGCTGATGGTGTTCTGCATTTTACTTGGCAACAAATCTCACATAGGCTACAAACCCAAAGCAACAATGAATGTATCTGCTAACAAGTATTGTGTATGGATCAAAGCCTGATCTTCTTCCTCTGTGCCATGGAGCTCCATTGTTGTTCAAAAACTATTAAAAACACATCAGTGAGCCACAGTGTTGTACTGGGTCACATATTCCTTCATTCGTTTAATTTTGCTTCAATCCCATGTACACCTTCCTGCTGCTCACTAGTCCACCATTTTTTTAGATTACACTTTTTTCAAGTTCCAGTGTGTAACATTTAGGATCTATTGGCAGAAATCATTTTGTTGTCATAGAATGAGCCATTTTTATCTACAGATGCCTGGGTCGCCTTCCATAGGGTGCGCCATGTTTAACTGCCATGTTTAGTAGCCCAGAGTGGACAACAAAAAAATGGCCCTTGAGAGTGTGTTACAATCTGCAACTACACCGTTATATACGTTCCACTAGATCCTTTAAAAAATAAAACTATATATTTGTGAAAAGCTACATTAGTTTTTTTAAGGGCAGCAGAACAATCTGTGAAAACGACACTAACACATTATTACCATGTTAAACAGTAGCTTATGTGCACACATCCATCAGACATTGCCTTTCTGGCCACCTGAAACATTTAAATCCAACTCTCACTACAACAATATCTGGCTGCTATGTACATGTACAGCGGGTTTATCAGTGCTGTCTTGCTGATATTGATTCATCGATTGACTAGGAAATCAAAACTATGATTAAAGAAATTTAAAAAACTATACACATAGTGGATTTCTTAAGATAAAATCCTCTCAAACTGGGAGTCCATGGTCTAATGTGCATCTACTGTAAGGGACCTTGACATGAAAAAGTTGCTCTAATACACCTGTTGCAAAGTGGTGTGTAGCAGAATTGCTGCATGGTAGATTTCATGGATGAAGTCGGTGAGTGAAATGTGACAATATAACGGATAGGAATGACGAACAAAACCTGCAAAGATAAAATCCAGGTTGTAAGAAATTAAATTTTTTTGACCTTCTAAGATTTAGTTGATGATTAATTGCTCATAAAATTATAAAAGCACTTCACATAACCTTTAAACTAGTCAGTGATGTAAAAGTACAGTTTTTTGTTAAGAATGTGATAGAATCAAAGCTGGTGGAGGCTCTGGGTGGGTTTTCAGCAGCAGGACAGGAAACACTGAAGCACGCAATAAAAACAAGGGATTATAGTCATTGGGTGGAAAAAGTGTCTTAGTGGGAACCGTTCCTACCTTTCACTTGTTTCCTACGTTCCCACACCTCTTTTATATACTCACCCTCTCTCTGACTGACTCTGCAGCTGTGCTGTTCCATAATGTGCCAGAAATAATCCACACATCACAGCACAGGAAAATGTGACCTCAACTGCCACCTTTGACCTTCCTGTCCAAACTCCGACAGTGTAATGGAGGCTTGTCAGTGTCTTGTCGGCTTGTGAATTATTTATAGAAAAGTCAAATGCGTGATGTGGCATTTGTTTTTTGTTATCCACATAGATAAAACCAGAAGAAAAAGATATGGTGGAGGTGTGCAGACGGCTGATGGCGAATATGGAAGAAGGGAACTGCACCCTGACATGGCATCCCCATAACGGTCAAACAAAGTTCGACTATGTGGCGATAAATGGCAAAGGTAAAGTAGCTTTCTCAGCTTAAAGTTAAACAGAATATTGTATAAACTATACTAAACTGACATTTATATTACAGTGAAAACCAACCTGGCAACCAAGGTATATGAAGACATCACCAAGGTAAGGGTTAATATATGGATGGTGTTCACACTTGCAACGCTAGTGGTTTAAATTCCACATCAACAGGCACTACAATGTGAAGTTGTGTTTTCTACTTAAAGAAACCGACAGATAACAAAACGCTGATAGCAGTCCTGGCCTCCTGCGGAGCTCTGCTGATCATGATCGTCATCCTGGCGGTATGTGCCTCTCACCACCGCAAGCCGTACAATGAGAACCAGGTAGGTGGACTCGTTTCTGCAGCCCTCTGTGATTGCAAAAACAAATCAAAATCAGGAGATTTGAGACTAGCATACTATTGGTATGGTTTGGCATTGGTAATAACATTCTGCAACAGTGCTTAATTTTAGATGCACTAAGTTTTGTATTTTAAGTAAGAAGTTCATAACATGTAGCTTTTACACACAACCTCATGGTAAGAAAGGCATGTAGAAAGGATGTGAACACAACACAAATGGAGCTATGACCTAATCCGAATTTAAAAGGTTTAATTGAATTAAGAGTAGACATTTTGTGTTGAAGTGAGAAAAATAGGATCTGACGTAAACGTCAGTGTAAATGTTTGCGGTGTTACGTAACAGACCTCAGAGAGAAGTTCTTGTAACATTGCAAACACTGCACTTCATGAGTGAGTTATTACATTCATTCATGTCGATGTTTGAAGAGCTCTTACCATAGAGACCATATAACTCAACTGCCCCCTCTATCAGATCTGACAGCCTTCCTTTCCTCTTATGACCTTGGTTTACAGAATTATGGCCCGACTCTCACCTCATATCTTGTTTTAACAGGGATTACGCCCCAAAATAGAACAAAGAAATCTTTTCATGGGGCGTTTAAACTTCAACAAATCTAATTTTTCACTTTTAAAACCACATTCAAAACTTCTCTTTTTAAAAAGGGCAAAACGGAATAAATATGAATATACTGGTTTTTAGAGTTTTTCCCTTTAATTCTTACAGCAACACCTGACGGAAGAGCTGCACACGGTGGAGAACGGTTACCACGACAACCCCACGCTGGAGGTGATGGAGGTGCAACCGGAGATGCAGGAGAAGAAGATGGCGCTGAACGGGGAGTTTAACGACAGCTGGATCGTCCCCATTGACAACCTGCTGAAGGAGGACATACCGGACGAGGAGGACACTCACCTGTAGAGACCGGGGACAGAGGAGACGAGGAAGGAAGAAGGTGACAGGACCTGCCTAGGTCCAGCTGCACCAAAACAAACAAAAGACTCCACACTTCCACACAATGCCAGCCTTGCCCACTCACCTTACACTCCTGACCCTGGGATTCTTGTCCCTGTAGCCAGAGAAGACCTTCAAACAAAGAAATACATCCTATAGAACAAACAAGCTCCCGTATTTGGTTGTTTGCGGTCTGTTTGATTGATCTCTACTGTATTTTGGTATGAAAAAGACATGCGGATAAAAACTTTGGGGATGAAGTACCAATGAAATACACAGTGGCCTTGGAAACATCCACTAAATCAGTTCACTGTTGTGTTTATACAGTAGTTTATATATAATTATTTGATGTGTGACTGCCTACAGAGCACAGTTAAAACTTTCTCACTCTAAAAATTCTACCCTAACCCTAAGANNTTTTTTTTTTTTTTTTACTGTACTCATAAAAAGAGCTGAGTTGTACACAAGCGCCTGTAAATAGAGTATTTTTATGTAATTTTCTGCCAGTGAGAAAGAGCAAGGTGATGATGTTAACAGATGGCTTTGCTCCGGAGGAATGTCAGAGAGGTGGACAGCAACGTCAGCTGCCTCGGCAGGTCTAGAGTTACTAACTTAGATAGATGACCTCAGGATTCTTTAAAGCATCCTGCTGATTTTCCACTAGTGAGTGTGGCTGTGAGGGAGCTGAATGTCCACAAAGACGCTGCTTATGGCAGATGGGTCCACAGAGATAAGACAAATGAAGGGTTTTAAGCCCAAATGCAACATATTATCTCAAGGAAGTACGGAAAGCCAGAGGGGAAACATCTCAAGTATATTTTGTGTTGTGTTCTCTTTTTGTCTCTTGATGTGACCCTGACTTTCTTGTTTCCACAAGATTGCGCAGCAATCAAGGGAAAAGGCTCTTACTGTTTAAAAGTACGTCTTTATTTTTGTCCCATACATGGAGGCTATCGCTCAGAATGCTTAAAAGAAAAGTCAATTGATCACGTGTTTTCAAGGCGCTTTAACTTTAATTAAAAAATAGTTACATTATTTAAATGCCTCATTTTGAAACTCAATGGAAAATACTGGTTTATTACATTTTAGGTCTTATTTCTGTAGTTTTTCCTAAATATTTACATCAGTTATAATCATTATTGTGTAATTACCAAAACGCTAACTGTCTGAATGCTCATGATTAATGCCCTGTGGGACTGTACAATGTATTTATTACTCATAGGATTGATAGCAAAACTACTAAAATAACAGCCAGGTTGTAATAAAGCAGAATTATCCTTAAAATACACTAAAAAAAATACACAGTCAAATATTGGTAATAAGAATAATACTGGCCTTTTTAAAGCTGATATGTCACCTGTGAAGCAAACACTGTAAATAGTTGTTTTTTTCTCACTGTTGCTGATGCTGTAGGGGTGGAGTCATGTGACAAACCCCCTCCCAGCACAAACCTGAGCACATTTTTTATTTTATTTTGGATTCTGTTCAATTTAATAATTTACTTTCCCATTTACTTCCCTTTAAACCAATTAAGAAGTTAATATATATGTACTTATACACAAATTAATCCATCACCTTGGGGACTCCAATCCAACTTTTTTTTTTAAATTGTGTTTGTGTGTCTACAATTTCACTTTTATTATAGCTGTTGCCATTTTCACCAAAGTACGTTACCAGTATTTTATGTATTTATGGTTTGTTTGCTGCTGAAGGCAAACAACAGGGGTCTGACACACTGGAAGCTGTAAATTGTCGATCGTCTCGGCGGTCTTGTTGTTCTTTCGTTCAGATTTGCAAATAAAGGAAGGTTTTCCACTTTGGTTCTGCAGTTTTCCTGTTCTCTGCAGCTGTCAGTAACGCCTGGACACGGCCACCAGGGGGCAGAAACACCACAGAGACAGGAGTTAAGAAAACCTGAACAAAATACAATCTTTATTCATTATATACATTACATACAATGCAATACTACAAGGCTTTCTACACATTCACTGTATCCACAGAGTAGTGCTCACTGATCTGAGAGTACCAGCCTTAAAACTCCTGAGTCCCACCCAGGGGTCGGGAGAAGGGCAAGATGGGGGGAAAAAAAATTAAAAAATTAAAACAAATTCAAAAATGAGATTCCATCCAGCAAACACTGATGCGTGGAGGATATTAAACCTAAAACAGCAACAAAAAAAGTAGTATTTGGCATTGTGTGTTTTGTTTTTTTGTTTTTTACAAAAGGTGCTTTCGATTAGTCTTTTCAAACACAGCTTTCTTCTGGCACAAAAATAAATGCTACGGCAAGCAGGAGGAGACCTAAAGGTTAATCATAAATAATCCCTCACATATCATTTTCTAACCTTTTTTTGCTCTGGTGTGTTCTTTTTTTTTTTTCTTCTTTTAAATCAATGATCTTTCCATTTATTGGTATCAGGGCAGCAGAAATGTGGGCAAAATATACAGGAACAGACAAGCCACCGTCCTCCTCCAGCAAAATGAACATAAAACGACCAAAAATTTGGGAGACTATTAAGCAACGTCTCTATCGTGGTAAATCGTGACACGTGCTGAATTCAGCAGGCCGCTTCTGACGCTCCCTGTTGATGCTAAACTGTGCGAGATAACTTTAATGTGGAGTGATGGGAACTACTCATCTCCAGTGAAACGCAGGCAGATTATGTAAACACACCAGTGAGATTATTTACAGTGATGATAGGTACAGTAGCAGAGGACCCACAATCACAGTAAACAACACCCTGAGGGGACATTTTCTGACATTTTATACAATAGTGCACTTAAAGGAAAGTCCTCTGTATTATTATTATTATTCAAAGCAAGTGAGGCTGGGGCTGTACATTATTTGCGTTCAGTGTACGGCATCAAACATCTTCATTCACACAGGGGTTTGTAGGAAATAAGAAGCTCATGTCTGACACTTAAAGGACCATACTTGTGTTTTTTTGTTTTTTGTCAGCAAACTCTGGCTAAAGACCATGCATCCTTAAAGGAACAGCTGGAAAGAAAGTAATTAAGTGTATTTCCCTAAATTTCACACCTGTATTCTAAATATAAAGCTACCGCCAGCAGGTGGTTAGCTCAGCTTAGAAAAAGCTTAGAAAAAGTGGGAAACAGCTAGCCTGGCTCTGGTTCGAAGGTAAAAATATCCACTTAGTATCTTCTTACAGGCAACATTAAAGTTAGCTAAAGCTAAATGTTCAGCAATTCGCTAGCTTATTATTATTATTATTATTATTATTATTATTATTATTATTATTATTATTATTATTATTATTATTAGTATTATTATTATTATAAGATGCTAGTT
>NW_023339652.1:17308233-17316255 GCF_004916995.1 Morone saxatilis | reverse complement strand
AGCAATTCGCTAGCTTATTATTATTATTATTATTATTATTATTATTATTAGTATTATTATTATTATAAGATGCTAGTTTAAACTGATAATCGGTGCAGTTTCTTTGCCAGGTAAACCTGAAACTTTAAAATTTAGAGGTGTCAGCAGGAAGAGTTTATAACCTTTGAACTGATGATGCTAAGCTAAACTAAACTAAAAGTGGCTGCTAGCAGTAGCTTCACATTTAGTGTACATAGTATAGTTGTTCCCCTGTCTTCTACACAGCAGCTGGTTTCATTTCACTTCAGTATCATATAACAAATGTTTAGTTGAATATCATGTCTGGTTTTGTTAGGTACAACCAGTAGCTAATGGTGGCTAATNTAGCTAATGGTGGCTAATGCTAGCAAACTTTACTTTAGACTGATATTGCTGTGTAACTGAGTTCACTGTAAATGCTGTAGCATTTAGCTATCTCCAGTGGTTGTAGTTAAGCAATATGTTACAGGGGCTCGTTTTAATGCTTCAGTACATTACTTTTCCAACATCAGTATGGCCCTTTAATTTTCAAAACAAGTGCATTAATATAAATTGTAGCCTATAAATTGCCACTAAAGAAACTCATGAGTTAACTAGTTCATGTCTCAGTAAACACACTGAATTTCACAGATGTGACCCTCCACGCAAACTAGTGTTAAATAGCAACGAACGAACCATCTTTCTACCCAATTCTGCCCCTCCAGTCAAACTATCCTAATGATGTCCTCAATGTTCTTCGAGCTCATAGTTAGAAAGAGTACTGATCCTGTACATTAGACAATTATGTACAAGTTGTGGTTAACAGTCGTAGCAGATGTGCCAGGGACGTCACACAGTGTTCTTATGTATCACAGTTGTTCTAAATGTCGACTGGGAGAGACATCATTGTTTCACCAATGAACACTGTTTTTGTTTTGCGATGGGATGTTAGTGATCATATTTCCACTGAAAAACAATCCTTTAGCATCTGAGCGTCATGGAAGACGATGAACAAGAAAACTGACATGGTGGGACTTTGAGTGACCAGTGAGCACCAATGAAAACTAACCTCAAAATCCCCCAAGAAATGATTTGGTGGCAGCAGAGGTAAACTTTTCAACTTTAAAAGCATGCAGCTGGTCAGCGCTACTGGTTTATGAGAAAGGATGCGGTACCGCAGCCAGACTCAACCTCCCTTCAGAAGTGTCCTTGAGCAAGACAGCAAATCCTCCAGGGCTACTCGTGTGGTCTAACTCTCCACCTCCTTATGGAAGATTTGAGCAGTAAGTATTTTTACCCTCAAGTCTGGTCTTTCTTTTTCGCGATGTTGCGACCAATTTTTGACACCACATCACAGGAAATTATTCCTGTGAAACACATTCCAAAGTTAGTGTTTGTGGGAAGCTTTGTGGTGCGTGTCCCTTCCTCGTATAGCAGTTTCCCACTCTTCCTATGTGAGTAAACCAAGTATGGTGTTGCATTATCAGAATAGTAAGTGAATGATCAATACAGAAACTCACTGTCACTCTCTGAATAGTGTTTCTTAAGGGAGATAAAGAAGAGCAAAGCAATCGTTTCCCACTAGCATTCAGGCAGCCAGCTGTGTGTGAAAGTCTAAGACCGGCTCATGTCTGGCAGACTTCTATTGGATAAGTTAAATAACAGCTACCAGGTTTGTGTCTGTAAAATTAACTTATACCATGGCCACGGAAAATTCTGGATTGTGATTGGCTGACATGGACCAACTTTTAATAACAGGACACCAATGACACGAGTGTTTGTTTGCAGTTCTAAATAAATATATCAGTGTTGATTTGGGCCTTACATGTGGTCCAAATCAGATACAGGTTGGACTTACTGCAATGTAACCAGTGTGAACAGTCATACCAGAATTCACGTTACCTTTATGTCACTCTAGATCAACATCAGTCATGTAGGTTACTTCAGGACCGTGCCCTGTTTACATTGGAATCTTATATGGGCCACATTTAACAAAAAAAGGATCTGATTTGAGCAGTAGCGTTCAGTAAAGTCTACAGCTGAACTAAATGCTAACCTCAGAATGCTAACAAAGACAAAATTACAATGTTAGCATGTTAATGTTCATAAAGGTATTTCTTTTTCAACCCTCCTAGTTTAGCGTGACAGCATGCTACATTTGGTTTTAAAAACAGCACTTAATACAAAGTACAGCTGAGGCTACTGTTCTGTGGTTGTTTTTGCATACCTGCCCAGGAACAACAGATGGAAATTAGCTGTTAGCTAACTCTTGTGCGCCTACTCTTAACTTTCCCTGCAAAAATAAAACAAAAAACGAGATAAAAATCGATGGGAACATCGTAAACTTAGGTATTCTGACCTGATAATGTTGCTACATGAAAGGTCAATCATCCTGAGGGTGACATGAACTTCTTTTTAGCCATGCCGCTAATTTTTTACACTAGTTAAAAAAATGCATTTGATGATGTATGGCATTTGGTTGGCAACTGGCCATGGTATAAGAGTTCTAATACCTGAAAGGTTTGTACATTACATGGTTGTAATGGATGACGCGGAGGCAACACTGGTTCTGCTCAACCCTGCTGTCCACTTCACAAATCTATTCAGGGGCACATTTTTTAGAGGAAAAAAAGAAATATTTCACCCACTAATTCATCACTCTGAGGAACATTGTGTTAACACACTATGACAAACAGATCTCAAATGCCTTTTCCCACTCTTAATTGTCAAACTGGATTACTGGCACCGGCACTTCATTCGCACATGCACACACGATTGTTTTCAACTCTTCCCAATAAGTAGTAATGAGTATTAAATGCAGAGCCACAAAATTACTGTATGTAGGCCGTGACTTTTTGATGAAAAGGGACAAGAGAGAACATGATCCAGCACAGAATCTGTTCAACGCAAAGAAAGTCATCTATGTATATTTACATATTCTGTACAGCATTTAACCACTTAGAATTAAGTTACAATGCATTAATTACTGAGGACAAAAAACCTTGTGTCTCCTGTAGTAAATCCAAATTTACCAGCCAGTTTTACAGGGACAACAATCAAAACCAATATAAAAAGGTATATTTAGATATATATTAAACTTTATCTCTCTATTGTTCATACAACACTATTACATGTTTTGACTCTTTTTGCCTTTGCGAGGTTGTCACGATCATAAATAGGGGCATGAATTACAGAAAAGCGAGCAAACCAAATCATCAAAATGAACATTCACATTAGATTTTGCATGTGAGCTTATAGCTGTGGAGAGTGAAGTGGTTTCCTGAATCATGGTCACACCGTCCTGTCTTCAAAATGAATGATCAACCAGCAAATTTCAACTTAACTTTCGCAACAACTGACGTCATCTCCTCATCTGTTTTGCTGCAAACATGTGGATGGACGCCTGTGGTCGACCGTGTGGGCGTTTGCGTGGGTACAAAGCACAAATCCAAGAAAAAAAAAGAGAAAATCTATGAATAAAAGACTGCAAACAAATACGTGCAAATCTTGTTTTTTGGCCTTAAGATTTCTGGTGGGAAAAAAATCAAGTGAAGATGAAAAACACAAGTGATGTTTGGCAGAGTTTAGAGGGGTTTTGCGCGCTCCAAGTAATTTTCATCAGCAAGAAAACCAAAGGGATATCTTGGGAAAAACACACACAAACTCCTCAGGTCGTGGAGTTCCCAATCGTATCGTATCCCAATACCACAGTGTTGTTTAAGTGTGCGTGTTCGACCCTCACCGTCAGGTAACTGTGACAGAGGGAGGCTTCCAGGTGAAGGGTAATCCCATCAGCGGGGTTCAGGAATAGAAAAATAACTGGCCTCTTGTCTCCTCCGTCCCCATCGGGAGCATGGATGGGTAGATGTTCAGTCAGTCCGGTGGGTGAGGTGACGGGGGAGGAGAGAAGGGGTGTCAGAGGTGGGAGGCGCTAGAGCGTGATGAGGTCTACCAGGTTGCCCTTGGGCGGGGTCATGCTGTCCGGGAAGAAGTTGACGAGCGTGTCGAAGAGCTGCGTCCGCTGAGCATACGTCTGGTCCACGTCTGAGAAACCTGGGGAGAGGGTTGGGGAGGGAAAAAGGCAGACAGAAAAACAACAGTTAATCCAGAAAGAGCACGGTGCTAAAGACAGCAGAATGGAGGACTCTGATGGTGTTTATGCTGATTTAATGTGTGTAAAGTGTACACTGACAGAAGCTAGCACTAATGAGCTGTTTACACTGCTGTAAATGTGTAAAAAAAATCAACTGGAGAGGTCTGTCACTAGCAGAATTTACTTTTTCAGTCAAATCCGGTGATTTTCAATATTTCCCAGGATTCATTTGATGGAGGATAAGAGAGAACAAGACATTGACTTCTTGTTCTGGTGGAGAAAAAGTAAGTGGTGCAACTCTTCTACCTTCAATAAGAAAACTAAATTGCATTCTTACATACTGAGACTACAGTTCCTTTAATAAAAAGGTACAGCTAGCTACGTACAGTAGACTCTGCAACTGCATTACACATAATAGCTCCTAAACATGAGCATGTTAGCAGTTTGGCTAAATCTGCTCCTCTGCGTGAATCTGGACATTATTTTATTCTATTTATTGTATTATTTTTCACAAACTTCCTGGCATAGGTGACATACCAGCTAAACTCATTCTGAAGTGAAACATGTCGGGCAGCTCTGTCTTATTTATGTGACACAAAATACTGAATTGAATCTAAATCTTGTTCCTGTCTGGACACACATGTGGTTCTGTATGAACAGAGATCAGGGTCTTACCCAGAGGGATGAAGTCAGAGCTGGACTTAAAGAGGGCCGAGGGCAGGAGCTGGAACTGAAGCACAAAGCAAACTGTGTGAGACACTTTCACATTAGACGGCAGTGAACAAACAAACAGCCACAGCAGAAGAAGCTCCTGCTGCAGCATACCAATGAGGGCAGAATACACACACATACACACATCCAGCTGGACAGATTGTTAGAAATTATAGCTTATAGTTATGGGGCTTCTGCATAATTCCCAGGCTTTTATCTACATTTTCTCTGACTCTATTAACCTCTTCTATACTGTTTATGTGTACATTTTAAACTTTTTCGTTCTGGTTTATTTCCTCTTTGTTCTCCCAGTGGTCATTTAATTTAGCTCTTACTTCTAGCCAAGAAAAAACCATGCCATGAAAACCAAACTAATTCTGAAGGGTACCTCTTTGGTCTCATCAGGGTCTGTGTGGTCCACCGTCAGCGAAAGGTCGTTCTGCAGGTACTTTAGTGCACTCAGCGGCTCCGATTGGGCTTTCTCCTCAAACCTGGCAGGTCCAAACACACTGATAGTGAACATTACAGGCACACTGTGGGGCTGCAGTTACAACAAAGCAGCACTAGATGGCAACAGACGCAAAGCAGAGAGGATCCCACCGCTCAGCAGTCATCATAACTGACTTTCCATTACCTTATTACATGACATGATCAGGTCAAAAGGTTGTTTCATTCCCCCCAAATGTTTATATTTCATTTTAAAGAATCAGCTCCTACGCAGTTGCTTTTACTGTTAACAAATAAAATATCTAATGGCAACAAATGTTAAATACACTGACAAACCTTATGAATAGCCAGCTGATATGAAGTTGCTGAATGTGTCTAACACATACATGAAAGTGTCTGAAAACTAACCAAGAACCCTCATTTTTTCATCCTTATGACTTACTTTGTCTAACCTATATCTTACGAGTTACGATCTTCTATTGGGATCTGTAAAGATTTCCTAGAAAAAAATGTCAAATGTGGGATTAACCTCATAATGCGCCAAATATCTGTGAACAATCCTAGTTTATTCTAGTAAACCTGGACTAACTCTTCAACAGAAAGTCTGCGGGAGCACCGATCCCACATATTCTTTTTCTAGATTCCAATACTTGGACAACAGTGTAGTGGCTGATACAAACGACTTATCTGATACAAGAGCTTTTACTTATTGGATCTTTATATACCTCATTGTGCGAAATTGATGGGAGTTAAAATGAGGAGTAACTACACATCATTCCTTTGCTAATAGACCAACATCGTATTAAATTATACTGTTCAAGGTGGTTTATAAAATCCAGTAGGTATAATTTTATAAGGACTCTGACTCATCAGTTAATGTGATTGGTCCCTGCTGGGCAATACCCCATCTGTTTAATAAGGTCAGTATTGATGCTGATAACAGTATATCACACTGCTGCATCAATAAAAAGACACAACACATGTGGTGGTGTGGTGGTGGGAGAAGTGTTGTGTGTGTGTGTGTGTGTGTTGCTGCTGGAAGTAAATTAGCTACAGACCTGTACTTCCTGATGAGATATCTGCAGTGGCGGAGCAGGTACTCCTTGGAGGGCCGACACAGTTTGAGGGACCAGAAGTCGTCTAGGCGCATCTTGGGAGAACAAGACTTCCCGGGGTTCCCACCAAACAGGTAATGCACCTGGAAACACACCTTCATTAGATATTCTATCCCTCAGTGTCTTTATACACACAAACAAAAAAAACGAGTGAATCCAAGAAAATGCATATTGCTTAATTATGTGAAGCTGTTTTCAGATAATTGGATGGTTGCTAAGAATTGCCTAATGAGAGATCTTTTTTTTCTACAGTTAAAAATCAAACTATTTAATACCCCAGAGTTCTGTTGTGATTAATGAAGCCAAAATATACTTTCTGAAAAACTGTGCTAATAAATAATTTTTTTTAAATATCAAACAATTTTAAAGGAACAACTACTCACTGATAATAGCATGTTGTTGAGGTTTGGTTATAACACTGGTTCCAAATTGGATTATTTAAATGTATCACAAGTAGTTTTAAACTGGTTATGAAACACACTCAATTTAATACTATTTAATAAGGTAATACTTTAATTTAATAAGAAGACCATCAGCAAGAAGATTGGTTATTTCTATAGTTATTCTTAATGCCTGCGGTAGAAACACTACCACCTTTGTCCACAGGTGCCACCAGAATCAACACAAAATGAAAGCTCCCTGAAGGGGCTTTAAAAGAGATTGAGGGTTAAATTTGCAAATATTTCTTTTTCTTTTCGTGTCAAGTATTCTACTGATTTCTTCATTTTTTGAAGTGATATTGCAAGGATTGTTGAAAACAACATTTACAAATATGCATGGATAGTTGATTTTGTACTTTTTCTTCTAAACAGATGATTGTAAATTCTTGGAGAATTTGAGTCACATATGTGGTTACTATCATCTCCATCATTTTTTACTGCCTGACTGGCTCTTGACCTTCACCAGCTTTGCTAGGAGTTGTAAGGAGTGTGACTGACATTGTTTTTCAATGTCAACGAGGGAAAAAAAAAAAAGGTGTTGGTGCAACAGGATGTAACAGCTGTGATCAAAAAGTAATGCCAGGTGTGCGAATGAGCAGCTCGAGGAGATGCGTTAACTTGACGCAGCATGAATTAAAATCTGACAAAGCTGAGCTGTAAGCTGGAGTGTTACTACTTGGGTGTCAGGAAATCTGTGCGATGGTGTACTAAACAACAGTGTGTGTGCGAGTCCGAGCTGTGTGTATGTTACCTTGTGCATCTCGTCGTAGACCAGCTGGTGTGCAAAGCGTGGACACGGCTCCTCCTCCTGCAGAGCCTTGCTTGGGTTCTCTTTCACCGCCTGGTCGTTCTTATACACACATGACCTGAGCATGAACACACACGCACACACACCGAAACAAGAAAGAGGGAGTAAATTTACATTAGTGACGAAAAAAAAAAAAAACCTCAACACTTCCTGAAGGCCTCAAGGAAAAGCTGTTCAACAAATACAGATTCTCACGCATGTATAAACACACACACACGCCCACGCAGGCCTAGCAGAGAGGAACGAGCACACGTCAACGTAATGCTGCAAGTGTCTCATTGACTTATTTCACTGGACACCGAGTGCAAGAACAGCTACTGAAATCAATGTCCTGGAACAGTGAGGGCTGCAGCCTGTTCTTTCACAGCCACTGATCCAAACATGACTTGTGCGCGTGCACACACACACACA
>NW_023339652.1:17301132-17308202 GCF_004916995.1 Morone saxatilis | reverse complement strand
CACACACACACATAGACACAGACAGTGGGAACATGCAGTTCCCCAGTGGAGGGCTGAGAGGTCAGGAAATGCTTTGACATTTGTGTAAAAATGTTGGAGAGTGAGTGTGTTGTTTGCATGCATGCTCTCTTGTTATCTGTTGTGGTGACAATCTTGGCTACAAAGAGCTGTTGTGTGAGAAAGTATTTCCTGCGACTGTGTACACTCTCTCCTCGTTGCTGCTGTGACGATCACAGAAACTGTGATGTGTGTTTATCTCTCGCTCTCTATCTCATACCAGTTGTTGCGGGCGATGTCGTAGATCCAGAAGGAGTTGCGGACGTTCTCCTCGCGTTTGTCCTTGTCCTTGCTGAGGCCCGACAGGACGTGGATCTCGTTGAGCTCGGGGTCAATGGTGGCTCTCTGGGTGAAGCCCGTCATTGGCACTGCGGAGGCAAAAACGGTGGCGATAAATCAACAGGGAAGGTCAAGTCAAGAAATAAAAACGCTTAGTCCTCCAGCAGATCTGATTCAGCTCAGATAAAAATGTGACAATGTTTACAGGTGATCCAGGTCAGTGCTTATTGCTGGCATGGAGGAAAAAGAATCCATTAATAATGAAACTTCCTTCACCCTGAAATGGAAGTTAAAAAGAGTTAAAGAAAAAGTACTTGATAACACAGCAACACGCCGCCATGGCAACAAGGCCCGGCAGGGACAGAGACGAGAGTGAACAGCATGCAAATTAAGATGGGTGTGATGGAGAAACGCCGACACACTGTTGTTCTCCTGTTATTACAGCAGGCCTGAGAAGTGCGGTGGGTGGAGCAAGGCAGCAAAAATTACACGCATGTGGGTTCAATTCCCTGTGCAAGTCAACAATTAGAGCTCTCCTGGAACTAAAAGCCTCCATTAAATGACAGATCTCTCTGTCTATAATGTATAACCTGACAGGCGACACATCTGGGCTCAACCATAGCTCTGTTTATTAGAAACCTAATTAAGCTTAATGCTGTACCAACAGTTCAGCACAGCACTAACATGTTAAAGACATCTTATTTTCAGCTACTCGTGTTGCATGGATATATGCATGGACTGTGCACACAGAGCACAACAAGCATGAAAATAATGATAAGCTGCAGGCAGTTCGGCACTCAACTGACTCAGCATCAGAGCTGAATCTTTTGAATTTCCCCTACGGTGGGATCAATAAAGAAACATCTTATCTTATCTCTGCTGCTTTCAATTCAGGAAAAAGGGGAATCATTTAAATGTGTTGATTAAAAAAAACCCCACTATAACTATCTGGCAGCATTTAGATTTTTAATTTAAATGAACAAATTTGAGATTATTTGTTAAAATCAATTATTATTATTGTTATTTTTTTCACATATTGACATACTGGATTAAGGTTGGGTGATGTGGATATAGAAAAAAAAAACTATATATATATATCCATATATACCACTATATATGGATATTGTTTTCCTTTCTTAAAGCTCTCATATTGTTACATATGAGAGCTTTTTTCCACACTAAAATATCTATCAACACTAGACCTGTGTTCTATATGTTGTTGTATACTTATTTAAAGCTGAAATGTAAAGACTGTCCCTAAATGGAGACTGAACTCTTTGTTGGCAGAGCTCTGACCATCTTTATACTCTTTCCAATGCAGGGAGAAAAACACACAACTGAGCAAAGCACTGCCAAGTCAGGCCTGATAGTTTATATCATCTTTTTTCAGAACGTTCTCAGAAGGAGAAAAACAGAACAGGATGGCCATTTATCCAGCAAGCTACATAGAATCAGACAGACAGCCGCTGTGACTCATCATTCTAATACTAAAACTATTTTTAATGTAGAGGTATTTCATTTCAAATACACTGTGCTGCCACTGAGGGGCAACACTGACAACATTTAATTAATTACTGTGGTATCATCTGAATTAACTTAATTTGACTAAAACCCCCAGCTGAGATCAGGCAGACAGACAGCTGGGCGACAGACGTTCTCCCAAACAGAGTTGGGGGTTAAAGGTCAGCACATGAAGACCAACAGCATGAGATGCTGAGCCTGCCCTGAGCCCCGGCACACATCCACATGTGACGCTGACTGTGAGGTAGAGAGAACTGTTTGGGCTTGCTGCTTCCTTCCTGCCAAAATACATTCTGTTCTTTCTTGCTCCACTTCACGCGCACACCTTCTCTCTCCCATATTATCACTGCGCCCAGATTCTCCTTCCCTGCCAGGCTCCGGCAGCACAGAGGTGAGCGGTCGGCAGACGGAGGTCTATTTATACTGTGTTTGAGGTGGAGCTGTGAGTGCAGAGATCTCAGTCAATCTGTGTGATGGGGGGGGTAGGAAGTGTCTTACTGCTGCCGGAGCTTTTTAAGCGGAGAAATTGTCACATCTCCTCTGACAGTGGCAGAGAAGCGCACAAACACACACAGCTCATTAGACCCTGAATGCAGCAGCAGAGATGTCTGCCACGATCACAGGTTGTTGTCTGATGGAGTCACAGGTTAAAGCTAAACAATACTCATGAGGCTACAGGGCTGCTACGCCAAAAACACTCAAACGCAGGAGTCACGTGGTGGCAGTGCCTGACACACAATGAGTGGAACTGTGAGACTAAAAAAGGGGTGTGTTGGGTAAAAACAATAAGCTAGAACAGCAAAGTAATAAAGGACTGAATTATAACATACACACATAATGAGAATCAAGTATGCCTGGACTAAACTTTAAATTGCTGATTAAATCAAATGTTTACTGTTTTATCTTGCATTTAAATGTGGAAGGCAGTTAATATTCAAAGGATCACAGCAATCCCTCATTTCTGTTCAGCCAGCGTCTTGCTGTGGCTACAGAATACTAAAACATTTTTCTGTTTACATAATCCTGATTCAATAATGTGCAGAATAGGCTCACATTCTGTAGTCTGCCATGAGAGCAATAGGAGAACATGAAAAAATGACTCTGTGAAACTTATTTTGACAGATTCTAGGCAGCAGAAGACTCTCTGATTGCATCTGTGCAGTATTAGAGTAGAACATGCATTTTGCTACTTTGGCAGTTGCTTTCATTGTACGACACTGTTACCAAAGCAAAGCACTCAACTCCTATTAAGAAGTATTTCAAATCTCTGCCTGCCTTTGGTTTAAATCTAATCAAGCATGATGGTTACAGCAATGCAATACAATTAATAGAGACGCACTGATAGGGAATTTCAGGGCAGTTAGTGATAACTGATGATTATCTGTTTGTTGTGGCTGATACTGTTAATGATAACAGAAGATATTAAAAGGTGCTGTAAGTGAAACCAGCATTCTGGCTAACTTTCTCTGCATTCTTACAGTTACAGGACCCTCCCTCCTCCCTACATGACCACACTGAATTTCTGCATCCTGCCCTTGAGGACCGCCTCTTTCAGCCCTTTTCAGGGAAACGGCTTCGTTATGGATTGCACCTAAAACCTAGTTAACTGTTTGGAAAAAAAAAAAAAAAAGAACAATACCTGGAATAAAACCTGCAACTTGACTTGAATTCTAAGAGAAGTGGGAAGATCTGAATTCCTGTAATCAGGCTAACAATACTTAACCAAAGAAAGAACTGCTTCAGCAGGGAAGAAAGGAAGTCATTTAATTGTTTGCTGATGGTTGGAAGTTACAGTTTAGCTAGCTGTTGTCTTCTTAAAGGCCTGCCGCCGTCTGTTTTCCTACACTCTAGGAAATGCACACAAGGAAACCAAACAGAAGGCTTCTGATCACTTTACTCACTGTGTTATCTCAGAGTTAAAATTTGACTTGACTATGAACTTCCTTGTGTGTCACAACCCCCCACTGGGGATTTCTTTTTAATTAAAAGAACAATATCAGATTGACAGACCAACCATAGCGGTTTTATAACCAATAAAAGATTAATATGGAAAGGTTATCTCGTCCAATATTAATATATATATATATAAATTGTGTGCTGTAGGCACTGTGTGATGGAGGATAAATCTTACCCATGCCTGAGTCCTTCTTGGTGCCATCGGATATGATCTCTACATGATCTCCGTCCACATCGTAGCTGAAGAAATCATTGAGGTACGTCTTTGACCTCTGACCTCCAAACACGTACAGACAGCGGTTTCTCTGTTACAGAAAATACAGAAATAATTAACATCCAACTTTGCAGTATCTTCAGTATCTAATCAGGAATAAATCCAAAAATGTGTTTTCAGACAGGCAGGCCGGACTCACAGTGTGGAAGAGCATGCAGTGTCCGATGCGGGACTGGACATCCTCTGGCCCGGCGTTACACGAGTCTTCCCGCAAGAGGCTCCATGTCCCGGCCTGGCAGTGGTAGGCGTACAGGCCACTGAACTGAGGCTCTGACGTCCTGCTGTCCTCCACGCTGCCGTTACACGTCAGGATGCGGCCACCAAACGTGTAGATCATGTGCTTCTCCGAGTCCATGCACATCTGCAGGAAGAGACGAGGGAAACAGGACGTGAGAGTTCAGAAAGTGGGTTATGGGAGATAATAAAGGGAAGCAGGATGAGTTTCCGATTTCCATGATATGTGTGGAAGGATTAGAGAGATGTCTCACTTAGAGTGGCCAAATTTCAGCTTCATTCATTTTCAAAAAGTCTGTCCTGCCTCTATCTAAGTAAAGGAGGTACAAGTGGACATGGATTCCAGCTACCTGGTGGTCAAACACCAACTTTGGCCCCCCGTCAGCTGACGTGTCCTCGCTGAGTAGCGTCCAGGTGTTGGCGTCGATGTCGTAGCGGTAGAAGTCGCTCTTCAGAGACTTGCTGTTCCTGACGCTGGAGTCCAGGTACCGGCCCAGCGTGTAGATCTGACGCCGCTGGGAGTCGATGCACATCTTGTGGCACGAACGAGCGCTCGGACCGCTCTGAGACCAAAAGCAATTATACACAAAAGCTGCTCAGGCACTGATCAAGACAATACATTTTTACTAACAAGCAAACTTTACCTCAACAAAAACAATAAATTCTGTCTTAATGAAATAATAGCTGACTAAAGATTAAAGATTTTCTGGTTAACACCTAACTTGCCATCTGGTTCTGTAAATAGAACCATACAAAGGTGGAACATATTAGCTATGTGTTGGTGTATCTGTGTTTGGACAACGTGTGTTCTGATCCCGCTCACCTCTTTCTCTGTGTCTCTGGAGATGCAGGCCCACTGGTTCTCCTGAACACTGTAAGCCCAGAAGTCAGCCAGGTCCTGTGTGCCGTCCCAGCCCCCGAACAGGTACACAGTCTCTGCAGGACATAAACGTCGCTTAGCAAGTGGACAAACTGCAGTTGCACAATATTTAATATCTTTTGGTAATTTGCTTTAGAAAGCACTGCCATCTGCCAGCTAAACTTAAGCACTATACCTTCCATCGACTCAGTAGTAGCAGTTACTGTGAATAATCTGATTAAAGTTACACTTTAATAAAGCATTTCAACTTCTGCAAGGTGAGGGGATTGACATCGAGTCTGTTTTTGTAGACACAGAGAGGAATTTGCTGATATCTAAATGAACGGGTCTAACACACACTCAAACCGTCTCAGTACATCTCACACTCACACACACACACACACACACACGAGTGTAAGATATTTGGGGAATGCTGGTCAGATACAATTACTTTTTTCAAAATTGCTAGTACTCAATGACCATATTACAACTACAAGGATGATAACTAACAGTGACAAGTGCTGATTGTTCTGAAGGGAGGTGTAGTTGTTTGAACTTCTGAAAGCCTATACTAATATTAATAAAGCAATCTCTTTGGGTCTTTTTCCTCACCAAAAGTGGCTCTGCCCGATTCACCTGCTCACAAGGGTATCAATTCAGAAACTGTTACAACGTTTTACTAGTGGGCGGGAGTATTTGATACACAAAAAAGAAAGTTATACACAACATTAACTAACAGATGGGACAGTGACCGGCTTTATATATCCCCAATCCTGTGAATGGGCTCTAGGAATTAATTTTTTTGGACATTTACTTTGAATCCAACTTTCTTTCCTGTTAGCATTTTAAATTAATATTCTAAAAACTCACTTGAGAACTACTTAGTAACAAGGTTGCAAAAGAGGACGTGCTGTAACAAGAACACAACAAACAATGTATTGTGATATACTACCTCTTTATAACGCACTGGTGTTGTGTGTCTAATTTAAAGGCTTGCTAGTCTCTGCGGTGAAAACATCATTGTTTGGGTCAAACACAGGCCACTGCAGATCAGGCAGATGGGAGTTGTGGGAAGTTGTGATTGTATCAGAGACTTGTGTAGGAGGAAATAAGTTGTATTACTGCTACAATTTCAAAACAAGAGGACGGGCCAGAAAATTAGTTGTGAAAGCCAAAAACCACTAAATGAGTCACTGGTAATGATCAACAATAGCTTTGTTTTGGGCTGAGTGAAAAATGTATTTCTTACACTTTTAATCAGTTTGAAATTAAAGTTTTTGTATGGCTGTGAGTGTGTGCTGTAGTTTTTGAAAATGCTCTTCTTATTGTTAAGGATACTGTGACCACATGAGGGTACTGGGTCTGGAAGGTAGAGGTAAACCTACAGCAGTATGAAATGACCACTGGATTTAAAAGACTGCTATTGTATGGTCAGGACTGGGATGAGACAGGAAACACTCTGGGAGTAGTCAGGAATTTATCATCTGAGTGTCTTGGAAGCAGCATTTCAGCATGAGATCATGATGTAAGATTATTAGTTAAATATATGTAAATTAAGATCAAAATGGGATCAGGAGAAAACAGTAAGGTTGGTATTGTTTGGGTTTTCCCCGATACAGGTGTTAAAACAGTACATTGCCTAAAGAAGCCCAAAATGATACTCAACGACATTAAAGAACGGCTGTTTTTATCGCTAAGGCAAATTTGAACTTAAAATTTAACATATTAGCTTTTAGCAGTTTAAATACAAAACACAAATTCACATAAATAAAACCTCAACCACAGTACTAATTACAGAAAAATATAATTTTGAGTTAGTATTCTGCAAAACTTTAGAATGTTACCAATCAACCTGAAGTGTGTGGAAACTTTGTCTTACTGAGACCTGGT
>NW_023339652.1:17298030-17301032 GCF_004916995.1 Morone saxatilis | reverse complement strand
AAAAGAGAGAGAATCCGAAAACGTAAATCTCTGCCATTCATATGCAAGATATCCATTTCATCTGTGATGGAAGAAGACTGGAGCTAGAGATTGAAACCATAAACTCATTAGGAAACGGTTACTGAGTTCCATAAATCAAGTGAGAAGTTGGCTTATTTCTCCTAAGACTCAATACTATCAGCATTTTTCGCAGCCCATAGAGCTGCCCCTGCTGGCCATTACATAGAATGCATGTTTAAGACACATTCACAGCCCTGGAAGCTCTGTATGTCCACTAATTATAAACTGTCAACTTTCTGGATATCTGCTGGCTGCACCGGAAGCCTTGAAACATTGGCTGTTGTGCCTAGATGGTAAATCGTTGTTAGACAATAGCCAATAAATTCTAAGATGGATGAAAATAAGACCTGAGTTGTAATAAACTGGGTTTGTCCTTTGGCATTGGCACTGATGAAATTAAGAAGTTTGGCATGCTTTGTGATGGGAAGTTACATTCTCTTATTTCACTTTGTGCATTTGCAATCACACTTGGAAATAACATTCCTTTATTGTGAAAATGTATAATGTGTGTGTGTCTGTCTATGCTTAAACTGTATGTTTATTATTTTGGATGCAGGTCTTTCTTGAAAACAGAGATCCCAAACTGAATGAGACTACATGTTCAATAAGGTTGTGCTTAACTCGTATCAGCATGAAAACCCAGCCCTACTAAAACCTCCTCCTTTAGAGCTACGTCTCTGTTTGTTATTTGCAGGATTGTAATTCAATCCCACTACAACAAACTGACCTAGAAACAAAGCATTCATTTTGCCTTAAGTTACATGATGCTTGGAAAGTGTAGCAAAACATGAACTGGGGTTTAAAACTGCAATTTTTAACGATGCAGTGAATCCTGCTATCAAAAAATGACAGGCAGAGTTCAGATTAAGTTCATCTTGATCGGCTGAATTTGTAAAAAGGAACTAAAACTGGGAGCATGGCATGACAAATTAATTACTTTTACAATTTTTACAATTTCTGATTTGTCTGTAATTAAACCAAGATACCAGTTTACAAAAATGCAGCAAACTCAATGTCTTCACACTAGTTTGAAGAAAGAAAAACTGTTGGTGTGTTTTAATCTTTAGTGGCCTCGTTCAAGGACATCTGTCTTGTTAAGGGACACCTCAGAGGTACTTGTTGCAGAAGTTAAGTTCTC
This sequence comes from Morone saxatilis, assembly GCF_004916995.1. NCBI lineage: Eukaryota > Metazoa > Chordata > Actinopteri > Moronidae > Morone > Morone saxatilis. The sequence continues at coordinate 17,299,834 of NW_023339652.1, read as the reverse complement.
CTGCCTGCTGATTAATCCATCTAATTACAGATTCAGGCCTGCTGGATCTCTAATCCACTCTTCCAGTCTGCGCTGTAACCCCCAGGCTACCGCCAGGTGCCTACCTTGCTGTACCAGTTAAGGCAGGGCTGCACCACGTCAGGATCTTCGATACCGTGCAGCTCAATGTACCAGATGCTGAAATTAAAACTAGGACCCCAGGACATCAGAGGCACTGAGACACAGAGCAAAGATGGAGAGAGAGGGAGGAAAAACAGTGTAAAAATATTTACCATGTATCCAAGACCAACAGAAGCCACGGGCACTTGACACACCACATCTGCTCTCACCTATTTTGACAAATCTGCAGGGAAACATCTGTTCGTCAATCTTGTGCTTTAAGGTGAACGTTTCCTTGTTGTAGTCATTCTTAAGGCCACTGGAAGAGAAGGAAAAGCTGCTTTACAAATTGTATTCCTGCGCTGAGATGCCAAATGCATCCATATGCTGGTTAATTTTGGGTAGTTGTCCAAATCTGGCAGTCAACCAAACTTCATCTGCCAGTTTGGCAGCAACAGGCAGTCTGGTAATGAAACTGGAGAATTAACTGGATGGTGTGATCCACCAGTTACTGAGAGACCGTTCCCACACTGATTGCAGGTGTTTCAGTTTCCATATAGTGTTGAGGAAAAAGTAAAACACAGTATCAACATCTACCTGTGTACTGTATGTATGAGCAATATATTCTATAAATGGCAGCATGTTACAATGGTCAGATATCACCACAGCTGGCACATAAATGTAAAAAATACAGCAGAATTTAAATGTGTTAATAAAAACATTTCCCACAATACAGTTTTTCCAGGAATGTGTGATCTTGTAACAAAAAATGTAATGTAAATTCAACCAACTCCAGCTAAACACTGCAGTTTGCCCGATTCCCATAACATTTCTGTACAAAACTCAACATGGAAGGCTTGTACATTTAGCTCATCATAAAAACCATCTCAGAGCTATTGATGCACCGATCCAACCTTCCTCCAGATTCCCATACAACAACTCCGATATCAGTTTCCGATACACAGTACCAATCTGACACCTGGCATTCAGTGCTAATGAAAGTCAATATTGTGCACTAGGGATTGCTGTGTCAATACAAATTGAGTCGTCTGCCCCCTATGACTGAATGTAACCAATAGCGAAAACATAGAAACTGTGTTTAATGTGCATCAGTGACATGTAATCAACAGCCCACCCACTTTATACAGGCCTTTTCCACTATAAACCTCCAACTTGCAAATTAATTTGTAGCTATTAAGGCTGCCCCCCAGTAGTCGACTAAACGTCAACCCACTTTCAAACTCTGCATCTGCTGCATCTGCTGCATCTCTTTACCAAATCATTATTGCTTTTGCCGTTAGCATTTAACAGGCGGCTGATAAAATACACACATAAGAATTTTGATTATTAAATTAGTATCATATCCATGGGATGACTAGTCAACTCATGACTTTAATTAATGACTACTATTCAATAGGGAAATCTGTAGTCAGGGGCAGCCCTAGTAGGTACTGTAACAAGTTGTGCCTTTGTTTCCACTGTTCTGTTCTTGGATCGTACTAAAACCAAGTTTCAGGTACTCCAGAGATGGATCCTGTCACAATAACTACTCTTGTTGGACGGCATATTGTCCCACAAATAATTTCCATATTATTGCAATTTAAGAGCATTTTATGCCACTGATACAATGATAAGCATAATAATGCCCTTTCAAAGAGTAGAGTTGTTCCGATTCCGATACCAGTATCGGAAATTGCTCCGATAC
>NW_023339652.1:17295038-17297930 GCF_004916995.1 Morone saxatilis | reverse complement strand
TCTTTAGGAGATGCCCCCAAGAAGTGTATTATAACTAACTGGGAGCTCTGGCCATTAGCTGCAGGAACTCCAGTTTGCTAGAACCAATTCTGGTCGTTCTGTTTTCTATCGACAGTACTCGGGCACTTCTAGTGATTAAGACTAGGGTAAAAAAAAAAGTTCCCCCTTTAAGTGATCTTCTACGGCAGGCCTTACTGCCAGGCTGTGCTTCACCCCCAACAAGCTACAAACAATCCCCATTTCTCTCACAAAATAACAAGGAATGCTGCAAATTGCACTCCAACTTCACACTGAAGCTGCTGAAAATTCAATAATCACTGAAAATAAACTGTTGGACTGGTATAAGCAGCCACATCTCACCTGGACAAAAGCTCTGTCATGTTCTCTTCACTCATCCCACCAAACACTTTAAACTTCTTCAGGTTGCAGACATGAGTCTTCTCATACTTCCCAAAGGTGATGCTCTGAACAATCGCCGGCCTTTCCAATTTCAAGATTAAAAACTGAAGAAAGAGAGGGAGAGAAACATATTAGTGTGTGTGGAAGATTGCAGGAAATTGCCTGTGCTTACGGCAGGGCCGGCCACTGTGAAGAGATTTGCTCATTATCTAAATGACCACAGCAGGGTCAATCTACAGCGTCAGGTAAGTGGCATTACATACAATCTATGAGCCACATCCACATGTCAGGGGTGCTCTAACAATCCGGGACATGTAATGACAAATCGTTGGCGGCCATTAGGCCAGAACGAGTGGGAGACCACAGGGCGGAACATTGATTAAATGTGCCACTGGAAAGCAGGCATTTAACAGACCCCAGGGACCAAAGCTTTCACACCCACTCATAAAAAATATTCTATCAATCCATGTCCCTCAGCCTTTATCAATATTGAATAATATACCTTTAGAAAACAGTGATGTCATTCATGAGGCTTTCCACATGAATTTCAACCTTTATCATCAATAAAACTAGTGACTTTGACTCTCCCGTCAGGCACTGATCTCGTTCTTTCGGCCCAGTTAGTCCTGAGTCAGAATGTGCTAATACAGCCCGATCCTTCCATCAAGCTCCTCATACGTTCAAGGTCATAACTGACAGATTACGGCTTTCAATGGTTGATGGAGGAGGAACAAACTATCTGTTTGATTTAAACGTGTCCGGCAGTGGCAGTGTAAAATAGTCTATGTGTATTACTGTTTTGGTTTGATATGAATAACACGTGCCAACATTGGGAGTTTCCCTATTAACAACATGAGCTGTTTTCATAAATTATGACTGCATTTACTTTGTGTGAACATGTTTTTGCAGAGATCAATTACAAGTAGTTCTTTCCTAGATGCCCCACCTCAGCCTCAGTCTCAGCCTCCTTCCACTTCAGATACTGATCTTAAGTGAACTTCACCAAAGTCCCCTCTCTTAGTAAAGTCTATAGTATCTTTGGACCTGGCACTCAGAGATTCAGTGTTTTGTTAAAGCTGACAGTTTTCTAATGTCCAAACCAGAATGCAATATTTCTGCCAAACATCTCAAGCTACAATCCAATGAAGCAATGATAGCACAAAATAGGTTTAACTTCAGTGTGTGGGATGAGGGGTTTGCTGTGAGGACGATGTTAACAGGGGTTTAAGAAACAAATTGTATTAAATAGCATTTTTTTCAAAGTCATCTTAAAGCAATACAGTAGTGAAAAACAATGCAGACATTTATGCACATACTGGATATGGGAAGTAACGGTACTTAGGGGGCTGCAGCACCTCCGAGAACCAGGAATTATGACAAACCATCAATTGTTTGAGAGAGGAAGTGTCTTTCCAGACATTTGTCATTTTAGATTTTATATTAAATGCAGCCAATTCTTATAACTGAGAAGCTGGAACTGGCATCCCTCAAACAATTAATTACCAGTTTACCAATTTGATGTTGGTCGACTAGTTAATCAGCTAATCATTTCAGCTCTCATACCAACATTGCTAAAACTGCAACTTAGAAATTAATCAACTTTAATTAAATGGCTAAATATTGCCAATGTGACTGTGCTTGAGTTTTCAAACAATAATAGAACTTATAATAAATTATATTCTAGTGAGAATGCTGCCTAACAAAACATTCACACTATCTTTATTTGTTGCTTCTTTCTCGTGTTGTTAGCCTCACTGTAGCACACAGCTGTGTTACTAGACATAAACATAGTGAGACCAGCGAGCGGTTAACCATTGTTTTGAAAGGCTTCACTTCCTCTTACCATACAACACAAACTTTCAGATTTAACCTCAGACTCTACCTGCCACAGTGTCGCTGCAGTCGGTCACTGAGTTCAACAGATACAATGAGAGACAGCAACTTCTTCACTGTATAAAGAATGCACACACTTCACACATGCATACTGCTGGGTGGGCACTCAAAGCACAAAGCCTCACTGCCAGTAAGGGGATTTCATAATCAGTTATCAGCCAACTTGAACAGCAATTCATGAATTTCTTATTAAAAAATTATAAATTAAGATAAATAATGTCATCACTAAAACCTGTTCCTCTTACATCACCAAGGTAAGTGTAGCATGCTGTTGTTGGGTTCTGATCACGGTTGCTATACAATTTGTTTCTGTGATCAAATGTGAACATGTGATCGGCTACAGCCAAAAGGAGCTTGTCAAAGATGAATTATACATCTATGGTTTTTGAGACGCACATTAAGATTAAACCTGTCCTGTATATTCATAGCCTTATTTATAGCCTAGATTACCTTTAAATTACACTGCTGTTTATATATATTTTTGTCCTGTGCAATTATATTTATTTCTACACCGTGCCACTACCTCCTGCTGTGTCCTGTGCAATGTATGGAACATCATGATCACATCTGTATATAGTGTACATATTTATACTACTTATT
>NW_023339652.1:17287943-17295016 GCF_004916995.1 Morone saxatilis | reverse complement strand
CTTATTTTTCTATTATATGTTGTATTTTTTTTCATATTCTATTATTATCTTATTTAATGCGTGTTTTCTAATTTATTGTGTTTTAACAGGAGCTGCTGTAGCAAATGAATTTCCCTACAATGGAATGAATAAAGTGTATCTGGTCTTATCTTAAAGAAACCTGAAAAATAGAAGAAAATATAACAGAATAACAATATTTTATTTAAAAAAACACTATTAAACCCAGTGTGAGGGATAGGATGTTGGATGTTACATAGACAAATACAAATGCAGTTCCTACTGTTCTGCTTGCATAAAAAAAATTATACTACTTCCTCAATTTTAATACTGTCATAAGATTACTTTTTTTTTTTTTTAATAAATTGGAATATATTGCATTGCGAACAGTATTAGGATATATCACAACATAGCAAATTACAACTCCTGTAAAGTGATACATATCGTGTCGAAAGATTCTTGCAAATACACAGCATTAGAACTGACAGGAACTAAAAGAATGGTGATAACAACATGGTGTAAACAAACAAACCACAGGGCTTCCTGAACTTCACAATCTGTCCTGAACACCCATCATCAGCTCTCATCTGGAGCTCTGTCTGGAACAGTGGGGTGAGGTGAAGAGGCAGGTGGTGTACACAGCAGGAGACCTACCTGTGGAGGGTAGTTGCTCTCAGAAGACCACCTGGAAGACTGATCATTAGGTTTGTCCACCAAGATATTCCTAGAGGAACACACACACACACACACACACACAGAAAGGAAGGAAGGTAGAGTTTATTTATCCCTGTGGGGCTTCACAGCAGCAGCAGACTGGAGGCACAACATTAACTTACATCAAAGTTATGACACAGGAATCCCACTTTACTACATGGCAGAATACACAAGACTGTGTGTGTGTTTCTGTGTATAAACTAGCTGTAAAGGAATAATACAACAATGCTACAGCTTATGCACTGTGTTCATTTATTAACGTTAGTATAAGCCAGTAGACTGTTGTTGTCACTTAGCTAACTTGCTAACATTAAGCAGCTAAACAGAATCTGTGGGCTCTAAAACTATAACGCTGCGTGACTTCACATACAAAGGAGAACATTTAGGAGGGTTTGTTTGTGTATGCCAACCGTAAAGTGTGACAGTTAGTTTCATTACACCAGCTTCAAGTAGCCGGTGAACAAGCTGATTAGCCATCGTTGCTAAAGCAGAGCTCTTTGGTTAGATAACAGCAGCTAGCGTTAACGTTAGCTGCTTTAGCTCTGGAGTCCAGTTAGCTAACGGGAACGTTCGTTTCTCAGACACATGTGTCCCGGACCGCACAAACGGTACTGCTGTGACAACATATTAGCCCGATGTTTCAAATGATTTGCTTAACTGCTGTCATTAATAAGTACTGAGGGCTTTTAGTCCAAAACAGTGTCTTCTCAAAAGAAGAAAATATAAGTTGTACATGCAAAGCAGCTAAAAATGAGCATCAGTGCACAAGAGGCAAACTCCTCTCTGTTAATGGATCTAAATAACACTGGTCGATAACTACAAGTTCCAAAAGTACACCGAAATAACGTCATATCGAACATGTCCTGTTAACAAGCTACTGTTTCCCACAAACGCTCCAGTGTATCATTAGCAACATCACTAACGGGCGGCCGAGTCTGAAAACCAAACGCCCCTATCGCCTCTGACAAAGCTAACGCTAGCAGCCTCGGATCGCAGACCAGCAAGGCCAGTCGGGCCGGCGGGAGAATCAGTGGTGGGCTGAGGCGACAAAAGACCACCTGTAACCACAAAACCTAATGCATACGCCGGGCCACGTAACGTGTGCGTTACTCACTCAGGTAAATATGTAGAGGAGTAAGAGCTCCATTTAAAAACGCTGAAAGTGAGGACTCTGCTCTCAGGAACGACAGCCATCTTGTTGCAGAAAATAACAAGCAGCGGGAGGCTAGCAGGAGCGAGCAGTGACAGCCCTTAAAGAGACAGTACACCTTGTTGTGTTTGCACAAAAAAACAAAGTATAAAGTATGTAATATAATAAACATCAAGTGTTCATATTATCATATTTGTTCATGTCTTCAACCTCTATTCCAACTATAGTTTAATGGGCAGTTCACTCAAATAATTCATTAATTATAATATTAATTAAAAATAATAATAATAATAATAATAATAATAATAATAATAATACAACCATATTTCTTCCTATGCTACGTACGCAAATTCATTGGACAGAATGTGTCTTTCCACGTAAAAAAGTCCAGATATAGGACCATCCACAGACCTCACTATGACATGGCCAGATTAACACCCAGCGTTGTAAACTAAAAATACCTGATCTTGACTCTCTTCAAGGCAGGATTTCAAGATCAGGTAATAAACGAGAGCTCCTATTTTGTCAATTGTGATTAGCTTTAGTGGTGCATATTCCCATTATTACAAATTGTGGGTCCTGAGGGGGGTGGGTTAAGGACTCAGGGGTAGTTGCACACCAGCCTGGTGGTATTCCAGTCTTGGTGGACAGTTATTGGGAACTAATTATTACTGAAGGAAGAAAATACTGAAAGGATTTATCTGAAAAAGTGAAAACAGTACTTAATAAGTGTCTGTAGATGCTGCCTGCCTGAGGACCGCCTCTTTGTGGAGTTCTCTCTCCTGATTGAGTTAAATTGGGAACAGTATACCAGAAAATGTATTCTCTGTTTACTGCAGAAAGGGAGACTGGGAGACCTTTGTTACTGACTGAACACTCTATATCAGTGACAGCTGTCAGAATGTAGAGCTATTTAACACTTATTTTAACAAAAGTTGTCTACGGACTTGAGTCTTAGTCTTAGAGTAGATTAATAGATCATTATGTACTGTCATTATTGGACTGTTTATCATTACAGCGGTTCCTTTCTGAAAGTGGCCCTTCTTTTAAAAGCACCTCTCTGGGTGATCTCAGAGCTTCACTACATGTGGAGTCATTGAAAGCTCACGAGGTGGATGAATCATGCAGTGAGTAATATGAACGTAGTTTCCAGTTAACAGGACCTTTTTTATGGAAATACAAAAATTAAATCTTCTTGCATCCCTCAACCCCCACCATCCCTCGGAGGGATGCTCAGCCCCCTTAATTGGCAGTATATGAATGTAAAGAGTTTTATGTTGAATTAAATTCCCTCCATGTTTTATTTGCACTACGGCCCCCTTTTCCACCAGCTTTGAGAGGAACCATAGTAATCGACTCCATCATCCACAGCTGCACAATGCACAATGACCTGTAAAATATGACACACCCACTTTGGTGCCCAAGGAAAACCTGCTGTTTTTTAGTTCCAGATAGGAACTTTATTTTTGGTCAAAATGCTGCGAACGGTTCAATACCAGGTGCTTGAACTGGACAAAGACAGTTCCCTGTTGGTGGGAAAGGCATATATTTAAATTGTTGGCAGTGTGCCACCAGTTTATAAGAGCCAAAGTGGAAAATAATTTATTCAAAAACAAATTTTACAACACATTTTCCAATTTGCACTTTTGTATTTAAGAAAATAAAAATCTTTCATTTTGTGTGGCATTCAAGCTTTGATTAATTAGGGACAGAGCACTGAATGTGCAAGGGGCTATTGTATTTGTAAAGGTTACTATTTTGAGTACAAACTAATCGCATTTTTAGAGGCTTTCCCATGCTCAAAAACTGGCAAATGCGTGTGCTCTAGTGGGAGCCATATCCCAAACCCAACAGGAAGTAATTTCTGGCGATTTGCACTCGTTGTCTTTGAACAAACTCCTCTTAGGGAATTTATCGGATCAACTTCAAATTTAATCTGCGCGATCTAAAGACATTCATTCAACAGGAAGTAAGCGCTGCGTGCCCATTTTGATCTGATTTACATAAAATTTTCATGTTGTGGTCCGCACGTTCTACGCCGGCACATGACGCGCCCGCAGCATGTTCATTACTGCTTGCAGTTTTAATATTTATATATGTTTTTTACCACTCTCATTATAACCTCCTTATTTTCAGATAAAGCTGCAGTATTTATTTTAGAATCATAAAATCTAGTTAATTTTTATATATAACAATGGTCTGGCCACATGGAAAAACGCATTTTGTTCGGGAACTGAGTAATATAAAATTAAATTATGAACAATGATCCCTGAAGTACTCAACAATTAATAATCTATCAAATAATTGATTGTCAACAAACACAAAAAAATTATAATTACAATGGATTTATGCAAATCCCATTAGAAGCACTAAGATGTGCCAGAAGAACCTGATTCTTTCATAGATTATCTGTCTCATGTACTATTATCAGGATATAATGAAAGTTTCAGTAAATATGACAAAAAGTTATTTTATAAAAGTTATCTACTGCAGCTTTAATGCAAAAAATTTACATATTATATCTTTAATATCATAAATTAAGTTAAGAAAGATTGTTAAACTTGGAAACAGTATTTGATAAAAAACAATCTCAACACAAGGTCCATTTAATAGCTGTTCTAGAGCTTTCCATTGTATCACATGATCTCCATCACTTGAAGAAGATGGCGTGATACGATCGAAAGCTGGGCATCTGTTATATCTGACAGTTTGTTTACAAGATTAGCTCCTTAAAACGTGTTTCAGATAACCTATATCCTGTTTGTATAATGTACAAGCGTGCGATGGATGTCTGTTTTATAGCCTCTCAGTGGGCTGGCAGCACAAATGGAACCACATTAAGTTGGCAGTGTCACTCGGTCAGAGGAGCAGATAGCACAGAAAAGTAGGCGGGGGAAGCGGAGAGGTGTCTTTTGTTGGTGAGAGTTGTAATCCGCTCTAATTCAAACCACAGGGGGTCCGCGAGCCCCAGAGACCCCCGGACCTCTGGTATGTTCACACGGTCCTGACTGCCAGCGAGACCCTCCATCACACTGAGGAGAAAATCTAGTCAAGCAGTGTTCATGAAAGAATTTCATTTACTACATTATTTACTGTATGTTTGTGTTTCTGTCAGTTTGTATCTTTATTTTAAGTAACATTAAGCTTTCATAAATGATTTAAATATGAATATAAACACTGTGAAACCAGGTAAGTTCATTTAACTTAGAAATTGTTGAAACTGATCACATTATTGAAAGTTTTAAGTAAAATAAACTCAATTTTGTAAGTTAAAAAAACTTGATCAAGTAGCTTTAGTAATTTTAAGTGACACTGACTTAATTTCACTTTTATTTGAGCTGTGAAAACACAATACCTAGTAAAAAGTACTTACTTACTTTGTGGTATTTAACATTTTTGATGTAATCCGTTTCAACAATCGCATTACAGTGAATGAATTGCAGTTTCTCTTGTTTCAGGCATCATCTACAAATGATTGTTAGCCAGTTAGGTAGTTTGCTGTAAGATAACACAAAGTGATTTGTATTGGAAGCAACAGGATTTAAGACAACTGTGAAAATAATGGTTTGGGGACATAACAGCACTTTAAATGACTTGTTAAAACAGAGATTAGTAGCAAAGGCACCCAGAGGACAGAATGTGGAAAGAGGCACAGTGACAGCCTGTTGCAGCCCAGCATGCTTCAGCCTGACTTTGGATTGGATATTTTTGTAAAATTCTAGGGAAAGTGTTAGTTTTTGATGAATCATCTGTAAGTGGAGCTCTTCCAGGCTTGGTGACGTGAAGTGAATGATAATGGTGTTTCCTCTAAGTGCACGTTGTCCAGTGCTCGGCAGAGCTTTTCTCCCACTTACTGCAAATGGAAGGCCACTGGTCAACTTTCATTTGTGTGGATGCAAACGCAGCCACTGAGAATACAGAATGGTTTTACTATTGACACTGGCAAACATGCTATAATGTCAAACTGAACATTGTTTTATTGTATTTTTAAACTGAGATTAGATTTTAGATGTTCATACTGTACTGATCTTTAGAGTCACCCTCCAGTCAATGGTGTGATGTTTGGTCTTCACTGTGCAGAATGATGGATGTGCAGAGTTTGACACTACTACGTTTACAGGCCTGGGGCAGGGGCGAGGAATTCTGACAGAAAGTGGCGCTGGTTGTGCCAGAACCGGAGCGGGGAGAGTGGTCAGTATAACCAGCCGGGCTCAGCAGCTTCTATGGACGTTAGCTTACAGCAGAGGCGACCTAAGAGGATGATGAAGAAAGCTAAGTACAGAAAAGGAGAGAGAAACCACTGGACAAGCGTAAATGTGGGACTGGCTTTAGGCGTTGGTGAGAGCTTGGTGATATAAAAGGCTGCAAACAGTCTGCGAGCTGGCCTTCTCGCTGTTAGTCGCTCGACTAGTCAGAATTATTAGAGCTCACTGTGTCTGTGCTTTGCACTTGCTTCATGTTGGCTCTGTTAGCAAAGTTTTCTCACTAGTTTTTGATCATGTAAAGCTGTCCATAGTTACCACAATGGTATTGCAACTGGGAATGCCAAATTGCACAAATACCAAATGTTACATAATCTTGCTTTAATATCCAATAGAGGGTATTAACTCTTTGGTGTATATTGATGTTTACATAGGCTCGCAGCCTTTAGCGTGACTTTTAGCCTTGTTCAGCACTAATTTAGTTTAACTCCTTAGTGTTTTCCAAAGTATTTAATAGCTTTAAAGCAGTAATCAATGTTTTTTTATGAGGCAGGAAATGTAATATGCATATCTATTAGGCCTCATGGACACAGAGGGCATTTTCTGGAGGAGAAGGTGTGAATGTAAACAAGAAGAAAGAGTCGGCAAGGAAAACTCCACTAACACCTTAAATCCAGATACACAGAGTGCAGTGATGCTTATAATAGCAGGTTTACTGTGCTGTGTTAACTGAAGGCAGGCTAATCTGAGCAGCCTCTTGTCCCTCTGACTGACTGTCTCTGATATGAGATCAGCTGTTTCCCCACAATGTTAGTCACCCTGTGCTGGTGATGATGTCACACACAGCATGACCTCGTTTAGAAAGAAAGAAAAAGAGGCATCCTCAGCCTCATCTTCATCACTATCATTAAAACCAGTACCACCACTAATATCATCTTCATCATCATCACATCCACTAAGAGTTATCTTTATCATCATCACAACTATCCTCATCCTCTTCGTCATCATCA
>NW_023339652.1:17285339-17287916 GCF_004916995.1 Morone saxatilis | reverse complement strand
ATCATCATCATCATAACAGCTACTAAGGGTTATCTTCACCATCATCATCATCATCATCATCATAAGCACTGACAGTTATCTTCATCACTATCACAACAACTATCCCCATCCTCTTCATCATCACAGCAGTCATCATCATCATTCCGGTAGAAGCAGTCTGAGGTGTTTACGGCCCGCTGGTGTACTTTTATTAGGGGCGCAGCATCTTATTTCTCCGGGACGCGCACCGGCCGCCGAGAGCGCGCACGAAGCGCCATCACGTGGGAGGTCCCTTTAAGTTTCCATTGACAGAGGCCTGAGCGTGTCACATGGACATGATATAATGAAAAGGCAGGAACAGAGAGGCAGAGTGCGCTGAGCTCTGGGCAGATGGAGAAGGGGCAGAAATGTAGCTACGCAATCATCTGCCGACAGCCAGCAGCCAGCGGGGCCGAGCCGAGCCGATCCGATCCGGGCCGAGCCGGACTCACTGCGCCTCATCGGACGGGACCTCTCTATTCGCAGTTGCACCTGCCAGCTATGACACGCACTTTGAAAGAGGAGGACAAATCGCCTCGGTCCCGGAGCAGAAGCGGAGCGCCTTTCAGCGTGAGTGAAGTTATTTCTAATAGCTCAGCTGATGCGGGATCGGCTCTGTGCCGCTGCCGCAGGTGCGTTTGCGCGCTTGTATTGTGGCCGGTTAAGTGTGCTATATTATAGTGCGAGGACCCGCATCTCTCGGCTTTTGGGAAAAGTGTGTTCGTTGGAGAAAGCGCAACATTCCTGCAGGGGGGATTTCTGATCATGTGCCATGTGCGTTTTCTCGAACACTGTGTTCGCCAGTGTCCGCATTCCAGGTGGTGTTGCGCACATAGAAATTGGAGTTGAAGTAAACAAGTGGGAATCAGGCCTCGCGCCGGAGACTGAAACAGTGTTTTGAGGTTCAGCACGGCGCTCCGGGCTCGACTGGAAACATCCCGCCCCTCTTTCACAAGCCCAGCCCTGAAGCTCTGTGTCCCTGTCAAGAACAAGTGAAGTTATTGATGATTTTGTGTGACAATTACTGCAAGTTCTCCAGATTAATCACAATAAGCAAGCTCATAAACAAGTTTAATAATAAAGTATTGTTTTATTGTTAATCAGTCCCCTAACTAATGGGCAGTGATGCTGTAAAGTCTGATTAAATGTTTATAGATGTGACTATGTTAAATGTGACTATGGCAGTTTTCTGGCTGTGAACATAATTTATGAGTGTGTAGCTGTTAAGCAGCGGCCCTGTTTGTATAAGAAAGCCATCCAGTTTTCCTGAGGGATGTTTGGAAACGTGCCTGTGAGATCCCGTCAGCCCTTCAATATTTCAATACTGAGGAAAACAAGAAAACCACCTGCCTGATGCTCCGGCTATTGCGCAAACACACACAAACACAGACACACACACACACACACACACCAGTCAACATTTTGCTGATTCATAACAGGGCAGTCACATCTGTGTGGATATGACACAGAGAGTTCAAACAGCCTCTAATTTTGGCCGCAGTCTGAGTCTCAAGCAGTGAGGGGAAATAATTCACTGTGTTAATGCAAGTGGCTCTTCCGGAGATGCTTACCAGCAGCAGACGCTGACTCCCAGACTGGGCCAACTGGAGGAAGCACCAGTTGATGTAAAAGCTTGGCAGATGCCTACAACTGAGAAAGGAAACCATTAAACTCAGCTTGAGAAAATGGCTTCTTGATGACAGAAATGGCCAGCATATGCTGGTAGAGTAATATGATGGTAGGAGGACATTTTTTTTTGCTTGTCATTGTTTGCCTTGTTGACACATCATCATTTACCCTCATCTCAACGTTCAACTTTATACAACAGTCCACCGTTGAATCATCTTCATTATGTGAGGATCTAACTGATCTTCGTCATCCTTCCTCGGCTGATCTTAAGGCAGTACGACACAGATGCAGGGGCGGATCTAGAGAAATATTTATGGGGGGCCCTGAGGGTGGCATGAAGACTTTAAAGAGGTGGCAGAAATACAGATACGCTGATTTAATCACATATGTCAATATTTGCCCCCAAATTAAGATATTTTAACTAAAAAATATATATATCTAGAGGTGGCATTATTATTGATTATTTCTAAATCTTCAGACATTTTTTCAAAAACATCTCTTTTTTTTGTCTCTTTGAGATCAAATTGTTTTTAGAGCTGTCACCCCTAAAAAAAAAATAAAAAATAAAAAAATCATGGCCACCCCTCTAGGTCCACCCCTGGATGCGGTTGTGGAGCTTTTAGCAGTATTTTAGCCTACCACACAAAAACACTAACTATTTCATATTAAACCACTGCTGTAGGGCTGAATCAATTAGGTTAGCCAATTAATCAATTAGATCATTGACAGAAAACTGACAATTTTGTTAATCAGTTAATCAAGTCATTTATCAAACTAAAATGTCAAACTGTGTCTAGCTTTAGCTTCTGAAGTATCTTATCTTGTGATCAAACAATCAAATCAAGGCTACATTTTGTAAATATCAATTTCATGCTTAAATTAACAACTTTGGGGTAGCCCCGCCCACTGAGAGTTTAGGCACCACTGGCT
>NW_023339652.1:17279990-17285275 GCF_004916995.1 Morone saxatilis | reverse complement strand
GATTTAAGCCCCGCCCATTCTGAGGATATGAATACAGGTAATTTAGTTGGTTGAACAGATACAAAGACAGATAATGGTGTACTGGCTCATCCCCAATGTAGCTATTTAACACTTATTTTAACAAAATAAATATCGCTTACAGCACCTTTTTAATATAAAAATATTAGCCAGAGCAGCTTTAATTTATTGTAAAATCTTCAGAAAATGACTCGATAATAAAAAATAATAATTTGCTGCAGCCCTGAGAGAAACAGAATGGACACACAGCTGTTTCTGTCGAGGCACTTTTGAGCCTGTCAAGAACCCCATTCGATATTGAATTACTTTCTATCATCTTATAATTGTAAAGGTTTGGGCCCGTTATGAACAGTCAGCAGTTTCTCCACTTCCTGTTACTGCTTGCATAGCGTTGAGGGGATTGTGTGCATTCAATTGAATGAATTTCTGTACAGTGAAATATGTGGTATGAGCTTTAGAATCTAGGACAGACATTATGTAACAGCCAAACAGTTACTCTGTAGTGCATTATGAAGCAGTGTTTTCTCAGTATGAATTATACCAAGAAAGAGTCAGTTCAGAGAACTGATTAAACTGCGTCAGTACTTGAACTTTTATAGTGTTGAACTGGTTCCTGCTTCGGTAGAAACCCGAAGGTGAACGTCCTTCTTCTTTTTTTTTACCACCACCATTTCCTCTGAATCGAGGAATTATCTCACACTCCCTGGTAAACAAATCAACAACTGTGCCCTGACAAGTACAAGCAGGGGCAGAACACAAGTTTTGCTGTCCTCCAGCACTTGCATGATAATGAAATTTGCAATAATCCCGCAGCATTAACCATTAACCAGCATTAATCCTGCTGTGTTTGGCCTTATTAGCCGAGAACAAATCCATCAGCCTTTTGAAGCGAACTTTTCGGAGCTCTAAGCTGTTATTTCCGACCTTGAGAGCATTACTTGGCAAACTTATATGCACAGAATTCCACCAATGAGCCTGAACCTCAGATTAGTGACATGCTTGAAATGGCTGGAGTGTGTCAGTGGAGTCTAACATGGCCTGCCTGCTTGTGTGTGTTCCTGTTTATCTGTTTTTGTGTGTGTGCATGCATGTGCTTACCGAAGACAGACTTTCCCATCTGCGTCACAGACTATGCATGACGTCTGTCAGATGTTTATGCTCGCCTTGTCTCAACAAATAGGTCTGTTTCACTCGGATATAAATGAGCATGTGGTGTTTGCTTCGAATGGCCGGGCGCTCAAACCAATTCTTCCCTTTTTTTTCCCAATTTATGCAGCTTCCTCCCTCCATCATTCTCTGTCCTTTCTCCTCACCAGCGCTGCTACAGAAAAACCTTTGCTATTTGTAGCCCAGCATCGGAGGCTAATCTGAGAAATGAGCCCATTACTTTTTCTTTCCCTCTCGTGTGCGTTTGCTGAATAATTGAAGTAAATGGTATGTTTTCTTTTTTTTTTTGTCTGTGAATTATGTGCTTCAACGTGAGCGTAGCTCAAACAGCCAGCTGTGAAAGTTGCATTTCCGCTGGGTTTATGTGGTCATAATTAGCAGCTCCCATGTGACTGGGTGTTTGTGTGTGTTTTTGTGCGAGTGTGTGTGTTTGAGCTTGTATGTGAGAGCGCGCCTGTGAGCAGGGGTGTGCTCGTGTTTACATGACAGCCGACCAGGAAGGGAAGTGACGCAGGCGGCAGCTGAGGGCGAGAGCTGCAGACATTACACCGCTGCAGAGAGAGAGAGAGAGAGAGAGAGAGAGACGGGGCAGGAAAACCACAGACAGATAAAAGAGTAAGACAGGAACAAAGAAACTAATGAGCGATCACCTTCTTCGGTTCTGCTGTCGAATGCAGTATCGCGGCCCTGCCACCACAAACAAATGCAAACATGCAATAAAAAATGAGTCAGTGTCCGCGTAGGTTGGGCAAGTGCGCATTTGATTATGAAATGTGTTTACCCTCCACTCACTATAAAAGTAGTGACACAGGCTTTTGTTTGTCCTGAGCTTTGCCTGTTCCAGCTCTCAGCCAACCTCCCCAGTTGCTTTCCACAGTCATCATCTCCCTGGCCAGCTGCCCTCTCAGGCTAGACCAGACTCCAACTTTTTTGGCTGTTTGAAGACTTTCATAACAGCTTCGGTAACGGACACTTCTCAAATATTTCCTCAGCAAACGCTGGGCTTCGTGAGGGATGGGAAACATAGGACGATGGTTCTCAAAGCAACTCATGAAAGGCCCAATGAGCGATCTGACACAATGTATCATGCAGGGAAGTGGTGAAGGGAAACTCCACCTAAAGTCAGATCACTCAGCGATTAGCTTTGGAGTGGACTCACCTTTTCTGGCTGACATTAATGTTATTGAAACTGGACTCTTCTATGGCTACTTAGCATCAAAGCCCCCGCTAGTGTTGTTGAGAGGCTACAGCGTTCATTACACCCGAGAGAGCCAAACGTAAATTTCTGCCTTGTTGGGATATGGCATATATTGTGTCTAAAGTTGACATTTTGGCCTATGGCACTTCGGTAAAGATTCATTAAGAGTCTGGAATGGAAAGTGTTCATTCTCTGGGGAGTATAAATATGCTCTGCAGATTTTACAGTGGTCCATAAATTAGATTATGAGAAATGGTGTGTCCGTTGTTGACATTCTGGCTCATAACACTACAGTAAAGCTCACTGAGTGTCCAAAATGGTAAGGGTTTATCCTCTGGGGAGCCAGACTGTGTCCATGAAATTTCATGGTTATCTGCCAGTAAAAGTTTAAAATCATTTGAAAATTCTGGCCTGATGGTGGCTTTCGAGAAAAAGTGTCACAGAAGTTTTCATCCTTCCAGGATCATGAATATCCAAAGCACATTTAATGAAATCTGGACATTTAGTTCAAGACAGGTTGTCCTAGACCAAAAGTTTGACCTGTCAGTAATTGTGTTTCGAAAACAACGCTCATTAATGAAACAAACAGAAATGTCATGTTTCCATCCTGCTTTTTTCCACTGCTACTCTTTTAATTGCCATTAACTTCTATTGAAAGTAAGGTCCAAATTAGACCCTTTATCAGCCTGGTGTGGCTACGCTTTTTGACAAATAAACGCAGGTCTCAATTAGATGCCTGGTCTGGTATTGAACAAGTTCTAAGCTGTTTTTGTCAAAATGGACATGCTATACGTTGTTAGATCATTCAGTTAATTTTAAAGAAACTAGGAGCACCAAGTATTAAAGGATCAAATTAATAATTCATAATTGATGTGCTCTAATTTTTATACAAGTAACATTGATACTGGTTTTAATAAGCAATTTTATATCCCATCTTTGCTGAGCCTGAGTTTTGTGCAAAAGGAATTAAAGGCCTGTCCCATATAGAAGCCTGTCCCAAATAAAGGCAGGTTGAGTTCAGTGACTGAAGCAAATAAAAGCCCAGACTATTAATGGAAGATTTATGGTACGTCAGTTCTTCTTTTGGTATTCTGACTGGAGAATTGGTGCCAGCCACTGCTTATCTTGCAACCAACTCCTAATAATCACATAAGGGGGGCAGGATGGAAAAAAACTTTTATTTGAATTTTCTTCTGCCAAATTACTCACAGCTATTGGCATCAAACAAAACTGTAAGGGATCATGAAAATGATACAGAATCATCCTCTGAGGATGAGGAATGATAATACTAAAATTTTAAATCAGTTTGGCCAGTTGAATGGATGGAAGCCCCCCGCCTCTAACATGCCGCGCAATAACTGGAGATCACAAACTATCACTTTTTTATTAACCACTACATTGCTGTGTTTTCCTTCCTGCGGTATATACACCTCTAAAGTCTTTTACTGCATTGCGTGCCTTCTTCGAGGCACAGTGATAAGACTGTGAATGGAGCCGGTCTGGTCAGAGGTGAGCGCAGATTGCATTGTTAAGCAGCCTGCAGGATGGAGGGCGAGTTGGCAGGGAGAGTCCAGGGCTGGCACTGAGCTGCTTGGCATACAACTGGCCTGGGGAGGACGTGAAATGGAACCTCAGCAGGGCACGGGTAATGGAGGAGAAAACTTCCCACGTCTTTATTAGAGAGGAGGTGAGGGAGGAAAGACGGAGCGAGGGAGAGTGTTGATATAATGAGATAATAATAATAAGTTCACTGTATTTGTCCTTAACTCACTCTGTATGTTTGTTATTTTGCTCTCATTTAGCAGAGCGGCTGCACTGTCAGAACATCAGGTTGGGCTTTAACAAAGACGTAACATTTTCTGGCAACAGCCCACCGTCCATATGTCTGCTGGTCATGGCAATTAAACCATAAGACGGGGAAGAGAAATGGGCTGCGGGGGCGAGATATAAACACAGAAACGTAAAGAGGCAGAGAAGAAAAAGCGATAGTCGGTGGGTCGTAGATGTGATTTAGCCGGGAGAGACTACAAGCCCTTGATAGTTGTATGTTTTCTCCCTCAGCACCCTCCTCCACCCTCCCCACCCTCCCCACTTCACACACACATAAAACACACACGCACGCTCTCCTTGTTTGCTTTGATTCGTGTTCAGAACGAGGCATTGCGGAGCATGACCGAGGGAGCGCTGACACCAGGAAGTGTTCACAGCAGCAGAATGGAGAGAGCTGAAAGGGGGTTTCTTACGGGTTTGGGAGGGAGATATGTTTAGATGATGCAGCCTGAAAAGCTGCCTGTGTTTTTGTGAGATCAATTTGTAGAGCTGCAACGATTAGCCAGTTAATTGATTAGTTGTCAACTGTTAAATGAATTGCAATTACAACGAGTTTGATAATCTTGATAATCATTTTTTAAGAAAAAATTAATTAATTAATAGTATATAAAGGAAACATTGATTTTAATTACATTTGTTTTTAATACAAAATTGTATTAGGTTAGTTAAAGTAAAAATGTTAAGGTCATTTAACTTAAGGAATTAGTATTATATATATATATACATAATAATTGTGACTTTAATCAACTAGAGTTTTATGACTTTCAGTCACTCCAAACAGGCTTATATGGCTCCAACAAGGCCTCTGGAAAAATCCTTTGTTTAGAGCACATGGCCTGGGCCAAACATAATTAGTTAAAAAGCAAAAAAATAATAGGGATGAAAAACTAAACTGAACGTTCAATGTATACTTGGTACTTACTCATGCACGCTTATCTGTCTCATTATAGTTTTACAGGGTACTAATGTAATAGTATATAGTACTATAATATATATCTCACCCAAGCATATCCCCTAAATCATGAACTTCTTCAGTTTGAAGTCGTGTACTGAAACAAATGGACGGTGGTTG
>NW_023339652.1:17274986-17279890 GCF_004916995.1 Morone saxatilis | reverse complement strand
CTTTCCATCTCCGGAGAACCGCACTGACCTTTTCTTAACACTTTAACCAGCACTGAAGGTCACGAAGGGCGGGAAATTTCTCCATGCTGGAAGCGGCCGGCATCCAGTCTTATCCGAGTTCACGCGGGTCACAGGAAGTTCAACCCGGTCCTCAGTTTGACATGGCAACGAAACTCTGACCAGTTCTCTTCGTTATCTGTTTACTGCTTGCATGCTCTCCCCGCTTCCTCCGCCTCCTCCTTCCCCTCCTCTTCCCTTGAACACTCTTCACACCCATCACCCTACAGGCCCACTAAAGTGAAGATACATTTCCCAAGGCAACAGAGGGGATGGCGACACCGGCCCTGAAGGGGTGAGAGAGCATGAGGGGGAAAAAAACGCAAAGAGGCAGGGAGGCGTTTGAAGAAACGAGTTGTGAGCGTCAGCGAGCATGAATGGATAAAGCAGAAAAAAAAAACAGACAAACCAAGTTGATGCTCCCTTGCACTGACACGGCCTGTATTTTGACTTGTGGATTGTATTCCTGTCGTGTTGTTACATCCGTTTCTGGGAGAGTTTCTTTGGTCGTCATCTGTTCTTGGTCCAGCACAAGAGCGAGGTGGCGGGAGCTCTCTTCCAGCACCAGTTTTCCCCAGCGACTGGAACCAAAATAGACAGCCGTACCAGTTTTCACTCTGCTGAGGAAGTGCCAGGGTTACGTGGGGATAATATAAGACCTCGTGTTTCCTGCCGAATTCACAAAAACAGCCCACAGGAAGCTCTGATATTCTCAGAAAGCCTCTTGGATATGGGCTTTGGTGATGCCTGCTGTGGCACTAAACATGCACATACACTTTGCTTAGTTCATCCCTCGTCATACCACATCCACTTTGTGCACGTTTGGTGAGCCAATGCAACAGCTCTCTCTTCCTCGCTGGCTTTTTACGTCAGAGTAAACTGGCTTAGATTGTTGAAAATGGGACCTGGAACACTTGCGCGTTATAGCCTTTTCCTTTGGCCCTCTCCCTGACTGTATTCGCAGAGCACGACTTTCCCAGAAAAAAAAGTTCTGCTGCCCTTTCCTACAGAACAATATGAGATACCGTAGACAGGCTTGCTGCTTTTAAGGCCAGACCCTTATTCATCATCATGCTGGGTATTTTTTACTTGCCGGTTTTGTCCAGATCTCAAATAATTTCAAGAATGCAGTCGTCTAATTTGAGTTTCTAGATAACAGCATTTTGCAAAGACAACAACAGCTTCTAAGCTCTTCAGAATGTCACACACTCACAACCTTAAGCACCCTTGTCCAACAGAGAGCAACACACACACAGGAGCACAGACCAACTCTGTTTCAGCATCTCACACACTTGCTAATGCGACCACAAACAACTCCACTGAATTAAGCAGCTCACGCACATATAACGTGCCCACTAAACAATTAGTCATTTTCATATTAGAATCACATCGGCCAATTTTAGGCTAATCGCATATAAAACTAAACAGTGCTAGTGTCAGCCAGTTAGTGGACAAGTGACTGTAGCGCCAAAATTCCAAACACCTGTATGTGTTTGGAAGCAACTGACATGTTTACCAAACATGCTGAAGGTAGTATTCCATCTTTAATAGCCAAATAGATTCCGCATCAACATACTCAAGATGTATCTATCTCGGAATTCTTTTTCAGTCGGAAACTCACATATAGCCTTATCTCAGTGTCCACTTTGGTTTTAGCTGGCAGCTGCAATCATGTACGCCTATTCGCATTTACTCTATGTCAGCACATTCGATATCATAAAACTCAGTTAATGCATCCATTACGGCCGCATTTTTATGGCATATCCAGCAATTGCCAAAAATAGCAATCAATTTTTTGGGACCCCAAAAATTTCTGACACAAATCATGTTTTTAGGGAGAGCTTATGTCTTATTCAAGCGGCGCCTTGTGGCTACAGTTCCAATATGGCACTTGAGGCTGGCTCCAAAAAGTGAGGGGGTCGATCCTCCATAAGCACAGTGTAAAATTCCCAACTTTACAGCAGGAAATAAACACATACATAACTAGAGAAGTCAGCTCCACCTGGCTCCCTGTAGTTCGCACCCTGGCGCTATCTGGAATCGCCAGATAAGTAGCAAGAAATTGATTACAGACAATTTGTCAGAAATGCCAAACAGTAATTTCTCGAGGAACATGATGATTTTTCAGACTGCACGAGTGATTTCTTTTGCCCCTTTGTAAAGACAACACTGACATATTTATCACCTTCTATAGCTGTGTGTTTGCAAACAGTTGCCTATTTCAACATGCTAGCAGATAAGGAGACATTACTTTGCATTTTAGCGTGTATTGCCCTCTCCTTGTGCTTTGGTCCTCCAGTTCACTGGCGAAAATATTGGCTTTTCACTGCTAAATGCTTGCACTAGCTGTACTCCAGCTGGTTGTAATTTTGTCAGTGTTCCATTTGTTGCTGGGCAGGTAGTTACAGTTGGGGTTTATCAGACTTTACACTCAAATATTAGTTGCCTGCTGCTGCTCGAGAAGATATTGGAGGAGCTGTGAAGGAAACAAACATTAAAGTTGCGAGGAAGAAACCAAAACAATCTGCTGGGAAATAGCGCTAATTCGGCATAGGCCGAGGGAACAGAGTTGGGTTATGTCGTCTGTGGGAGTCATCCACTACAAATTCCGCGACTTCTCAGTACACATACTGTCTTAGTCCTTGTTCATGTTAAAACATATTAATCAATGCAGCTTTAAAGGATCCCTGTCAAATGTTTGTGTTGCAAAATAGTGTCTGGATTAGTATTAGTCATGCCCCATATTTCTTATGTTCTGTTTCCATTGGTGGGAGAATTGGGGAACTGATTCTAGCCTTGCTGTCTCGTATAATGCCCCATCCCGTCTGCTCTGCACTGAACCACCTCAACCAAAAGGTCATGGAGGTGTGGCGTCGTGTGTCGTGTGTGTGTGTGTGGTGTGGTGTGTGTTGAGTGTGTGCGGTGACTACGTCCTGTGTGTTGACTGTTAGAAGCGCTGTGAGCAGGTGGGGGCCGGCCCGCACTTCACGCAGTCTGGCGAGTGTGCATATATTTTGATCTGTGGTAGCTGCGCTCCTCTTGAGCCCCCCCCCCCTCCCCCTCGCTTCTTCCCTGTTCCCACGGCGACACGTGGCTACTGGTTACATAACAGAGGCGCTCACAGCATGTGTGTATGTGTCTGTGGCTAGCCCTAGGCTTGGAAAATCAAACACAAAATATGCAGCTTTCAGGTCTTACTAGCCTTCAGCCCCGTGCAAGTGCATTTTTGATAGTGTTAACACTAATTGCACCCGGGGCATAAATACACCCTGGTGTGTGGTGGTGTTGGTCGTGTGTGTGTGTGTGTGTGCTCTCACTTTACCTTGCTGCAGTCCATTTCATTTCCACTAGATGGGAATAGTGCGCAAGTGGCAAGAAACATGCCCATTATGGCTGACATCTGTCCAATGATGTGTTAGAAGAGTGATGGATGATGGGTAGGGTGCTGTCTTAGGTGCTGATGGCGCACAGCCTGCTCTTTTCTTTCTATTCAACAGCTTCTCCTTCACAGCATGAGTGTATGTGCAGCCTCTGTTTCATTCAATAGGTGTCCTTGCTGTTGTTAGAGGTATGAATGGGGATTAGTGTATGATTAAATAGTGAGGTGGATGCGTGTGGGAGTGTCAAATGAGACACACACACACACACACACACACTCTGAGCCATGCCCTCAGATCCCCTCTAATGGCATTAGGCGGGCCCCGGCAGGGGAGGCCAAGCTGCTGTTCATTTCAATTAGAGCCATGTCAAGGAGCGATCCCACGCAGCACGCTCGAACCTAATTGAGCTAATTTCATATTTATGAGGGAGAAATGCAAGCGATACATAAACACTACACTCTGCTGATCCCATGGGGGGCGTTTTCACTTAAGTCGGTTAATATATGTCCTTCAAGTGGATCTTAGGCCTGTGTTTGGATATGCTGGTGAAAGTGTGTGCTTGCTCATGCTTGGGAAGAAGAAGGAAGAAGATGAGAGATTAGATTTTTGCTTGTACCACTGAAGTGTTTACTCAGGAAAGGCTGGGAGTGTATTTGCATAAGTGGATGACGCTTGTGTGTGTATGTGTGTGTGTGTGGCACCTGCAGTAAGCAAGCTCTTTTCTTTGGAGCACTCAGGGCCCCAGAGTCGGGAGCTGGGTATACTGTATCTGACTGTGCAGCAGGGCAGTAAAAGCTGTTATTTGAAGCTGTCTTATCTTTACGACCCGCGTTGCTTCCATCGTGTCGGCGGGTTCTGCTTACGCCACCAAACCGGCATCGATAAATCCAGAACTGCATATCATGTCCCCAGACCTACCATTTACTCACAGTATTGCCTGGGATTCCTCTTTAATTCCTCATAGCAGAAGGTGTGTGTTTCCTAAAATGATTTTTCAAGGGCAGGAACTGTGATCAGTGGTCACCTGTAATCAGGACTGAATTAACCCACAAGGGGGCTCTGGGAAATAGAGGGTGGTGGGCAGTAATCACCACCTTGCCTTGCCCCCTGGTTCCCCAAGTTAGTCTGGTTATAATTAGATTCAATGCATTTTTTAAGGCTTTATACCATGCGCGTATAATCAAATCAAATACTAAAGATATTCAAACTTGATTTTCACACTACTACCTTAAGACACCTATCATTTTAGTTTATATTGAGCTTTTGTAGTCCATATAACCACGATTTTGGAATGATTTAAAATCATATAATTTTCAATCTACGATTTAAGACAGACCCAAATTACAAACAGTATCCAGAATCATGTCCCATTTGTCCAAAAAATTAACTGTTAAGATAAAATAAGATAAGATAATCCCTTTATTTATCCCCCTAAGGAGAAATTAATTTTGACACAGCAGCAATAGG
>NW_023339652.1:17274678-17274884 GCF_004916995.1 Morone saxatilis | reverse complement strand
TATACACTATTTGTTGTTCAAGTAAGACATGGAGTCCAAAATATGATGAGAAAATTCAACTTGACAAAAAACTAAAACTAAACTAAAACTACTAAACTACTGTTGTGGAAATTAAATATAAATAGTGCAAAAGGTTTGTGCGTTGTAGGTAGGAAAAAGGTGGATTTGATCAAATCATATGATCCTTTGCTCATCATGTCCAATTT
>NW_023339652.1:17266600-17274578 GCF_004916995.1 Morone saxatilis | reverse complement strand
GTACAGTTCCTTGGGGTGTACCAGTGCTGCTCGTTACCACATCTGGCAAGCAGCTGTGCAGTCTGACATAAGATGTCATATTAATCATCAATTACATTAATAGTAATAGATAATATAAAATTAAAGCTGCAGTAGGTAAAAATAGCTTTTTGTCATATATGCTGAAACTTTCACTATATCCTGACAGTAGCACGAGGCGGATAATCTGTGAAAAAATCTGGTTCCTCTGGCTCCTTCTAATGCTCCTAATTGTATTTGCAAGAATCCACAGCAAAGTCGGTACTGACATAAAATAAAGTCGTACCTTGTGGTGAGGTACTGTGGCTTCCTTTTCATCACTCAACCCATGGCTGTTTTCATCTTGATCTTGACTGAGACATGTAATTATTATTTCTTAAAAGTGAATATATAGAATAATTCTATCAAATGTATCTATTTTTTGTCGACCATTATAGATTATGGAATTTTTGGAGCTCATTCGGTATAACTGTCCCAAGTCCCATATTTAAAGAATTAGCAAATTATCTAGTAATTATCTGCATTATTCTTGAGGCCACCATTAGATGTGCAAAAACTACAAAGAATGTAAATAACTTTTAAATTAAATGCTTTTGCATTTTTTTTTTAAATTACAAGCAACATTACTATGCAAAACTGAGGGCTTTATATATTTAATTAGTGCTAAAAGACATAGCCTACACTTAGAAGTGAACATTTTTTGAAAGGTTTGTGCATTTGGTTGTTTTTTCTTTCACTGTTCATTACCCGATTATTAAAGTGAGATTAGTTTAGTAGCTTTTGAAATTAGAAATAACACATTCATCTTCTCAAAATTGAAAAGTTAAATTCATAAGCAAATAAGACACACCCTTGCTCACTTCATTAAACTCACACAGTTTTGCTGCTTACAGCTTTACTTGTTCTGGTATGACCAGTAGCTCATGGTGGCTAACGTTAGCAAACTGACATATCTGAGTCACAAATGTTTCACTTATTCCTCTTTAGTTATTTTTATTACTCATAACCATGACCATGATCTTCCCCTTAAGATAAAGCAGAACGCCACCCTTTTAAAAGTGTTTTTTTGAGCTATAAACTGAATTATATGACTGTACCGTGATGAAACACATCCACGCTGGTATTAAAATTGGCATTATTACCAAATTTATGAAAATCTGCTTCTGCTACAGTGCTATGGCCAGTCTGTCAATCACTCTGGTCGGTGCCAAGGCCACGCCCTCTATAGGCACTGTCCTTTACAGGTCTCTGATTTTTCTTAACCTTAAAGCTGCAGTAGGTAACTTTTATCAAAATAACTTTCATCATATTTGCTGAAACTTTAACTTTATCCTGACAGTAGAACATGAGACAGATAATCTGTGAAAAAATCAGGTTCCTTTGGCTCCTCCTAGTGCTCCTGATGGCATTTGCAAGAATCCACTGGGCCTGAACGGAGATCAGAGTTGAGAAAGATAGTTGACTGTTGAGAATCATCAATCAACTTTTTTTTATCTACTACTCTCAGGATATAATGAAAGTTTCAGCAAATATGACAAAAACCTATTTTTAGAAATGTTACCTACTGCAGCTTTAATCACAAGTGTTTTTTGGAATGACCCTATATATGGATTGTTCTGGAAGACACTGATAAACAACCTAATTTGTTATACTTGTTTACAAAGAGAGTTTGCTGCAATACACATCTCAGTTTATCTCAGGTTGATATTACATGTACTGAGTTTCAGCTAAAAGTCAACATACAAAAAGGGTTCATGTGTAAACACTTTTCCTACTGGTGTGACATTTCTTGTGTCCCAGACAACGTGTGACGGCTGCTATTTATTTTTGTATCACTTCCTCATTGCAAAGAATTAGAGGTGGCAGTGACCTGTGAGCTGTAATGACCTGCTGCCAGGACCATTTAACCTGAGTCATAGTGACTCTGAGGGTAGAAACTGACTAAACAATGAAACGAGAGTGAAAAATAGAGAAAAGACGAAATTGGCACATCCCCACATACCTCGAAGTCATTAGTCAAACAGAAAGAAAAAGTTGCGAGGTGTTACTCTATCTTCCTGATCTCGCCACACCATTGGCTCTCTGAATTGGCCTTCAATCCTGCTGGCAGTCTCTGATTGGCCTGGCTCCACAGGTTCAGTCGGTGACTCATTCCACTCAGAGAGGCAAAAGCACTGCCTCTTATGGCGTGTTTCCATAGCAACCGCACGGGGCGGTCAGGCGCCGGTGAAGCACACAGGAGCCATTTCCTAATAAACCGGGTTTTATTGTTTCTCTGTCTGTTTTTTCCTGTGCGAAATGTAAACATGCCTTAAACTAAAAGAGAGAGAGAAAAGAGAAAGAAGAGAGAGAACAGGACATTAGGGCATGTTTGGAGGGAGGGAGAGTTTGTAATGGCTTCCCTTTCTCTTTTACACGTGTTGCATTCACTGCCCTTGAGTTTTATGAGGGTTGCTTTGTCCTTGACCCATCCTTCCACAGACATTGTACGCATGCTGAGTCACAGTAAAATGTAATAATAAAATGTAACCTCCAATAGGTTAGCATAGATGCTGCTAGTTATATTTCAGAACTGGAGGGTATTTCTTTATTGAAAACCAAAGAAGACCAAAAGAATGGTGCTAAAGACTTTTCTCAATAAAAAAGATGTTTTTACGCCTCTCCTGACTGGCTTCAGTAAGAGTTTGACTGTGTTATATGGTTCGTTGATCTGATTGGTTGAAGTTGGTCTCTGATAGATGGTGACAGACAGGTGGTTCATCCAATCACCTGCAGAGTATTTATTGAAAGTGCCTACACTTTTCTGAACCATTTCTAACTTCAACTCTTCTTATCTGGTACAGTTAGGTTGTGAACATGTAGCGTTGTATTTACATATCCAGTGGTTACAGAGTGACACTGTCATTAATTTGGAGATGTGTTTGTGGCATCTTAGTGAACGTAAAGTCCAGTATTCACCCTTTAAGCTAGTTTTGCTCCCCACCAACTCCTGAGAAAAATATCTGGCTCTTTAGATATTTTCTGCTCCACTATGCTCCGCTATGTTCCCTAGCTAGTTGCTAACTGTGTCTGTCTGCGGTTGGTGTTGGACAGGTGGGTTATCAGCCTATTTTATAGCTGAAAATAACTGCTGGAGACGGGGTTGACCACTGACAAAACTTAAATGCTACGTAGAGCTGAGGATAAGTGAAAAGTTGCTGATAATTCTTTGTGGGTTTGTCACTCCGATGAACCCTTTTCACATTGCACATAGTCATTTGACCCATTGCTACTGTAAGAATATTGATTAGTGCAGCTTTAAAATGATTTTATGTATTGGCTATGTGAAAAGTATTCCTCTCTCTGTTTTTTTTTTACTGATGTTTTTTCTCAAAAGAAAGTAGAGATTCCATGTGCAATTGCAATTTTTGTTGAAGCAGGAAAAAAATAGTTTAATTTCTGTTGGACTTGTACCTCGAAGCAATGTTTGATCGTAGTCCAAACACTGCAAATATTTGATATGATTTTGCCATATATTATATCCTGGAGAGGGCTTTCATTTCTTGCTGTGGGTGTCAGGTGATTGACAGGAAGTAGAGCGTAACGTAATGCCGCACTGATATGAGAACACTCAACCGAGGCACGATGAAATAATGAGAAAACAGAAACTTGACTGATGGACCATCCCGCTCCGTTGATTTTCTAGTCTATTGGAAATTGTTTTTGCTGATATGATCAGCTAAGCCTCTAATTTATGTTATTTTCCCATTTGGGAGAATTTCTGTGAAGAAGGAGCCTGCCGGGATGGCCGAGTGATTACAGAGGGATCAAGGTTCAGGGTTCAGTGAACTGATGTGCATCCAGCACAATCATAATGATGTTTGAATCTATTGCTGCTTTTACCTAGTCCTTCATCCTCTCCATTTTGAACAGTCTTAATTAAGAAAGCAAAAATTACAATGGTCACTTTGACAGTTTTGTTACACATTCAGGAGGGAATAAAACCCCTTTAAAGCTTCTTATGTGTTTTAAATTAAAGCCACTATGTGTAGAAGTCTTACATCATTATAGCAAAATATTCTGGTGGATTGTATTTTGTAGAAAAGGGAGAAATCTGTTGCTTTCAGTTTATTTGTGTCGGTAGCGTGCATTGTTGTCTGCCACAATGTGTTTTTTTAAATACCACTAGGGCGTGCTAAGGTTGTACATTTTTAAATAATACTCATTAAAGGAGCACTACAGAAGTTTATAGGAAGTTGTAGCATAGCATCTTTGACTCTGGCAGGAGCTTTCCAAAGTCTGGAAATATATCCCCTGATGATGTCATCTGGGTTGTGAGACTACAAACAGAAAGCCTGTTGAAACTGGAGATTTGAAAGAAGCAGAAATTTAGGAGGAAGATGAGGTCTAATGAAAGATGCTATCAAGTTGCTTTTTGGGAAATACAGGATCCAGTATTTTGGTAGCTTCAGCCATACTAGGGACTAAAATTTGGATTACCTCAGCATCTGCTGCTCTGATTTTGACTTTTTTTTTATCTTTCTCTTGTGAGCCCCCAACTTTATGGAAATGCAATACAAACATTTTTACTACTCTTTAGCAGTGAGTGCATCGCCCTTGCCTCACCTTCTCGCTCCAAGCATGTAGAAGAAACGATGGTGGCAAAATGCACGAAAAAACGCCAGTGCCTGGTTTTTCCATTCTGGGCTACTGTAGGAACATGGCAGTTCAACATGGTGGACTCTGTAGAAGTGCAGTTAAAAAAACACTCATTCTAAGGCAACAAAAACATTCTTATTTTCAAGTTTATATACACTAATGAAAACATACTTATAAATATTACACAGACCTTTAAGGCAAAGGGTGCATGCAGTAATAGATATCTAAATGTAATCCTCAACAGACCAATTGTTGCTCATGCTTCTCAGTCTGCTGTTAAATTAATGATTTTTGTTTTTAATTACTACTTAATTTAAGGCGTTTATTTAGATTTGGGGTTAGCTCGTCCTTAATCTTGTAAATAGAACATTTGAGGTGCTAATTATAGACATTTAAAACAGATTATACTATTGGCTGTTTGTATAGATTATGAAATAATTAGGGGTATTTTTATGGGATGTTTGTATGTATCTTATTATGCTAATTTAGTACTCTGCATGTGTCAGTTGTGTTCAAATATCTTGAGACAAAATGTATTTATTAATTATGAAATATGTTCGCTGTATGCACAAACTGATTTTCACAATGGAATTTGCAGAGCTGATTGTACTTAAGGACTTATATAAAGCCAAAGATTTAGATATGGAGAAATGTCTGCCTTTGCCTGGGATTCCTCGGAACCCTCAGCACATTAAGTCCTTCAACTGTTTGTGCGAGTTCTACACAGGCTGAGAGATCTGGGATCAGGATATTTACTGACATGGCAATATTTAGATGTAACTACTCACATTTTTTTCCCAACATAGGTTAACTCCTCTGTTCAATAAAGTCAAGGCTGGAAATATCTCATTACATTTGTACTTTCAGCTGTGAAGAGACAGAAAGGACTTGTCTCCCTCACTTCGAAATCCTATTTTCATTGCTCCCTTTACTCCTGTCTTATTGTCCAGCTCCATAATAAACACTGTGATCTAGCCTGACCAGCATATATAACAGGGACATTTCTGAGAAAACTGTACTAATTTCCATCGAATTGTTGAGTGATGGATTCAGAATCAGAATCAGAATTAGATTTATTGCCAAGTGC
The DNA here is from genome assembly GCF_004916995.1 of Morone saxatilis. Classification (NCBI taxonomy): domain Eukaryota; kingdom Metazoa; phylum Chordata; class Actinopteri; family Moronidae; genus Morone; species Morone saxatilis. The sequence continues at coordinate 17,268,835 of NW_023339652.1, read as the reverse complement.
ATTGGTGCATACAATATACAAATATACAAATATACAAATCACACAAAAATTACACAAATAAGAAAACTGTGCAGAAAACGGGAGTGCATTTTGCAATGTAATGCATATATACAGGGTGGGTATAAGAGTCAGACAGGGTGGGTATAAGAGTCATATATTCGCTCAAATCTACTTACACTTTGACTTAACTTGGGCAAATTAATAGGAACACCTATCAGGATATTGATTGAAATAAAGCATTAGGCAGAGTGCTCCTTGGTGGTAACATTTGTATAAAGAAGATGCTTTTAACTTATTATGTATGTTATTATATGTGAGTGTAACTTCAGTTGAGTTACTTCTACTCAAATTAAAACATTTTCATGCTTAAATTGTTTGAGTTCATAAACTTAAACGGTTGGGTTTTCTCAAATAGTTTGAGTTGAACTAACTTATCAGGTTACTTACATTGTGTATAACTTAAGCCGGGCCGAAATGGTACATATTATATCTTTAAATTGAATGGAATACAAAGGGGGAAAAAAGCTATTTAATTACTTTTAGGAGTTTTCTTTCTTTGGTTAAAGAACCTCTCCTCCGTTGAGCTCCACACTTTTGGAACTGAACCTACGTTCTTGTTTAAATGAGTTGCTCTTGGTGTAATGAGTGCTGATTTATGTTGGCAATTTCATTGAGTACTGTCTTTGCTGAAGTGGCATACTACATTTTGAAAACTCAGAATGAGCGTCGGCAACTGGCCAAATGTGGAGCCATTTGCAACGTGCTGCCAATTAGCAGAGTAGAGCAATCTCGTCTTTATTTGTGCACTTTATTTTGAAATGTTTAATCTTTTCATTTGAGCCAATTCAGGTTAAACTTGGAACAGTCGCACTGAATTCTTCTATTTTAGAGGAACATTCTCTTGTTGAAGTGGCTTGTTTAGCTGTTACAAAAGGACCTGTGAGAAATGACTGCTTAATATTATATAATGTTTTGATATGAAAGTGTATCACACCGTAGTCAGTTAGAAACCTCAGAACATCTCTTAACGGTTGAACAAGCTCACATTCACCTCAGTACGCCGGTAATTACTGGTTAAACCGCACTAGTAGAGCAGACATCTGGCTCTCCGCCCTCTGCTGCAGAGAGAGAGAGAGAAAAGTACATGCCCCTTGATGTGTCAATAATAAACCTTCATTATCATCTCTCTGTCTGTTTCTCTTTTCTAATGTGTCATCAATAGGCCTTTATTGTTAATGCCTCCTCTTATAAAATGTAAAAAGCTCTAGTCTTGAATCAGAGGACAGTGTGCTTTCAGGCAGGTTTTACTTCACTCAGTGGGAATTGAGATTTTAGAATTTCGTTCATAAGCGTTTAGAATCTGAAGATCATACCACAAGTTTCAAGTTAAGTCAAAATTGAAGTAACACAAATTCACAAACACAAGCACATGCAAAACTGCACTGCTAAAGTAAAAAAATATTTTGGCGAGAAGAAAAAGATCAGAAAACTGTGTGGTTGAGAGTGGATGTGGGAATTGCTCTGTCCTGCTCTGAATTGCATGTCATACTTAAAAGAACATGTTAACAAGCATATATATCATGAAATGTTAGTTTAGGAGCACACCGGGTGCAGATATCTTAATCGGTTGTGATTTTAACAAAATTATGTATTTCGTTTTTAGTTTAGTTTTCGTTGATTTTGTTATTTTTTGGATTATATAATTTCGAACTCTAGTTATCATGAATGATAAATATCGATTGTAACAAGACTTAAGGGATTTCATTGTACTCAAGTAAGATTTAAAATTAAGTTTAGTTAAATTTTTCGTTAGTAATAGTTTACAAGACAATGCGGTATTTGTATTTTTTGAATGTTCAATACCATATTGTTTTTAAGAAAGTCTGACCCATTCTGCATAATAAAGTAAATTAATTAGTTAGAATGAAAAATGAATCAAAATCTAAATTTAATGACATTTACTTTGGCAACTCATTTATTATAAATAAGGAAAAATAGTGCCCCAAGAATGGACCACCGTGGCACACCTAGCAAACCTGTCTCTTATAACAATATTATAAAGCTACATGTAGCTTTTACACAATAAATATGTTAACCATACTTTGCAGTTTACTCAATCAAATAATAAAATACAAAGATCTGTTGGTATTTTTACAGAAAGAAGATTTGGGATTGAATTCTAAAAAATTATTTGTATGCAGTTTTTTTTTCTTTTTTCAATTCAATTCAATTTTA
>NW_023339652.1:17254142-17266500 GCF_004916995.1 Morone saxatilis | reverse complement strand
AATAATGTTGCTTAAGGGAAGCATATATAAAGTGAATAGAATTGGTCCAAGTACAGAACCTTTACTTTTACACATAGTATTTCAGAGAAACATGGCATAATTAATATTGATCTGTAGCAATATACTGTAAGCCCTCAAAATTTTATTGATAATTCACAGTTAAAGAAATTATATTTAATGGCTGCAATTTGATGAGTTTTACCTGTTTGACAAGGAATGCAAAATATGATCAGAATAGATAACTACTTGTAATTCATCAGTTACGTAATGTATTTCTTGAGTATTCTTGGGATAAAACAAGAGTATTACTCAACAAAATATAATCTATAGGATTTCAATGTGTTGCAGCAATTTAGGTCACTAACATTAAAACATTAAACAAGCAATATGAACTAGATGGGTAAAAGAGTATTCCTGATGAAAAACTGGGAGTTTTTTCCCCCCTTTCTGTAACGTGATAGATAACATTCAAAGTAACTTTAAAACCTTTTGAGTGGTAATAAGGACTCACTGGATGCTCACAATAATAAAGTAGTAAACTCCAGGAAAATCCAAGGTGCTGTATGCTGTAAGTATACAGCAGAATATAGGAAACTCTGGGGCTTACTTTGGGCACACTCATGCTGATCGTAATATATAATCGGAGTCCTCTGTGCAGTAAAGCCCGGAAGCAGGTATGTGTAGGTGTAAACCAGTCACCGTCCTCCTTGTTTTGATTTTTTTTTTTTCCACAGTAATATGCCATAAACTAACACAGTGTGTGCCACCGAGGCTCCCCCTTTTCCAATATCTTTTGAGTAAATATGTAGCCTTTGTACATACAAAGGCTTAAAGTATGGAATTTAGTAGGTGTTTTTGTATAATGTATTAATTTGCACTGAATATAGATCTAAAGATTTTAACCAAATATTTATATGAAACATCAACATTTGTTTCAAAGCTTTCCAATATGTACATACTGCAATCATTCATCTAAATTATAGATATTACACCTGTTCATGATCCTTTAATGTATGAAAATCTTGGTATGGTTTCTTCTGTTTAACTTGTTTGCAGAAAAGCTGAAAATGCCATGGTTTATCTTTCCCAGGGAATCATTTTTGGTCTATCATCCTCCTTTTGCGCGGATGTTACACACTCAGTGTTGAAAGGTGATTATAAGTAGATGATTATGAATTGTAATTTTATGAAATGTACAAATAAATAAAGCAGTGGAGCTCTGCTTTTGACATAATATCTAACCAGCAACTTATTTTTTAGAGAGACAGAGGTGTATAGATTGATGGTGGCTGCCTCTTTGTCTTTTGCTTGTCTTTGCAAAATATTTCTAAACAAGCAGTGAATTACTCTAAATAGTGTTTTATTTTGACGATATAATGGTAATTTATACATGTATCCTACCACATCCCAGTACTAACATAAAGTGAAATGTTCCTTAATGGACTTGTTTGCAAACAGAGCTGTAAACATTTACCAGATTTCCCTTTTTTAATCCCAGACTTGGTCCATGACCTATCTAGACTTGGTCTTGACTCAACTGCATCTGGTCTTTAACTAGAACCCCTTACAGCTGCACTAATCAATATTTCTATATTAACAATTGATCAAATGGCTATGTGTCATTAAAGTGAAAGGGGTCACTTGTTGTGACAAACACACAGATAATTGTCACCTGACTATTCCTCTCAGCTTTTTGGAGCATTTTAGTATCTTTCAGCTTATTGTTTTGGTTTTACTGCCCACAACTTTTCTTTTGGTTCACTCTCACCACTCTCAACAACCTCAACCAACCTATGGGTGCCCGGTTAGCTCAGTGGGTAGAGCTGGCGACCCATGTATCGAGGCTGAGTCCTTGTGAAGTGTGTAGGAGAAACTACGGTGGCTGCAAAGCTTGTAAAAAATGTGAAAGTGTGGAAGGTGACCCAAGCTTTTAGTAAATTCCTGATTATACTTACATACTTTTATTTAAGTAACATTTTCAATGCAGGGCTTTTACCTGTAATGGAGTATTTACAGCGTGGTATTAGTACTTTTAATCAGGTAAAATATCCTAATGCTTCCTACCACTGCCACTAGCAAGAGGCAGAACTTACAGAGACATGAACTTTAGCTTCAGGTGCTTAATAACAGTCATTAACCACAAACAAGGAGGCTAAGGTGCTGTCCAAGCTGCAGTCCCCATACAACCATATTATTAATTTAAGAAAGAAGAAGAAATGGAGATTAAAACTAATTGACTAACTAATTTGAGTGCAGAGAAGAATGAGGTCTAGAAGAGATGATAGGAATCTGGGACAAAGTGTGTTGTGATTTATTTTATTAGTCTTTGACAAACAATGGGACATAGAGAAGTTGAGTCCAGTTGAAAATGTGCGTCAAATACAAAGAACTAAGAAACCTCAGACCATTTCCCTTCAGCTCATGTCTCTTTTTTGTACATCTCACTTCCTGTCGGTATAAACCGACAAACCAAACCTCCAGCTAGTCATAAAGTAATTGTGATATGACCCCTGCTTCTGTTAGGTCGGTTATGACACAGCACACCCTTGGCGACCGTTGATACAGCAGAGATGGTACCACTGTTTTCTGCTGCTTCAAGGCGTAGACCCCTCAAAACATCTGGGCAGCGCGGAGTTACAACACCGTACAAGGAATGTAAATAGGGTGAAATGCATAAAAAGGAACCGCCTCATCACGGCTCGCCATTTTTTATTTAAGTGGTATTTTATGAACTTTAAAGGGCATTCTCGCCCTTTTAGTCTCTTTAATTTGAAAACCATTGCATGTGTGTGTGTTTGTGTGTGTGTGTGTGTTCAAGTGCAAACATTCAACATTTCATACAATTTTAAGGGCTGTTAAAGGACCATACCAGTGGTTTTGCATTTTTAATCCACTAGGGCATCTTTACCATCCAAGTCGATCCAATATGTATCTAGATACATAAGCTATGATTCAGGGACAATGCATTTTAATTTAAAACAATTTGGTTCAATGTTATACAAACCTATAAAGTTCTTAACATTTGTTTAATGTAGACATTTATTTTCCATTCTAAATTGAAAAAAGCGTTCTTGCTTCTGCTAGCTGTACGAGCATCCACAGACTCCTTGTTCCTTGCTGGTATCAGTAAATCTTATATTAATACCTAATATTTAGCCCTTAATTGCTACAGCTGACCGTTAGATTTCCAACCTTCCAGGCTGCCATTCATTGCTGTTCTTTTGAGCCTGCTGGAGACTCTTGAAACTTGCTTGAGAGACTATAGTAGTCCGGTAGTAAATATTTTACTTTTTAATATACTAACTTAGGACTTACAAGAAATGTCAGTACATAAATTGGAAAAAAAGGGTGCGGGGTCATTTAGAAACAGTGATATTAGAAACTGTACAGTGTGTTCACTACAAGGTATTTTGAACTGTTAAAAATGTCCCACTCAGTTCATATCTTAGTCACAATTCATTAATAACCAAATATAAAAGGTCACTCCACTGATTTTACACATCAAGCCCTTACTACTCGTCACAAGGAGTCAACCTGTAGAAACAGGCTGTGGAAGACCTTCTTAAGATTTGACAAAATAACTATGACGATCAGCGTTTAAAACTGGAGGGGGTGTGGAGTTTGAATGGCATTTAGAAGACAGGACAGTCCAATAAATATTGAGTTACAATATGGAAAGTGTGGATCCAGTGTTTTTGGAACCTCTAGAGATGAAAAGTGAGGACATCTTGGCCACTGCTTTATGGGAGTGCAATGTTAAATCTCTGGCACACCATATTAAAAAAATGCAAAAAAAAAAAAAAAAACTTAAAGTCAACTCAAAATTTAACAGCACTTTTAATGCAAGAAACAACCACAATAAGTTCTTCCCTTTATGATGTCCACATTTGGCTCATTGCTCGAACTGATTTAAATTCCGGACACAGCTCACTGATGCTGTTTATTTGTTAGCCAGTTCTCTAATCTTTAATGTCAGAGCTTCATTGAACCCACCGACTTCTCTAAACAGCCGCTGCTCGCTACCACATTGCCATAATGTTAATGAGGTTTCTGTATGGCATGGGTTAACCATGAAGTGTAATGTCTGGCCAGGGACCTTTTGCCACATGTCATTCTCCATCGTTCCCCTCAGTGTCAGCCCCCTGTCAGAAGGAGAGCAGTAACACAAACCCAACACCACCTCATCTTCCTAGACATTGGTCATCCCGTGCCTGTTTTTGAGCATGATACACATGTAGTGACCCATGAGTGTTGACTCTGGTTTCACCCCTGAGCTGCTCTGCAACCTGCCTGTTTTGGTGCTTGCTGTAATGATACCAGATTGCACCATCCTGCTGCAGGAACAACAAGTTAGGTAATATGACTGACAGCTCGCTGAGACTCCACCCTGCCTGCTGCTTATTGGTCCTCCTGGGCCCAGAAAAGCCAGCGTGAACCAGATCAGATCTGTTGTCATTTTTTATAGCGTGGTTTTTTTTGGGAGGATACTCTAATGTAACTCGGAGTAGAAACCGCGACTGCGTTTGGGACTTTCCTCCAACTCGTGTTAAGATAGTGGCGACGAGGTTGACTGATCTTTCTCTTCAGTCACAAACTTGATTTCACTTTGTAATTAAGGCTTTTCTTTTTCTTTATTGTTGGAGTCGTGAAGAATAGCACAGGTAATTACATTCTCTCCTCCTCTGCTTTTCCATTCTCTCAATCTATCTGTTCATCTTTAAGTGTGTGTAAGAGTGTGTATGTGTGCGTGCAAGCGAGGGCCAGACCCTGACCTCGTTGCTATGATTCATCAAGTCGACCAGGTAAACGCTGCACTTCAGAGGAACACCGCAGCACGTATATACATATACGTAAGCACTTACTTACTTAGAACCTATTCGTGTGTGTGTGTGGGTGTTTGTGGTCTGTGAGTGGGCTGTGATCTGTGAGTCATGTTCCTCTTTTCATTCATGATTGCACGAGGCAGAGTGAGCATGGCTGTGTTATCAAAAGCAAGGAGAGGAGATTAAAAAAGAGATGAAGATTGGAGGAAACAGGCAGAACATCGCAAGCTGATGGAGTATTTATTCCCACTGCTTTCTCTCCTCTCATCTGCGGCATGCCGGGTAAAAAAAAAAAACCCAGCCGTGAGTACTCTGGGATCACGTGGGTCGTGTTGTCCGCTTGCTGGCTGTTTTACTGGCCATTATTTAAAGATCAAAGTGTCTCGTCTGCTGCTGGAGTGTGTTTTTCTGCCCCTCTCAGGCCGGTGTGACTGGGAGAGATGGGAGGTCAAAGTGTCCTGACGCATCCTCGCAGATCAGTTTGTGGAAGCAGGGGTTTTGTACTCTTTTGTGTATTAATGATCTCAATAAGCCTGTTCACTGCAGTATTTTGTGTTTAAATCGACTTAATTTACAGGGTTATTCCACCTGACAACATAATACTATTTTAATAAGCTGCGACATGGAGGAAGTTGCCATATTGAGTGTTTTTTCTCAGCTGATGGTGGTTACAGAAAATCTGCTTTATGCATTTGATATGCAGAGGTTGAAAGAAGCAAATTTGAAGCATTGTCGTTACTGTAATTTACTGTATACTGTAAAATACTGTAAAAGAGTTTTCTTGTGCTTTTGGAAGCAGATAAATTCAGCACCTTGTGGGAGTAAAAGAGTATAGGTTTCCACACTTTTTGGGATTTCTGGAGCTTCAAAAGACAGGATACAGTGCCATTTTAGCAGAGCTACAGTGGGGCTGTAGCGCCCCCTGTAAAGAAAGAGAAACAAAGCGAACTAGAAAAGTCTGGCAACAGATGGTGAAACACCTACTGCAACCAGCGGAGATTTGCAAAGTTAATAACGTTTTTTGTATAGTAAAGTTTAAGTTTTCTTTAAGAAGCATAGAATTGTGTAATTGTATCGTTACCGAGCATCCTGGGTTCGCCTAACTGTATGAACTTAAAGAGATGGTTCGCGTATTTTGAAGTGGGGTTGTATGAGGTACTATTCAGTGTGCAGAGGAGGAGGAGGCAAAAGTTCACACATTCCTTACTCAATTAGAAGCAGAGATACCTAAAAGAAGTCAATAAAAGAAGAAGTACTGATTCAACTTCTTTACTCAAGGCAAAGTGAAAAGGTGCAAGTAAAAAGTACTTCTGTTTCTCTGAAGGACATTTCTTCAGGCTGTTTCTGTGCAAAGCTAACTGGAACTTCGAATATGGCTTGTCTGTTTCATCTTTTACGCTGTGTTATGTTACGTATGTTGTGCGTGATATGCAGCATTCTTGATGTTGGGACGGTGTGTTATAATGCAAAAAATAATAAGTGGTAATTCCCCTCAGATGCATTCAAACTAAAGTAACGGACAAGGAGTAGAAAAAACAAACTCAAGTATGGATACCCCACAAAGCGACTTAACTACTTCCCACCTCTGTCAGTGTATTACCTACAGCAGACGGAGGTCAGTGCGCCCCCAGCTGGTTGAAGCAGACACCTATCCCGGAAGGGAAGCAGAACAATGCACTGCTGAGGACGGGGGCTGCAGAAAAACATATTTTAGCCACATAAAAAAGGCTCATCTAAAAAAAAGTCAATATCAGTTTAAGTGTACGTTTTTCTAGGAATGTTGTCAACTCTATCTCACCGTCAGACAGCCATTTTCCTTGGCACAAACCAACTTCCATATTCCTACGCACAAGCCCAACTCTGTCGCACAATGCAAAAACGCAAGCATGCACAATGTTTGAAACATTTATAAAGTTTTATTACAGTCTGATCTGGAAACTTTCTGACCCAAACAGCCGATCAGCGTTGTAAGACAGAGCATAGCGCAGTTAAGCTTTTGCGTAGTAATATGGAAGTTTTACGGTTAGTTCCAAAGACAAAGGCTGTCCGGCGGCGGGGTAATGCAGTGAAATTATGCAGAGATAGTGAAAGTGAAGATATTGCTAAGTATGGTTTTTACTGTAATTGAGTAGCTTTCTTATGGTTTTTTAAAATGCATAAATTCAGTACACTCTAGGAGTAAAACATACAGGATAAAGTACAGGTTTTGCAAACATGTCATGCTGCACACACACAGGGCATTACCAGGCTGCATTACTGGCTCATAGTCCCATTTTTACCAGCAACTAGAAAGCCAGCAAGTTGTTGTGTGAGTTGTAGTATGACATACTTTTGTGTTCTGCTTTATACTGCTTGGAGGGAGTACTTTTAAACCACTTAATATTTATATTAAAAATACATTATTTAAACAAATCTACCGCGATTTTAAGATTTGATTCAAGATTAGTGTGGGAATGATCATTTTTGCATCACAAATTATTTTTTTTCTAAAAAAAACCTTTTAAAATCATCATGTGAAATTTTTGTGAAGTTGTGAAGTTTTCTTACTCTAATCTAGGTGAGAAGATTTGTAGGTCAGGGCATCTCTTCATAACTACAGTACTTCATTACAATGCAGCTTCTATGATTTGCATATTGCACTTGTCCATACTGCAATTTTGATAATATTTTGATTAATTGTGCAGCCCTACCACGACTCTGTCTGTGACCCTGCATGGAGTCCCACACGTGAGGTGGAGAAATTGTTAGGGTTAGGGTCAACAGGTTCAAGTTAGGGCAAGTAACACTCAGAAGTAGCCAGGCAGCTATAAGAGAACTTCTCCAATGAGTGTCAGAGTTCATCTGTTAGGTTATGACTCAACTGTTGTGCCATGTGGTAACAGATCAACTGCCTCCCCTGGGGTTTTCACCTGGGAATTGTAATGTGATGATTCGAGACTACACACACACAGCCATACTTTCATTCATTCTTCCCCTGAAATCTTCTAGCTGCAGAATACATATGAAAACGCAACCAAACTGCCAACCAGCACTGGGTTCACAGTCACACTATTCATGTCATTACGAAAATGGTAGACCATGTAGAGATGACACAGAGACGACAGATAGAAAGGGACTGTGTCAACTGACCACAATATCAAAGTACGGTGTGACAGTTGAGTGGAAACTGCCTTCATCTTCCTCTGTATCTTAATTCTTAATTTAGTCAAAAAAATCCCCAGAGTCTGACTTTTATTTTTCTCTTTCTTCAAATATTACTCATTAACTATGATTTTGATGAGATTCAAAGACAGTACAGGACATTACTGGAACCAATATGTTATTTCTTGTCGATTTTTGTTTTTATTATTCATTTTAATAGTTGTGTTATAACTAGACCTGAAACTTTCAACCAGTGGGGGCTTTAATGAGAGGTATCATTAAAGCCCCTCTGGTTGAATGTTTAGGGTCTGTTACACCATACCCAACATGTGGGTATGACAGTGATGTCAGGGTGTAATGACCCACCCCATAGTGCACTTCTAATCTTTCTTAACTGTTAGCTTGTTAGCTTGTGGTTTGTAGTAGCTAGCAGAGCAGCATCACAGTAGGGTTAGGGTTGGATGGAAAAGTCGAAGTATTTCTGAAGCCAGCATCTAGTGGGCATTAGAGGAACTGCATCTGAAGAAACATCAGATCGGCTTCAACACTAAGCTGAGGTGGTTGCCACTCGGTCAGTCCTTCCGTAAAAAGAGAAAAGGCTTTGAAAGGCATTCTGGGAGGTATAGGAAACCCATTATGAAAATATAAGTTGATGACGCAGGTTTAGGGAACAAATCAAATAAAAACAAATAACAAAACAAACTAAATGCCATCACAAATGGAATAACAGAAAACAGATGAGTCTCTGAGGGAGGATTGTTTGTGGTTCGAGTGTGTGTATCACATACCGAGCCACTCTTACTCTCTTTTCAAAACAAATGAACTCAAAGGTGGAAAGGCAGGGACACCAGGAAGATGCCAATGTGTGTGTCTGTGTGTTTGATGTAGGGAAAGAGACCTGTGTGTGTGTGTGTGTGTGGGGCAGTCGGAGGTTCGGCCCGATGCCAGGAAGCACATTCTTTGGCAGCACGGAGGGCTGCTGTCAGACGCCGCTCAGGAACACGATGTACGGTGCTCTGGATGCAGCAAAACCAGCGCCCTGAGATTAAACCACACACACACACACAGACACACACTGCTGAGGTGGCTGGCAGAAAAGGGGCTTTGTCATAGTGCTGCACTTACATCATTAAGAAAACTGTGGCGCCTTATTTGGCATTGGTGGTGATTGACGTTTCCTTCCAGCCAGTGGGATGCTGACTTTGCCCTCCTGGCTGCGGTCATGTTGACACTGCAGTTGCTACATTGCATTAATGCTTTAGAGTCACTCGAGCTGTGACAGTTCCCTCAGCCAATGAGATGCTCTCTCTCCTGGCTGTGGTCCTCGTCTGTGAAACGCAGTGGATAAATGTCTCTGAGTCCAAGGGCAGCAGAAACAACGCTACCACTGTGTCACTCTGCATCCAGCGCCTGTGTGTTCTCTGCTGGGCTGGCTTCCCTCCGCTGTCTGTCAGTCACACTGTGCAGGTTCGTCCCCTCAGTGTGGGGAACCAGCAACCAGCAATGAGCAGAGATGGGTGACTTTATATCGACGTTAAAATCCAACCTGTCAATACCCCACGGAGTGTTCTATACTGGTTAGATACTGAGGCTGAAATCAAGCTTCTTAGACTTTAAAGGTGGGGCTGATAGTTGATTCTGTTGCAATATTGGAATTCTCAGCACCTGCTAATCATCTGGGGATTTCCACTGTTCAAGGCAGTTGCTTGAACAGTGGCAAGAACAGCCACTAACACGTCCCTTACTTCAACGTGGAGATATAGCAAGTCACTTTATAACACAGCATTTAAAATGGATGTCCGAAGTAACGTTATGTGTGAACTTACGCAAGTTTATTTAAAAACTCTTAATTTTCCCAGCTAGTTTTAGGAATGAAAGCTGGGAGATAATCCTCAGTCTCTATTGAGTGAAGCATCTAGTAATTGTCTGGTCTCATTCTTAGGTAGTCAAATACTGACACTTTAGCAACCCAAAGAGGGTGCCCCCATGTTTGAAAAAATGCAAATGCTGCAAAAGTGTCTATAGTAGATAGAGGCATCTTTCCAGTGGACAAAACACGATAAAGTTCCCTAGGGTGTGGACAATGTGACCCTAACCAAGCTGTTTCACCATATATGCATCACAACTTTCTGCTCGCTGGTGCCCTTTTTATTTTCTACGCCCCTGCCCCTCAAACTGCCAGAGTCCCCCACTGGTATAAAGCAGTTCCTATTTTTCTCTAGTTCTACAATACTATAAAAAATCATATCTGTGAATAGCATTATAAGGTTGATTGATTTTAAGTTGATTTTAATCACCATATCTTACCTTGTGGTTCCAGTTTGTTTTACATTGGGGCCAAAAACACACAATGACAGCACAATGTTGCTTGTGGATACAGTTAGATCTCCAGTTGGTCACAGCTTGTGTAGATTCTACCCACACTCTTTCTCACACACACACACACACACACACACACACTGTATTTCCATTATACAGAAGCTCAAACAGAGCTTACTGCAATTCCTCTAAGCCCTGCTGCCTAGATTGCACTGGTGCGGGGAAATGCATACAAACCGCTCCTCAAGGTTTTCCACTGAATTACTCAGCAAATCAGCATTATGTTGACATGCCCAGCATTATATACATATATCAGTACAGTAAGGTGTGACGATAGGTTAGAAGTAACGTTGTGAGTTGAAGGTTTCTAATTATAATCAAATCAAGGAGGTTAAAAGGAATTAAAAGTGCTTGTTAGCGAAGGACTTAAAGCTGCATGATTTTCTTGTTAATAGCCTCTAGTGTCAGCGAGAGGTAACTGCAGCTCTTTAAATGAGTAGGCTGTATGTATACTGTAATAATTGTGAAACTGCACATAAGGAGTGCTTTATATAGATAAGGAAGTATAGTATAACCCTCCTGCTTCGTCCACAAGGGGGTGATGTGTCTGCAGCTGCACTGAGAGCTGAACCTAAACGTAACTTAATGCATCACCAAGTTGTCACTTAATACAACCAGGCAGTGTATTACATTAATGTGTGTGACTGACACATAGAACAGCTTGATATTGATGAGACTGTATGCGCACACACACTAATTAAGGGCATTACAATCCACGAACCAGGCTGCATCATTGTACTCTGGACAAAGCAGATGTTGAGCCAGAGGGGGCAGAGATGAAAAAGAGGCCAAAAAAGATGAGCAGGACATGTTCGTTGTGCCAAATATGTCCACTCATAAAGACACAGGGGCGCATTGTCCTGTGCTGTGTTTGCTGCTGCTCCTCAATCAGACAAATCACAGGGATCAGTGTCTGCAGGACTGAAGCACATCCATTAGTTCATTACTGATCCAAGACCAGATGCCTTATAGCTGTCTGTGTCTTGTTTTGCACTCAGATCTGATTTTAGGGGTATTTTGCTGACTCATATTGCATATAGGCTGTCTTAGAGATTATGCCTTTAATGCGTTTTAATTGTAATAACAGTGTACTATAACCCCCCACCTACATACTTACAGGGGCACTCTGCTGGTCTAAAGGGGACTTGTCAAGTCTTGACTTTAACGTCTACAGATGTATAAGAGAAAGTTTGCTGTAACCAGTGTTTGGTTTATCCATTCTGAAAATAATTAAGGTTAGGTTAACCAAAGTTTAATGTACAATTGTTAAGCTTCAGTCAAATGCAGACTAGATAACGCTTTTAGTCTTTTACTATTCCATTTATAAAAACCCTTTTGCTGTGATAACACCTAAAACACACTGCAGCCACTTATATTGTATATTAAACATTGTTGCAGGACAAAGAACCGCGTCTAAATCTGTCCTTAAAAAAGCACACGGCTAGTTTAAGATTTGAAACCATCAAACACATTCTCAGTAGACACCACTGGAAATAGAAGCTAACCCGCTAGCTCAGTCTGTCCCTCCAGGCTGTTTAGAGTTCTCCATCGACGGCATGCTGCGCTCTGAGTAATGCTTTATCTCACATCTTCATCTTCAGCATGCACTTATGCTAAACAACTTGCATCAGTTCCTTTATGAGCAACATAAACAGCAGCAGTGAGGAGGCTACAGGTCAGATCACATTCTTGTAAACAGAGATGGATCTTGGAAAAGAGAAGCCCTGTGGGAATAGAGATCTGATTCTGAGGAGGGGTGCGTAAGGATTATTGTTTATCAGTTTAGAAAAGGCGCGTGTGTGTAATTCATGGCTCCATTCCTGGCCCCCCGTGTGTTTATTTATGCTGAATGCCATTTATGTAACATTTCTCTCTATGTCCTTTTTATTTTTTCCTCTGGGACTGCGAGGCTGGCTGGCTGGCTGTTGATCACCAAGGGCAGGCGGGAGAGAGATGCTGTCCATCTCACGGGGACATCTTATGTAACCATGTGCTCTCTCTCTGTCTCTCTGTCT
>NW_023339652.1:17253849-17254120 GCF_004916995.1 Morone saxatilis | reverse complement strand
CTCTCTCTCTCTCTCTCTCACAGGCTTCACTGGAAGTTAATGTATGCTGCAGATGTCTATGGGCTTCAAATTAGCAAGCAGGACTCTGGAATGACGCACCGCTGGCAAAAAGGTCTGAATCTCTCTCTTTGTATTTGTGTGTATACTTCAAATAAAGGAGCAGGTGATGAATCTGCAAGGAATTTTAATTCTGTGAAATCCAGATTGCAAAGCAAAGCATAGGGTTCAAGTTAAAGATGCTGTGTGTGTGCAGGTAGGTGTGTGTGTGTGT
>NW_023339652.1:17242370-17253749 GCF_004916995.1 Morone saxatilis | reverse complement strand
TCTCTCTCTCTCTCTCTCCACACGCCCGCTCGTAAAGGTTCGACCCAGCTGTGTGTGTGCGTTTGTGGCCATGGATCATGCTCTCTAATTGGAGACACAGCTCCCGTTCTCCTGCTCTCACCTTCTCTTGAGCAGCTGTATTTATGTTTACTGCTGTGACCCAGATACCAGATACTGCCGCTACATGCCGGAGACGGGTCGCTGTAGTTGGTTAAAGGGATAGTTGACTCAAAAAACACAATGAAACTTAAATTTGCTAGAGTCTGATACTTTCAGTATTATTTGCTGAGGGTTGGAGTTATCCCCAGTACACAACGTCCCTGTACATTTCTGTGTAGTTATTCTTAATGCCTGCCACCGGGTCAGGTTCCCCTTGAAATCAATTAAATGAAGTGGTAGAAACACTAACCCCTGTTGTCCACAGGGGCCGCCAGAATCAACTGAAAAGGAAAGTTCCTTGTTGCAAAGGGCAAAATATTACCCCAAACTCAACAGCAATGTCTCGCCCCAAATGTAATGACACACATTGTGAGAACAACTTCTGGCTTCCTGGGTGTGGAATACTAAGTTGAAGTAAACAAGGCGCCATTACTGCATGTAGTAATGTATGTATCCTGCAGAAACTGCTACATGAAAGGAAATGCATTTGAAACAGCTATATGCAATAATAATTCCATTGAGCTTCATCTGAGCTAGAGCTATCACTAAATTAGATTAGCTTAGCATAAAGACTGGAAATTGGGGGAATCAGCTATCCTAGGTCTGTATACCAGGACCTGTTAAAGGTACGGTAACTCGCCGTAGAATTATAACTTGTCGCTTTCTAGATATATAGATAACAGGTTAATTAGTGAGTTTTAGAAGTGCTGGAAGACATTTTTTTTTTTACTTTGGGCAGAGCCAGGCTAGAAGTTTACCCTTGCTTCTAGTTTTTATGCTAAGCTAAGTTAATCACCTTTAGCTTTATATTTTGCATACAGATGATGACAGTGGTATCAACCTTCTCATCTCGAGGGACAGATCACATTCCATTGAGGAGGAGAAATAATAATCTTGTGTTTCTGGTTAACTGTCTCTTCATTTGTCTACTTTATTTAAGGCCAAAAGGTTGGCAGTACAAAAGCAAACGTGTGAGAAAAATGGACTTAACAATAGATTTTTTAAGAGTAAAAAGAAGACACCACATTTCTTGTCAGTGTACTGTACTGTACCTGACCTCTGACCAGTGGGCGCGGTCAAAGCCAAGAGAGTCCATTTCTCCTCATTATTGAGTCACTCTGCAGTCTTATCTGTGTGGAGATGAGTGTGACTGTCTACTACCCCACAGAGAGGGCATGTGAAATTCGTTTGCTTTCCCACAATGCCTTGTGTGTACAGAGAGGTGGTGGTGGGGGCTGAGGGAAGCGCGGCCACTCGGACAGAACCGTTCTTTGCCTCTGGCATCGCCATGGAGACGGGGGCTCTTTTTATAGAGTTCCCTCGGCTGCTCTCATTCTCCTGCTGTTTACCATTCAGTTCATATATTGGAACGCAATTTAGAGCCCAGAGGAACTTTTTCTTCTCATTTCACAACAGACCTGAGATGGTTTGTGTGTGGTCTTGCTGTGTAGCTCGATGGGCAGAGCAAGGTCAGGGTTGTTCAATTCCACCTACAGTCAAAGTGTGTGAAATCACTGGTATTCCACTTTCTTCTGGTATTCCCTGCCATCCTTCTGGCGTAACTGGGACCCGTTCCCGGGAAAATGGGGCACTTGGCATCACACACACACATACACACACACACATACATACACACACACACACAATCAAACACAGTGAACTGAATTTGGGCGCAAAGTGTGTGCGCATCCTGAAAATGCAAGTCCCTGCCGCGATGGGTTGAGGCGCCAAGCCAGCACATGTGTATGGAAAAAAGGCCAATTGAGTGAGGGAAATGCTGACAGAGAAACAGGAAAAGAGGGAAAGCACACACACTCTCCCAGGATGCCACACAGACAGATACACAGTCACACCTACACTCATACACGCAACAGAGCCGATCCATAGTCCACTTGCACGTGGCGTGGGTGTGTGCTTCCTCCTCTTTACTCACATTTTTTGGCTTTCTTCACAGAGACACACCCACTTTGTTTTGTAGGACAGGACACACACACAGGAAGAGAGTGAGAGCAGAGTGTGTAACTCTGTCACTGTCAGGACGCAGCGAGAGCAGGAACTACCACTTGAAGCTCAGTTAGAGGGTGGTGTAAGATGGGACAAACAGAGCGGGAAACAATCTTCTCAAGAAATGGATGCTTGGCCAAATTCTGAAGAAAAGGGACGGTTTTGCTCGCAAATGTTAGTCATGAGGGGAAACTGGGAGGAGACAGGAGGAGAGGACAAGCAGACCGAGTGCAAACACACTTTCACCATGGCACAGGAGAGGGTGAGTCAAATGGACTACAACAATAGCTCTTATTTTTATGCCTTTATGTAATGTACATCTAATGCTTTCTACTTGTTTACAGGAGTGTATGTGCGGGTGGGTGTGTGTGTGTGTGGGTGGGTGTATGTATGTATGAGTGCTCACGACTGCCCCATGCAGCACCAGTCTGGGTTTGTTTACCTGCCTGCGAGCTTTCCCACATGAACTTGCGTCAGTGGAAGGTAACAGGACCCGGCCGGCTCTGATGTACCCCTCCCTGCCGTAAACAATTGCCCTGCCGTGTCTCAATAATGCTCTGTTGTCACTGGGCAAACGGCAGGTAGACAGGCTGATAGAGGGTTTCAGACAGGCAGGGGTGGTGTGTGTGTGTATGTGTGTGTGTGTGTGGGGTGGTTGAGAGGAAAGGTGAAAGTCTGGGAGTATTGACGGGATGCCAAATGCTGGTAGGGAGTGAAACATCTCCTGGTGTTTTTTTCCACTAGGAGATGAAGCTGAAGGGCAGCAGGAGGAGGGCAGATCTACACAGCAGCAATCACAGAATGTACTTACATAGACTCTAACTGTCTGATATTAACCACATTCATACACACTCACAGAGCTGTCAGACTGTGTAGTTTTGTTCTATGTTTATGACCAAAACTGATGATAGAGGACAACCTTTTAAAGTCAATTTTGTGTTGTATATTGTCCAGTTATGTGTATGATACAGTGAAACTGCTACACATAGCTATTTTGTCATTTGATATTTGTGAGAGGATATAAGAAATGGACTCGTGGAACTAGTGGGGTTTCCTTGTACTTCCCTAATAACCACAAAACTACATTACTGTAGAAAAAACTGATATAATGTCTTGTAAAAAGTTGCTCAGAATGTTCCCTTTTTCTCAAATGTCTTTTTCTGGTACTCATTTTAATAATATTTTAAATCCTCTGTAGCACGTTGGTAATTGGCTTATACTGCTTTCTTCTGCAGTGTCCTCCTAAACACAGTGGCCTCCAAAACTTCTTACAGTTCTTACTTACCTTTTTCACAGCAGCCACTTTGACATGAAATAGTAGGCTAAACACAGTGTAGCAGAGGCTTTCCAGTGACCCAACATGCGCAATAGCATAGCAATACCTTCCTGAGCAGAGCAGATATCATTGGTAACACCTCAGTTTACCCTCCTGTTTCCTGTCAGAATGGCTGTTGTGAAAAAAGTCTATTGGAATTGTTGTAGATTGCATAACATTAAAGAATGAATCAAACTGAAACAATGGATCTAATGACTGCGTAATGTGAGTGGTTGCTCATAGTTATGTCAGATCTTGATCAGAGCTTGTTCTTCTGCCTTCTGACGACAAAAAGAAAAAAATAGTGCTGCTTAAAAATAAATTACACCTATAAGTACTTATTAAGTTAATGAGTTCCTCAGAATGGCCTGTCTTTATTACTGTAGCCTGTAATTATTTAATATCTGCCTAACCCTTAATTAAGCTTAAATATCGTTTTATGGTTGAGACTAACTTCTTTTGGATGAAATCTATTGAAAATTCTTTTTGTTTTGTTTTTTAAGCCGTGCTGGCTTCGTGGACTTTAAAGAGAGTCATTTCATGAGATGTTTCTTCCCTTTTCTTCCACATTTTTTATATAACTATTATGTATGTCTGTCTGTCGGTGTGTCCTTAAGAGTTGAAGGTCCTCCTGTCAACCAACTGTCAACTCAACCATATCTCTGATATGCAACATGTAGTGTCAGTCTTGTCACATGTACAGTCATACACTGTACAGTCATACACAGTACAACATATAGTGACATTTGTCCTCTGTATTTAACCTAAGTACTAAGAGCAGTGGGAAGCCACTGTACAGCGCCTGGGGACCAACTCCAGATCTGAGCTAGTAAAGGGTCAAGGGCACTGGCTGGAGAAATAAACCTGACATACATGTTTTGATGGTGACCAGAGCACCCGGAGGAAACCCACGCAAACACAGGGAAAACATGCAAACCCGGTCACAATCCAATGATATCGAGCCACACAGATGTTATTTTATGGACCTTACCATCTTGCTGTGAGGCGGAAGTGCTAACCACAGAGCCACCATGCTGCCCATCCTGCCCTAGCATCGCCAGACTTATTCACACATGCTAATTACTTTAGAACCTCTCAGTTCACTTTTGATTTCCAAGCGGCGATATCAACGAGCGCGGACAAAAATGCCTCTAGAGGCAATTGGATAGCACTACAACCAACCAGAGCAACGAAATGTGTAATTAAACCAAATCCTGTGAGAAGTACAACAAACACATCTTTCTTATCAACAAAAGCTTTAAGCTTTGTTCTCCTTTTAGACAAAATATACCGTTGAGTTTGTTTAATACTGCATGATAGCAGATTCAACAGAAACAGATCCACAGCAGGTTGTTTACGAAAATGCCTCAACTGCCTCCTCTGCACAGTCATCGTATCAAACCCACCCCATATTAAATAAACGGTTGGGATTAGAGATCCAGGACTGGTGGGAATCTGTCTGAATAGGAGGGAGGCCAGACCCATCTTCATTGTAAGAAGCAGAAACCCAAAGACACTGAGACTAAAGCAGTCGACACTCAGACAGGCTCTGGAAAATGTTGCCTGTGTTTAGGCTACATTCTGCTCACTCTAAATATCTTTTAAATCAAGTTGAGTGTAATTTTTATTCCACATTTCACCCTGCTCTGTGCTACATTTAATATTTCCTTCACATCAAGGTCAACAATAATACCAGTGTCAAGTAGAGTTATACCCGATGTACTTGCTTTCCCATCAGTCAATGCATGGCTGAGATATGTACACTTCAGTCTTTCTTATTTGATATAAACTTTAGCATCAAACCCAACAGATACAACAAGGACAACTTTGGGCAATGATTTCTAGGCAGAGACTTCATTTCTATGGTGTCACATGGCTAGATTGAAACTTGGACCGAAACACTGATATTGTCCTCTTATTTACCCATTAATTAACAAGGGAATTTCAACTGGCAACTGATTGAGCTCTGATCCCTGATGCACACGTTGCCCAACCCTAATTCCTTTCCTGTACCTGCTCAGCCTGTCCAGGTCAATGGATCAGAGTTGAAAACATCCAACCAACCACAGCAACATTTGACACCTGACCATTAACAGGCGTCAAAGGAGTGCCCTCAGACAGAGGCCAGATTTGTGACGCGAGCCGAACTTACATCATTTCCTGCTGGGGTGGGAGCTGGCATCCTGCTGTTTGATGTGTGTGTGTGTGTGTGAGTCTGTGTGGTCGTAGTGGTGGTTTTGATCAAAATGAGTCTGTAGAAGAAACATTGTAAACTTTACCCATCATAATGTAATAACAACCTGTTTGAACAATGTCAGTGGTTCCAATGCTGATCCTTGCTCAGGTTTTGTCTAGATTGTTTACAGACCAGTCCAACAGGGACGTGATTAGGGCAGTTCCTGAAATCAGATGGGGTTATGCTGCAGTCAGACAGGAATGGCAATGCAAAATTTTTTGGCACGCTCTGGAAAAAAAGCTGGCAGAACAGAAAATAATGTGGGCATGGTAGCCAGCATAAGCTGCAACTAGCTGGCTAGCTTTAGCTTTCCAGAAGATGAAAATGATACACCATTATACAAAAGATTAATACCTCCTGAATGAGAGGCCAATCCCAATCTGTCTCTAATTTAAGACTGAACAGTTTAGCAAGTTTCCTCTTCTACTTGCGACAGGAAGTGAATGCTGTATTCTTCAGTGAAATTAATGGGGACCACATTTTCGCATGACTGTGGAATTAGGGTTAGACGCCAGCGTTAAAATGTTGATTTATGATTAATGATCCATGTTAAAGGCGGTTCCATCTAACCAGTGTATTATCTGTTTTCTTCACCCATGCAGAACAAAGACAAGACCAATGCAGAGAGGCTGCCATGTGACTCCAGTCAGAATATACTGGACCAAACTGGTGAAGCACATACCTGTAGTTGAAACCAGTAAGTCATGTAATTGTATTCAGTATATTCATCATATATTTTTTTAAAACACATGGTAGTCAGTGATGGTTAGAAAACTGTCTCACTGCCAAAGCTGCTGTCTGTTTGGCTACCGTCACTCAAGTTACTGTCACTCAAGCTACCGTCACTCAAGCTTAGTATGAACCCTTTGTGTTGGTTTCCTTGCTGAGGCACGGCAGGGCGATATGTCCCGGCAGTGTAGATTGTTACAGGAACAAAGGCATAGCAAGAAATCACTTCACAGCTGGTATGGACAAATGATGATTACAGCCACCAATACATTCTCTTAAAATACATTACGGTATGTGAGTATTGTGTTACGATAAACTTGAAACAATCCGAACCAGACCTTTTAAGAGTTGAGGCTGCTATCAAGCTAATATTTGGTAGAAAGTTAGCTGTAGTCCTTTTGAGAAGGGTCTTGCAGACTACACGACACGCCCTGTCAGATAACTTCCTTAACGTACTGGATTTTTAACCCAAACCACAAAGTTTTACTGGCAGCTGCGGCCTGAGCTACAGGCGTGGTTTAGTGCTATAACGTATGTGAGAAGTGAATGTTTGCTTGAAAACAACAATGGCAGCTGCTAAAGAGGTTAGCGTAGATGCTGCTATATCAGAACTGTAGCACTGAAGGCTTCTCTGTGGAAAAGATGTTTTGCTTCCATCATAGATAGTGATAGACAATCACCGTCTATACTTTTATACAATATTTTGTCTTTCTTCTGCGTACTTACATTCTTTGTTTAGAGTTCTCACGACTTAATCTGTCTCCTAAATTGTTCAGCTGAATGAGGGATTATGTCCATGCTGTGGAATCGGGCCGGCTGTTGATGACGTCCCTTTGTGCCTATCACTCTGTCATCACTGCCATGTTGCCATTGTTGTCTCCCTGCCCCAGCAGAGTCGGTGGGTCACAGCGTGACGTGGCTGAGTAAAACCCACAGTTCCTGTTTCCGTGCAACAAGAGAAGGCCTTTTGTTTAGTTACACACCCTCATGTCTTAAATTAAACACACAGTAGTGACGTTTGACGCCGGTGGAGGCTGCCACTTCCTCAAATACGATACTGTCTGTCTGCAGTGTGAAGGCAGAAAGTGAAATTGACCGATAGTCCAGCACGTGACATTAGCGTGTCAGATTTCAGTGGGTGTGTGTTCGGTGTGTGTGTGTTGCTGACTGTAGGTTGACTCAGCAAGGTGGATTTACGGTATGTTTGCTGCTGGCATCACGCCTACAAAGGCTTCTCAATATAACTTTAGTTTCTTGCTGTCTTTGAAGTTATGTAATTGGGCTAATAGGTCACAGTCAATAATTCCAGACCATCAATCAACCAAGTATCAGAATATGTGTTTTTATACTGTATTTGTGTGTAGGTTATCAAGCTCTTTGAAACAGGGACATGGGAGCTAAACTTGTTAAAATAAAGTACTTCAAGCAGCAAACTGGTATTGTGATGTAGCCAGAAGAAGATTGTCCAACTTTTCACCCGGCCTTCAAGGGTGGCCATTCAGAGCAGCAATAAACACTTTAGACACGATTGGACAATCCATGGTTGAATCCTGCACTTAGAGGTGCATCTCCATCCCAGCCTCACCTGTCTGACACTGTACACACATTCTAAAGTAAGAATCAGCACAGTCTCAGTAAAGTTGTTTGGTCCACACCTGACAGCTTTGAGATCAGCCTACACGAACAGAGCTAAACGCATCCGCAAAATACATTTTAATTCTGCATGGCAAAGTCATTTCTCTGTTCTTTGTGTCCTTTGGTCTTACAAGTCCTGAGTTCCACTTAATGGAGACCAGAGATTGTGAGATGTTCTCTGAAAAGAGTTGTGTCAGATTGTTTTAGACTCGGTCAGGACAAGCAAGTTGTAATTTATTAAAATGGCTTAGATTGTCAGAATTGACTCTCAAACTTCGTCGTAAATCGAGAAATCAGCTTTCCATTGGCAAGCTCTCATACCCTGCAAAGGTCATAGGACAGCAGAGGTTCCTGGAGGAAAATTCTTCAGTTCTCGGGACAGATCTAAAATTCTTCATCATTATATCAAAACCATCTTTATCATGCTAAAGTGATGATGCTTATTTTCAGGCTAATCTGATGACTTTGCAAACAGATTTCCAAAGCTAAACAATAAAGACAGTGAGAAAAATAAACCATGCTACTTTCTCAAATCTATTGACACAACTCTTGGCTTAAAACATCCATTACACTTATGACTAGGCTTGCATGCTTTCAAAATGTGTTTTGCACTTACTAATGTGTCCCTGCATGCAACCCTCAATTGTTGATTGATGGATTTACAGCTTAAATTTGCTTTGTGTTCGCTCATTGGTTTTATCCTTAACAAACTGCCAGGACTCACATTTTTGACTTCCACTTGGTGATCACTGAGCCGTGTGCAGGTTGTCTTTGTCTTGCCTTTATATTCCCGGTGCTACTCATTCATAATTAGTTTTTTGGTTTTGCATTGCTAAATACTTCTTTCGGTCAGGTTTAGTGTCTGAAAGCTTCTGTATGATTGGAAAGACGCTGAAGTAGAGAGTGTTTTTGAAACTATAGATCTCAGGTGGTTCCAAACATTCAGTCGCAGTTTATAAATGGTAAATGGTAAAGGACCCGTACTTGTATAGCGCCTTTCTAGTCTTCGACCACTCAAAGCACTTTTACACTACAATGCCACTTTCACCCTTTCACACAGTCCATCAAACAGAAACTAACTCATTACATACACATTCACACACCCGATGACGCAATCTGAGCAATTTGGGGTTAGCATCTTGCTCAAGGATACTTTGACATGTGGTGGGAGATGCCCGGGATTGAACCAACAACCTTCAGATAAGTGGATGACCCGCTCTGCCTCTAAACCACAGCCGCATCATGTTAATTACTGATGAATATGTTTCAGGTGCTTTTCTTAAGGTGTGGGCGCCTTTAAAACAGAACTCTCTGTGGCCTGATTGGTATCTTTTCTATCCAGTGATCTGATGTTGCAACCTGGCGTGATCGGAATGACAGATTTTGACACAGATACACAGGACATCCTGTGGTTATTGATTTGTTTGGGAAGGAAATGGCTTGGGAATGTTGCGCTCCTGCGCGGTGATCGATTGTAGGGAGGGAGTTGGCATTTGTTCTCATGGGAGTGGTTCACTGTTAGTGAACAAACGCTGCTCAACTTCGATAGAAACTGCCCATTCTTAGGAGAAAAGGGCTCAGAGAATGAGGAAGAGATTTGTTGACCTCATGTTTTTATGCTGCAGGGTGCTGTGCTGCACTGGGTGTTGTTTTATTTCATCTGGTTTCAGATGTAATTTTCCCACGTGGTTGTCAGCCTCTGGGTTTGAAAAGGTGAAAAAGCCATTAAGGAAAGAGCCATATCAATAATTATCCACCTTTTGAAAAATGTGACACATTATTAAATTGTCAGTGGCATAAAATCAATACTAACTCAAACTACACCTAGGTATGTCTTTATTTTATTTAGTTTTTTAACTCGGAATAGCTTATTTTAAAGGTAAATTCTGGTGTCATACAACCTGGGTCTCTGTTTCCTAGTTTTGGCCAGTTGAGATCTGGTTGTGCGGTAAGCTGTCAGATAATCAGACAAGTTGTAATGAAACCTCCAGGTTAGATAAACCTTTTCAGAAGAGAAAACCAGTGAAGTGTAACATCGCTGCTGTAAACATCCATCACAGTTTACACTATGACGTCGTGGTTCAACTTTGACCCACTTACAGTCTCACTTGTGAGAGACGGTGATACAGAGATCACCTGCCAAGTCTTTTTTTAAAGTGCCTGTCCTTTTCCCAACAGTTCCCAAGTGGTGCTGTGTAACAAAGCTCCTGGCACAGTCAGGTTAGATAATCCCAAGAAACTACAGGAAATGACACCAAGTTGCAAAAAGACAGAAGATGACATCTATAAGCCAGCGGCTGCTCATGCGTGAAAAACTTTAAATGACTAAACAAAGCAAAACAAGTCTCAGCAGTGTGGACTGATCTGGCTGGTTCACCAGTTGATCTTAGCTGGTATGAACACCAAAAAAAGTGAATTACAGTGGGTGTAGGCCTATCTATCATACTCCAATCTCAGTCCATTGATGAAAATTCTACATAACTTATTTACAAGCAGTGTTTGAGTGGAAATATCAGATCATTTAAATGTAACTTCGAGCTCTCCACCAAACAAGCTTTTTGGTCCATGGTGAATACAGATAATGACACATTCACAGATCAGCCCCTCCATAAAAGAGATATTGAACACTGGACCGCTGCCAACTGTTTTGAAAGAGGACTCTTCATTTGCACACAGACTATTTACACTCTTGCCAGCAGACCTTGGCGTGTATCTTTCAGTTGCAGCCAATCCGCCTAAATTCTCTAAACACCCACATGCCCACAGCACAATCAGATGTCAGAAGATCTATGAGGGGGGGGGTTATAAGGCTTCAGGCGAGGGGGTTTATTGTAGAGTCACAGCGCTGTTGTGTCGGCGGACAGGATATTCCAGGAACGTGACGGCTCTTACTGTAACACGCTGCTCATTTTGGGAAGCTGTCATGTCACTGTGCCAAGAGAGAAGCAGAGGGGAAGTTGAAGATTTACAATTTGGCTTGTGGTTAGTGCTGACTAACTCTGAGTTTATGTGTGTGTGTGTGTGCGCAGGCAGCCCTGAATGCACTCTCACTCATACGCCTTGCTGCGCATGTCCTGCGCCCGGCAGCGAGGCCAGAGGTGCTTTGTCGTTACGCCCTGACGCAGGTGCTTTCTTGGCACCGACAGCTCCGGCCAGTAGGAAGCTGCCCTTCTTTTGTAATCTTACAGTGTGTTCGTGATGTTTGTTCTCTGTGTCGTGTGCTCGGTGTTGTGTGTGTGTGACGACTGTTTTCTGTGAATGGTTCTCCTTTCGTTGATCTGAGGTTTCTCTGACGTCACAC
>NW_023339652.1:17242197-17242345 GCF_004916995.1 Morone saxatilis | reverse complement strand
TGTGTGTGTGTGTGTGAATGTTTTCTGAGTCACTGCTCAGTGGGCTTTAGGAGAAGTGTGTCAAACTTAAAAACAACTGCAGTGTAATCCAGAAAGGTCCCAGGAGTGTTTTGAATGTTTGTATGTGCGTATGTGCATGTATGTGTGT
>NW_023339652.1:17236569-17242097 GCF_004916995.1 Morone saxatilis | reverse complement strand
GGGGTGAATGAGTAGGTGTTGTTATTGGCAAAGAATGACTAAATACCTTGCTTTACTGTAAGTGGGTGATGTGTCAAGATTATGTCATGACCTGTTTCCCGCTCTCTCTCTCTCTGTCTCTGTCTCTATCTTAATCTCTCTCCCAGTGGCTGAAAGCAGCATCCTCTAAACTCTGATATCAGCCTGTATTCCGGTTTGAGTGTCTCAGACTGTTGTCATGACGACATAACCATCCAACCCCACCCCTCCTCCACGGTCACCCCACATCACACCACCCCATCCATCCATCCTATCCATCCATCCCCCATCCATCCATCCATCCATCCATCCATCCATCTGATCTCCCTCCACTGATGCTCGCATCCTCCGTCGCTCTCTCTGACTTCCTGGCAGCATCCCATTTGAGTAAAAGGTGAAAAGCTTTCCCTGCCCTCCCTCCTCTCCTTAAGGCTTGTTTTCCAGTTAACTTCAAAACCACGAGCTGCAACATGCTGCTATTTTTACCCCTGCTTCAAATTAGCCTGTTAAGATTGTTTATCTGTGTCCAGGGAGGAAGGCCTCTCGGCCAGGCCAGCCACAGCAGCACTGGGAGTGGACTGCAGTTGCGATCTGTTCCCGGAACTGAGCCCAAACAAAGCCAGATGTTTAAAATTCTCCAGAAGGAAAGGGTTTTGTTTTGTCCTCTCTCCTTTCCAGGATGGAAAATAGGGTGAGGAGAAACGCGTCAGCTTTGTTTGTGTGTGTTTGTGTTCTCGAGCGCAGGAACTCTTGAGGCTTATCCTATGATGTGGGCTTTTCCCCTGAAGGAATATTGATGGCCTATGAGCTGTAAGGATAATGGCAGTGTTTGTTTTGACTCTTTTAGTTTGTGCCAGTCATTTCATTTTGTTGGGCTTTTATCCACTCTTCTTGCAGGTGCCTACACACTGGCATTTTGCTGCAATTCATCTTTTGCCCAACTTGAAGAAGGGCCTGGCAATGTTAGTCATCCAGTGACTTTGGGTTATTCAAGACCATAGTCAAAAGCACTACTACTGACCAGATTGCCATGCACTTTGGTTTATATATTATTATATATATTGTCCCCAGAGTATGACTCCTGGTTATATTGGTGACTTTTTGTAATATCTAGTGCCAACATCAGATCAAAGCTTCCCCTAGTCCTGTTTCTGACCTCTACTTACTATTTATTACTCTGTGATTATGTTGCGTAATGTTCTCCATGCAAACATTAGGGTACAAGTTAAAACCTTAGTTTTTTACTTTCTATCCAGCAGTGGATTGTGTCTCCAAAGGTATTTCCGTGAAAATACCGTAAGGCTTCAGTAGGAAGCTACGTGACCAAAGTAACGTATGGTGGCTGTGGTCACAAATGGGGCTATGCTTCCCCTTGACCAACAACAGTCCGTGACTGCATAAAGTATCTTGAAATCGAATGGTTGGGTTTCCACAGAGGAAGAATGGTTGTGCTAGCACAAACCCAAAATTTCCATTTACACACAAAAAAATTGCATTACCTACTTGTCAGATGACCATGACTCAATGGCCTTAACATTTGTAGGCCCATTGCTAATAAGGGCATGGTGACACACGCGCGCAAATTCAGGCGAGTGACAGGGCAAAATGCATCAAAGTTCACCAAACTTCAACTCCATCTTAGGAATTCACTCTGCCAACAAAAGTGAATATTGGACTGGGATTTCGATGGATTGATCGGGATTTTGTTTACAGATGGTTTTGGTGTGAGTTGCTGAGCTTTGGAGATATCAGCCATAGAGATGTCTGCTTTCTTTCCAATATAATGGAACTCTGTGGTGCTCCAAAGCGCCAAAAACACATCAGCAATGTCTCTTTCCAGAAAGCCTGACCCAGTTGCTCAAAGTAATCCACAGACCTTGTTGAGAGCAGTTTCATGTAGGAACTACTTTCTTTCTATGTATCAACGCGCACAAGGAAGTGTGCATCCACTCATGGACGAGTGGCTTGTGCTCATGACAGTGCAGGATGTAAACACTAATGGAATCCTCCTCGGCTGAACTGTAACGTTAGCTAGCTCACCTAGCACCACTGAGATAGCTTATATTCAGCTACAGTTGGTGGGTGTAGTTCCGTAGAAAGAAAATACTGAAACTGAAACTACTCACAACAAGGTCTGTGGATTATCTGGGTAACTGGATCATGATTTCTGGGAAGAGGCATTGCTGCTGAGTTTTTCAAATGAATGTTTTTGTCATTTTGAGCACCACAACCATCTCCAATGATTCCATTATATTGGAAAGAAGGCAGAGGGTTGAATTGTCCCACTAAATACAGCCTCCACATTGTGAGACGATCCAGCACTGTGCACATGAAGCCCTCATTTGGCTTAGTCAGTTTGTGTTTGGTGCTTATTTCATTGTGCCTGAGTTTAACGTTTTCAGTTTTTTTTTTGCTGTGTTACTTTACGCTCTTGTTCCTGTCAGTCAGCTGACATTCACAGAAAGAAATGGAAGTCTCCTCCAGGAAATACTGCTTAACAAACATGCTGTCTTACACACCGCATTGTCACACTCATGTCAGCTGGGGTGTCTTTGTTTTCCACGACAGCAGTTAATTATAAGCTACAGTAAGTTTGAAACCATGCCATGAAATATGGGTTAGGGAAATCTGCTTATGGCGTGAAATGCGGAATCGACAAAGGCCACAGTGAACTGTAAGACACACTGTTATTCTGCAGAAGTGCGTCTCTGCCTGTGCAGCATCTTCGTCAGCTGTGTTGAGTGTGTGTGTGTGTGGCACTGTGAGGCGTAGCTGCCTCGCCGATTTAAGCTATCGTCATGCTCCTTAGTTGAGATTTATGCTGTCCCTGCCGCCATCAGCAGCGTTTCCATTAGCATAACTCTGCACGCTGGGGCTCATGCCCGCCTCCCTCTGGGCTTTTACTCGGCACGACCTCCGCCTGAACCACACCACTGACGCACATTAACACACACGGGAACCTGAGGCTATACACACTACTACGGCATGAGCAGCTTTATGGTAATGTCACTGATGAGAGGAACAGCAGTGGTCTGTCTCAGTGCCTGACATTTATCCATAAATCCAGACCCTGGTTAGCAGTAATAACGCAGTGTGGGATAACAAAGTGTGTCCAAGAGTAAATGTACCCACAAACAAGCCATGAGGTTTGCTGCAAAGCTTTAGATTGATGTAGTCCTGAAGGTGTTGCACTTTGGTACTAGGTTTTGATGCTATGATATGGAATAGAATGATGTCCATTACAACAATGGGGCAAACCCAAGAATGATACCTTAGATGGCACTGTAAAGAGACCCTGACACACACTGTTAGAACATTCATACCGGGAAACTGCCCAGTACAACAACAGAACTACAGCTCCACTGGACCAGTTGGGGTTCAGGGCCTTACTCAAGGGCACCTCAGTGGTGGTAATAAGGAAAATGTAAGTGCTGCTTCTTCCCTTTCCCCACCCAGATTTTATCCTGCTGCTTCTCTATCCTTAGGCCACCACTGCCACTTACATTTGAAATAACTGATCCGATTGGCCTAATGGGGTCAAATGTGTCACACTTATGTGTGATTGCGGCATCTTTCAAATTCTTCCGATAGCTTAAAGCAGCATTGATTGATTTTTGTTGGCGACTTGGGGGTTGGCATGGGAATTGATACCAATGCTATAATTGATTCCATTATTGCTTCATGCTCAATTTTCCTGCCTGCATGGCTCTACTGTTATTATAACTAAAGATATTTACCCTCGGTAACAGTGGCACTCGTGCGTAAAGTTTCAAATACATGGCATTCCTAGAATTTAAACCCATGTTCGATAGACAGAGTTCTCTGTGGATTTATAACTTCTAGAGGACCCATTTCATTTTATACAGTCACCTGACCCATTGTTTATATAAAAGTATTGATTAAAGCTGCAGTAGGTAACTCATAAAAAATTACTTTTTGTCATATTTGCTGAAACCTTCACTATATTCTAGACGGTACTACATGAGACAGATAATCTGTGAAAGGCTCTTCTTCCTAGTGCTCCTAATGGCATTGTCAAATTTTAATCAATGTTACCTACTGCAGCTTTAAGGCAGCTTTAGGTTTTGTTAGTATAAATATTTGAGAATCCCAGTAAGTCTGACTTGAGTCCACACCTCTGTATAGTGTGGCTGTTGTCACCAATTGGCCCCTAGGAGGATGTTATCATGGTGAAAGAGCTCATTCATTCAAAGAGCAGAACAATCACACACACGCACGCACACACACATGTTAGCTGGAGCAAGAACACAATCCCTCCCACACTGCAGACACCTGTACATTCATCGTTGGTTGCTTTTCCAATGATAAATGGTTGTGTTCGTGCCAACTTTCACTCTCTAATCTCAGTAAATAAAAGAAAGGAAAAAATCATCCTTGACTACAGTATTAGTGTTCCATGGGGAATTGCTAGAGGATGGTATTATTGCTTTAATCAATAACGACAGTTCAGCCGTGACTGCTCTGTGATTCACTGTCTGTAAAAACACACCACTGAGTCTGTCACGCATCTTCACTTCTCCGTGTCAGTGTCAAGTCACTTTAATTTTCCTGGAACAGATATGTATGAACAATAAGATGGCTCACAGGGGGGAGGTTTCTTGACGGGAAGGGAGGATCGGTATCAGGTCGGCGGCCCTGAGGTGCCGGATCTGTCTGACAGGCTGCCTGCTGGAGCAGTGGTCCACTTGGAGAATTTAAGGGGAGCTGCGAAAGCTCTAGATAGGGTGATTAATGGTTTTTAATACTGCATGTGCAACCAAGTCTTTCTTCACTCTTACAAAAACAATTGAAGGGTTTCATTCCACTGCACTACTGTGCATTCCTCTTTTAGGCAAAAAACGTTTAGCAATATTCATTGCCAACAATGCCTAAACCAGGGTCTAGGGAAATCCAGTTCATGAGAAATTCTCAAATTTTACTCTCTAGAAATAAAAGCCAAAGTGATGACATGTGATTACAGGTCCCACTGTCTCTGTAATTTCCCCCAAATCTAATTATCAGTATTAACTTACAACAAAAACCTCTTCAGGTGGATTTTCTTAGGACAGAATGTTATCAAATTGTGAAACGGTATGCTCCCAGATGTCTCGTGTGTTGATCTGTAGCATTGAAAAGCTTGAGAATCTCACACTAACTGCTTTTGTTTTTATTATGTTTCATACTGAATGCTTGGTAGGTTTTCTGAACACTGGGGGACACAACATTCCACTTCTCCGATGCAAAGCACCTAATGTGCACCAAAGAAGGTCTAAAGCTACAATCCTTTTCTTTCTTCAACCCTGAAAAGTGATAGCCGAGGCAGATAATAAAAAAAACATGAAGGATATACTATATTTAATAAAAATGAATGTTTGTTTGAGTTCAACATTATTGGGTTTTTGAGAGAGAGAGAGAGACCTGAGCCAGCCCTAACTATAAGCTTTATCAAAGAGGAACGTCTTAAGCCTACTCTTAAATGTGGAGAGTTTGTCTGCCTCCCGAACCACGAC
>NW_023339652.1:17235722-17236469 GCF_004916995.1 Morone saxatilis | reverse complement strand
ACACACACACACAATCTCTCCCCTGCATGCAGATCATTTCTCACCTGAAGGTGTGTGTGATGATGCGGCCTGTGGCAGGTGGTCCAGACAGTGGTGCTGCAGTGTGACTAATAGTTGTTGCTAAATGGCGTGAACATCCTGTGCATCTATTCGACTATTGCTGCTGCCCGCCCTCCTACACTCACCTTCCCATCCCTCCATCCTTTTATTCCTGGAGGTTAACAATAGTGCTCTGAAATCTCTACTTTGCGGGATAAAACAATGACTCAGAAAAGACACATCTATGACCCCAAAAAATAGATTGTTATGAAAGGAGCCCAATTATCAGTGCAGTGGAGTATTGCACCATGACTCAGCAAAACGGGAAGCAAGGAACAAAAAACAAATCTTATATAAACTTGCGATCGTCATCATTTAACGTCATTTCTACCTCTCTCCTTCCAGGCGCAGAAGCCGGACGGATGGACGGATGGAGCGGCAGGGAAGATGACATCACCATAACCCGTGGGAGCCAAGGCCTGCCATTCATGCCAGCGGTGTGTATGTGTGTGTTTGTTTGTGTGTGTGTGTGTGTGTGTGTGTGTGCGCGTGCGCGCGTCTGTGGGAGCTTCTGTCTCTACGTGTCACTTCCTGGGAGAGAATAGAACAGGAAGCCGGAGTGAGAGCCGACAACAAGCACTCGCCTCACCTCCACAAGGAAGCCTTTCTCCCCAGAGAGCGAAAAGGAGGGATGTGTGTGTGTGTGTG
>NW_023339652.1:17232867-17235662 GCF_004916995.1 Morone saxatilis | reverse complement strand
GTGTGTGTGTGTGTGTATCCCTCACTCACTCCTGCATTTATACTGCAGCGGGCTGGTGTTGGTTCAGGGTTTGCGTAAGCCTCTACTGTTTCCACTTTCTTTTAGTTCGAGTCCTACTCTTTTAAAACCTTTGGACACTTTGTCTTTCAGACAGTGGTGTGCACAGACTCTTTAAGGGCTGGGGTGCCTTGGCAGAGGGGCAACCGCAACACCCCATGCAGGATGGCAGCCATTACCTAGCTTTGGTCAGCTGGAGTTGTTTAACGGGAACTTCATCAAAACCCTATGAGGTAGAGAAAAGAAGTAAATTCAAAGTGTGGAAGTTTTGCTGATCAAGAGAGAGAGAGCTAACCTTGCGAGGCAGCTGTACTCTAGAGATCACAAAGTCATGAGATCAAGCGAGAATCCGTCTTGCCAGGCTTCGAGCTATGTGCTTGTGTCCGAACAGGGTCCTATGAGGAGCTACTGGCAACTACAGCATGCAGCCGCGGTTTAACGCTAGCTGTGCGTGCTGATGTGTGATGAGGTTAGCATAGATGCTGCTAGCAGAGTATTTCTTTATCAAAAGAAGAACAAAATTCACCCGTGATAGACTGATCCAATCACCTGCCAAATATTCTTTGAAAGTGCTTGCTCTTTTCAAAGGGTGTCTAACAACGACGTCCCAGATGGTTCAGTGTAACAAATCTCCTCCACTGGGTTTATCATCGTATGGAACCCCACTGCAGACTGTAACAGTTGCTACGTTTTTCCTGTTCTTTTCCTTCGCATTCCCTATATTCAAACTTGAATATGAATATGTTGCTCCCACGGTAAAAGTGGCACAGCTGGAGACACTTGAGCCGTTTTGCCTCTTAGCATCAAGAGGTTTCCTCTGGTTTCGGACTTGTAACGTGCGAACACAGCTTCCCTCTTTCATTCGTTCAACCACCTTTGTGGAAAGGTCGGCGTTTACGATACTTGCGCATATGCAAAACCTGTCTTTCATAATGTTTAAAAGGTCAGTGTACTTTGCAGATTTTAGTTTTGAAATGAGAAAACCAAAATCAACTACCAATTATATTTCTGTTTATTTTCAAAACAAAAAACAGAAACAGAAAAAACATTTCCCGATTTTGGTTTTCTCATTTCAAAACTAAAATCTGTTGGCCTAAAAGTAAGTTGTATTTCTCCTTCCAACCAGAAACGTGGACTTTTCTTTTGTACATGTATCTGTACTTCAGCATTGCAAACTGTTAGTTAGCTAGTTGGTTTGTTTACAACGCACAGGGCTGAAGCAAACTGCAGTAAAAACCCAGATGAGACGCATATTCCAAATGCACTGAATACATTTCCAAAGAGTGCTCGAAAACCTGAATATCAGTACATCCCATATAGCATATCCCGAGAAGATGTGGAATATTGTCTTATTTGAAATAATCGTGTGCCTGTAACAGTAGTGAGTGACAGCTGTCTCATATGAATGCCACTGCCTTTATGACAGTGTTTCAGATTTACTCTAATGCTCTCTTTTTCCTCCTTTTTGTTCCTTTCTAATACAAACAAATGTGAAAAAAAGGGGCATGTCCCTGTTATTTATAAATTTCATACTGCACAATTGAAGGCAAGGAAAGGACACCCTCGTTGGACTGCATTATATTGTGAAATAAGATGCGACATTCTAACTTCCTCCTCTATCTGCTGTGTTGTGCAATTATTAGCACTAGTTTGGGTCTCTGCCAGTGCTGCTGCACGACTGACCCTGACCTTTGACCTCCCTAATCTAAGGGCAGGGGAGATGAGAGCTGCCCCTGCGTGGGTACACAGCCAGTCACATCACCATAGTAACTATCTCACAGGGCCGCATTGGAACTTCTAAGATGAAGCTTCTTAGATGTCATGTCGCCCTCTTGTGCCAGTAAGCTGAATTACAGGATTCAGGCAGCATGTTAAACCACACATGACAGCATGACAAAATATTGTGTCTTGAATTTAAGTGCATCTCAGTGTGAGGTCGTATCTGCTTGATTAGTTTAATGCTGTCCAGCTTCCTCCCCTTCCACCCAAACCCTCCCAAGCCAGCAGTAGGGTGTCATTAAAACCCCAAATAGATCCAACCTGGACGTGCCGATTGTCTCCCCCGCTAACACCTGTCATCTGATACTCTCAAACACCTGTAAGGGCCGCTGGGACAATGCAGCATTTACTGTAGCCTTGTTGTCATGACGACCTGGCCAGTTACATAAGCGCTCGGCGCCGGTTCCCACAAACGGCAGCCTACAGAGGTCTTTGTGCTGTGACACGAGACACCACACGCACACTGTCGTTTGTACATTCCTACAACTGGATGCACTCCTCCGCTTGTATGTCACAGAGGTGTGAGGACGGCAAAACAATGCAGCCGTTTTAACAAGCCATTTAATCTAGTGTTGAGGTTTAAAATCGGACTTTTCTTTAAGCAAGTGATTAGAATTTGATGGTTAGGTTGGACAATCTGCCCGCAGTGCAGAACAGGCTCAGCCTCCTTCTGATTGTACTGTATAAATCAGACTTATGTAAAGATTTTGTTACCTAACAAATAATCTCACTGATTTTCTGAAGCTGGACAAACTCTGTGTTTGTAGTATGTGGTATTACTTCACCTTACATGTTTTATTCCACCTTTCTGCTTTCCCATAACCCTAACCTTTTATACACGCACTGTATACTGGACAAAAAGAACCTGCATCCAGAAAGATACAATGGTATACAAGTTTATGGATCTGTATCCAGATCTGTATATTATATAATAATCATATCATATCATATCATATCAT
>NW_023339652.1:17222669-17232767 GCF_004916995.1 Morone saxatilis | reverse complement strand
TCATTCATACACATTCACACACCGATGCTATGCATCAGGAGCAATTTGGGGTTCAGTATCTTGCTCAAGGTTACTTCGACACGTGGCAGGAGGAGCCGGGGATCGAACCTTCCGAATGGGGGACAACCCGCTCTGTCTCTGAGCCACAGCCGCCCCTATATACAGATCCATATCACCACCTTGGATAGAAGCATATTTTAATGCATTTATTTCCGTAACAGTTTTGTTAATTAAGGTCCAATAAAGATTATTTAAACAATAATGTTGTCAGAAAGGCAGCAATACTTTGTGCTTGTTTCTACTATGAATGGAAAGCAAGAAAACCAAATATGGAGCTGCAATTGTTAGCTTCTCTGGCTAACTAGCTTAACTATCCTTATTGTTTCTAAACTCATGATGAATTTTGGGTGGGAAATCGGCCACTGTTATCTTGTGTAGTCTGGCGAAGCAACAGTAGCTAAACTGGGCATGGGTTAGCAAATTCGCTTTCACGGCAAAACAACTACATTTTCTTGATTATATAGGACAAGTCTTTCTGACCTTTAGATTTTGTCAATAGGAATTATTCCAATAAGTGAAGCAACCTTGCCGATTGGCTAGAATTTAAAAAATGTTTAAAGAAAAAAAAAGATTAAAAGGCTTTTAAAGGCTAATTTTCCAATTCACATGTGGGAATGGGAGTGTTGAGGAAAGGCAAAGGTGTGTCACTGTCACATGCACACAAGGTTTTGCCATCCATACCTGCAGGACAGGTACAATCAGTTGCACTCGATGTCACATAGCTTTAGCTCAGGGATGTTAAATGAGCTATTGTTGGAGTTATGGGGTGTGTACAGTACACTCATGAATACTAATGCATACACACATTCACAAGGGCTTTCAACTCTGTCTTCTTCCCTGCAGAATCAACGGCAGCGAGAATGAGGCTGTGAGTACCCAAACATGGTTTAGAATAAAGTAAGTCCACATCATTATATGCTGAATATCTATAACGACACCGTGCTTCCGTATGTAGTTGACTACACCCCCCATGGATCCTGATATGGGCGTTGCAGTTGTGTGCTGTCAGCTTTATTTGTTGTGATGTCTGTTCTGTTTCAATTCCTCTCTGCTGCTGGAGGCGAGTTTTCACGTACCAGCAGTCCATGTCACTGCTGCGCTGCCATGACAACCACATTCATGTTTAAAACAGACGTCCTCTAAATAAGAAGCGCAGTCGCGATTCTCCTCCTCTGCCATAACAGTTCATCAACTGACAGAGTGACACATGGATGTACTGCAGGGAGGGTGTCAGTAGGAAACAGTATGACTGAACTAACTTCTGACTATCAGTGATGTGTGTTGTGTGTGTTGAAGCATGGCCGAATGGCAAATTCATTGTGTCCTTGTTGTTGTGATTGCATTACTGTCATTATTGTATTATACTTTTGACACAGAATAGGCCTTTTTAAGAGTTAAAATTAAAGCTGCAGTAGGTAATTTTATGAAAATACCCTTTTGTCATTATTGTTGAAACTGTCACTATATCCTGACAGTAGTATATGAGACAGATCATCTGTGAAAAAATCAGTTTACTCTGGCTCCTCCTAGTGCTCCTAATGGCATTTGCAAGAATCCGCCAGGCCCCAAATGAAAACAACCAATCAGAGTCGAGATAGATGGAAAGACACTTTTGGTTGATGGCTTATTCAGACAAACAATCAACTATCTTCAGAGAAACATGATTTTTTTTCCTGTCAGAATATAGTGAAGATTTAAGAAAATATGACAAAAAAATAGCATGGTTGTACAGCAGTGCTTTGAAGTAAATGCTAACATTATTACGCTAAAATGTCAGCACCATCGATATATAAAAGACATCACATCTCCACTTCCTCCCACTGTAAAAACAAACTGAAGCCAGATACAGGTACGGCTGCTCAATCAGGACAATCAGCAGGACTCACCTGTCAATCACCTGTTGATAGCTATAAAAACTTAAATAAATAAAAAATTAAAACTTAACTTATCAGAAAAGTGAACATAGTGGTAAAAACGACCTTAAATGCCAGAAACCTTCTTTGGGAAAAAATTATTTGATTGTAATTTGATTTTTTAGTTTGTCCCATCTGCTAACACCAAGGCAGTGGGCTTTATGATCTTTACTGCAGTCAGCCACCAGGGGGCAATCAAGATGTTTTGGCTTTACTTTTGGAGCGCCGTCATGTCGTCCATCTTTATATGTCGATGGTTTGGACAATTATAATGCTAGCATGTTGCCGTTTACCATGTTAACCATCTTAGTTTTGTATGTTAGCATACTAATTAGTGCTAACCACAAAGTACCATGACCTGATGGGAATGTCATTACTTTTACAGCTTTTTGGTCATCTATACCAAATTTTGTGTTAATCCATCTTGCAGATTTCACTGAAAAAGTGGGAATTTTGAACTGCAGGTGGCGCTACAGGAAAACTCAGAGGATCACTAAAGTAATTAATATTTATGTATTCGGTACTTTTTTTTTCTTGATAAATAAAATCCTGGTCTCACGTAAACTAAATTTAATGTGGTTTAAAAAAACCTTTTCGTTTTGTTTTGTATCGATGATCGTGACTGTTAAAGATATACTTTGTCAAAGTCACGGTTGACTGAGGAGTCAACTGAATCCCAAAGCCGTATTACCCTGTTATTTTTTATTAAGAAGCTAATAAAACACAACAGAATATATCAACAAAATACCTCATTTAAAACAGTGACTCCCTGCCGTGGGTTCATCTCACTTCTGCAGCTGTGATCCAACACCAAAAACGTCTTCCCCCAGAAGCTGGTTTCACGTGGTGGTTTAGATGTGTGTTCCCGTTGTCTAGCACCATTTGAAATCAGTGTTCTTGGGGACAGGAGGACAGCTCCGGCAGTGAGTGAGCCACAGGAAGACAAGCACGGGACATCCCTTCCTCCTCCCTCCTCCTCTTTCCCCACTGAAAGATAACTGATTTCCTCTGGTGCTTAGAGCCCACTCCAGCCTTCTAGCACCATTTGAAATCGGTTATAAAACTGTGGGTCATGCATTCGTGAGTCTGCAGCAAAACGCAGGACACGTAGGAGAAAGTAAGTACTGGCTCTTTGTTCATGACCCATGCTGGAAGAGATAAATCATGGATGATGTTTTTATTTTCTACCAACTTGATGTCAGCTCTATTTTACTTGCATCTTTTGTAAAAGAGTCTATTATTTGAGTCATTTACGCTGCCAGCAGCCAGTCAATGTTGCTGCAGTTCTCACTGATCACCACTAGAGGCTGATAGACGTCACAGAACACCTGTTGAAGGTTATTAAGTTGTTGGAGGTGAATGCAAAGGCCTTTTCAAATGTCTACAATCAGTACAATAATGCATTTTTCAATACTGTCCAGTGTTTTTATTTCCTGTAACCCATTAAATGTTTTACATAAAATGTGAAGATGTTCTGGAGCTAATGTGACACAGAGAGAGGACTGTACACAACTTCTGGATCTACACAATCAGGTAACTGGTGTAAAAACTGAATTCCAAGGAAGAATTGAAAACTGAACAGCTTTATATACCAGTGTTTCTGAAGTCTGAGCTGGAAAGTGGGATGAAATGTGAATGAAATATACAGATTTGTTTCATGAGCCTCAGTAGCCTCCTGTTGTTACTTTTTTCAGATTTTATTCAAGACAAAAGAGAAAACGCCTTAAAAAGTGACTTAGTTTAAGAAGACAAAAAACAGATAAAGACACAGGTGTTTAACATGAGATAAAGCAAATGATAATGATAATATTTAAAGGGGCCATATGTAAGGTTCTGAAGACTTTTATATATTTTAACATATCACTTTTCATTGCCAATGTGTGAACGGGTTGTAATGTGACTTTAGACCTTCCTCGACTTTCTCTTTTTTTTTTTTACGTGTTCCGGTGTGCCTTATTTCCCTCTCTTTTTTATAAACAATGTTTAATGTAACTAATTATCAATATAAGCAGCATCTTTAATAAAAACATTTGGATGAACTTTTGTTGTTTGAGTGTTTTCTTACTAAATATATATGCAGTTTCCTAGTTGTTTAGACCAGCATTACACAGGTCATATAGCTTTTGATGTATGTATACAGTATAAAAAAGTGGTTATAAGAGATACAATTTACAGGACAGATTTGTGAAATCAGTTTTCTGTATTTATTTGTATATTATATTGATTTATAAAGAGACAATCCAATTCATAGACAAGACTCTAATCAACCTAAACTGCATGTCTTTGGACTGTGGGAGGAAACTGGAGTACCTGGAGTAAACCCACGCAGACACGGGGAGGACATGCAAACTCTGCACAGAAAGGACTGGGCTCAAACCCAGGACTGTGGGTATCAGTACTAACCACTGAGCCACCGGGCTGCCCTATACAGTGAGACTATGTAACGTTTGGAAGAAGAATCATTTTAAAAATAATTCCTTCTTCTAGGGGTGTCCCCTAATAGTCAACTTAATTGTTAGTCACTGTAAAGATTCTAAGCCGACCTTCTTTTCATTAGTCAGATATTCTAACCGTACTAAGTGCGAGCTGCCATTAGCTATGTATTTGTCCTAGTAACTGACTCTACCTGGACTTGAGAAGTTTAAACACTACTAGCATAAGACCCAGCAGGGAATGCTGCCAGGGAGCGGGCCCAAACGACTGACAGAACCAGAGCAGGGAGACCACATCGGAACCCACCTTTCTTAAAGGGAAAGGATCGGCCTGTAACACACAGGTACAGTTAGGCTGTGGTTGTGCCAACCAGAGGTGGAGGAAGTATTCAGGTTCATTAAGTGAAAGTACTAATACCAACCCCACTGTGAAAATAGTGCACTACAAATACTGCATTCTACACTGTACTCAGGTAAAAAAGTATGTAAGTACTATAGCAAAATGTGTCAATTCACAGTAAAATGGTTCCTGTTAGTGTTTTAATATTACGATATAAATTACGTTTTATGGAATAATATTACTGCCGCCTTAATGTTGAGCCAATTGTTTATACACTGCTGGTATATGTACTGTTCTGTAGTTTTGGTCTTGGTGTCTTACATTTTGGGTGCGCTAAATTTGTGTGGCAAATGGCCTTGTCCTAAAAATTACTCAATTCCAGGCCTGGAGTTCATTTGTTCATTTAACTTTATACATCATCCATTGTATCAATAGGTCTGCAAGTATTTGTTTTTGTAAAGTTGAAGGTTATCTATTCCACGTTTTGAACAGCACCGTAAATAGTTATAAATACGTGTGGCTGGACATCACGCTAGGGCTGTACGATTATGGCCAAAATAATAGTTGTGATTATTTTGATCAATATTGAGATCATGATTGTTTCAAGATTAGAACATTACCGTATTATGCACTAAATACTACAGGTCCCAAAATACTGGAGGCAGCAAAAGGAACAATGCTATGCTATTAACTAATTTTATGGGGCACAAGGGTCAGTGAACAGCGACAGTGGTAGTAACTTTGGCAACCTGGCTGAGAGGTTGGAGGTGTGCAGCATGTTGCCCGCAGCTATTCCTCTAACATCTCACTTCTTGTTCCATTACTACCTGACATATTTAAGTCTCATTCCAAAAATGATCGTTGTCTAGTTTTCAAAAACTTTTTGTTAGCGATAACTTAATATAGCATTTTTTCTGGGAATACAATTATCCAGGCTGCAGCTGCAGGGTGCTCCCCAAAAGTGAAACCATGACATCTCACCTAGCTGTTAGTTTAGGACCACTTGATTTGATATTTAGCTGAATTTTCTATGAGCCATGCACGCATTTTAAATGTCAGTATTGTAGATGATCGAGTTAATTTAATTGTGGGAAGCCAAAATCATGATTGTGATTATTTGTGCAGCCCTATGTCACACCATATGATTGTTACATTGTGGATGTTCTTATGTTTGAGTTGGTTTTAAGCATACTGGACCCTATTGCCCATCCAGAACTTCACTGCTTATGAAGGCTAGCAATAATGATTTGTTAGTTGAGAACTCTACTCTTCAACTTCCACAGAGTAACAACAGCTAAATGACTTCCTCCTCCCCAAGAAGAAACATCTGATGCAGTTCTTTTTCTTCTTCTCCTTCCTGTCCTCATGGGACTCACTGTCATCTGAAAAAAAAACACACAAAAAGTCCTTCCACTGTCTATGGTAAGAGTAACAACAATGTGGAAGCCCTCGATATTTCAGGCTTAAGTGGAGGCACCTATTTTGTACCTGATGTGGTGTCCTCCAGGTCTGTGATGATCTCCTTGGTGTCCTCAGCATGGTCATCCAGCATTAGAGTTTCACAACTCAGCGTGTCACTGAGGGAGTCTAATGCGGTATCACTGCTACCCTGGCTGTCCTGAGCAGTGTCAAGATCTGCAGCAGGGTCGGCATCCAGCATTAGAGTGTCACAACTCAGTGTGTCGCTGAGGCTCTCTAATGTATTTCTGCTACCCTGCTGGTCCTGAGCCTGGCCAGCCTGGGTACTGAACACACACACAGTCAAATCAGTTATAGAGTAGTATATTCGGGAGGATAGGGATAGATACATTTTTCACACAGGTACACATTAGAAGGCTGAGGATAATGTGGGTTAGTAGCCGTGTTTCCATCTAATAGACCTTTTTCTAAGCACCCATTTTGACATAAAATAGTAGGTTAAACACAGTTGTTACCACTGACACTAATTAAAGTTCTGTTCCATTTTCTCGCAGCATAAAGAGCTGATCACTCATGAATTTATCTCCCATTAAGCACATTAACTCTTTCGAAAAAGGCAAACCATCAACCTTTTCTAATGCAATACTTTGTGCATAAAAATACACTGATAGGAACACAGCTACTGTCGGCCTCCAAAGACATTTCTGTCCCAGGCCAATACATGGTTAGAACTGTCTCTGCTGTTCACCACTTGAGTCAAGCTTTTATATGACAGCATCTGTAGCCTCAGAGAGATGAATGAACTGATAATGTACCTGTCATTAGTCTCTGTTCTCCTGAAGTCATTCTGGGCCTGGCTGGTACTCGGCTTATCTGCTGCTGGCTGCAGAGCTTCAGTCAAGTAGCTCTGCGTGATAAATGGGTGCTTGAGGACCTCACTGGGAGTAATCCTCTCACTAGCATCCACCTGAAGCATCGCTTTTAGCAGCTTGATGCACTGCCTCCATCCTTTTGCTTCGGCTTTGTTCTCCAGCTCGTCACCTAACTTAAATTGAAAACAGATCCAACAGCAGTGAAGTTACTCTCCTGATTCATGAACAAAGAGTCAATAAAAGTCCCTTTTCAGAACCTACAACCACCTACTTACCATTTTTAGATCATCCAGGGAGCTGAAGGCAAATCTCTTGTTGCCAAAGGAAATCTTGTGTTTCCAATACTGGTCATCAGACTGAAAGAAGGAGAGGATGTATTTAGCGATAACTGGCTTTACCTTCATCTAATCTTTATCTGGTATAATTCGAAAAAGTTAAATAAATTACCATGAGGGTCCACTGGTTGTTAGAGGTCTTGGTCTTCTTGAAGAACTCCTCTGTTTTTAGACCAGCATCCAGAAGATGGTCCGCTGGTTTGCCCAAGATTTGACAAATGGACTTAACCTATAGACAAGAGAGTCACATCAAAGTACTCAACAGGGATGATGAGATCCAGCCCAGTTGTTCTTGACATGATAAACCGGGGCCGGGTGCAGTATATTGATGCAGTAGTACTGGATGTCTTAGAAAGAAACATATTTAGTAAATTACCTGCTTACTTACTTGATTATAGTCACAGCTCCATGGGAAAATGAGATCTCCAAGCATCATGAAGCTCATCACAATGCCGAGAGACCACATGTCGATGGCTTCGGTGAAGGGGAGGCCTAACATGATCTCTGGAGCCCTAAATGTGGAAGAAAAGCCATATCTAAGTATCTATTTATAGCAAAAATGGGATATTGCAAGAAGAAAATAGACAACCAGTGTCTTTATAAACCTCACCTGTAATAAGGTATCTGGAGACTAGAGCCCACCTTGGCTTCAGATGTGTGAAAAGCCATGCCGAAGTCAATAAGCTTCACTGTGAAGGACTGCTCCTGATCCTTAACTAGCATGATGTTGTCAGGTTTCAGATCTCCGTGGGTCACTCCGACACGCTTCAGTGCATCAAATGCTGTGGCCAACTGCAGGTACACGAACAGTTATACCGTTAGAAAGTTTCAAACGGTTTAAAATCGGATAGATGTTTGGAAGTTGCTTTCCATACCTGCTGGATGATGAGTCTGATGTCTTTTAAAGGCAGACGATCATCCTTCATGTAGTCCGTGAGGCTCATATCAAGCAATTCCAACACCAGACCGGTGGTGTTGTTCATATGGTACCAGTCATAGAACTTGACAACATGGTACTGGTTCAGATTGTGACTCATCAGTTCTTGTAAAATGGTCGCCTGAGGGTACATGACAAGTTTGACATATTTAGATATTAACAGATCAGATCAGATCAGCACCTGTAAACATCAAAATATATAATTTATTCTAGTTAACCAACCTCTTGCGTGGCGACCTTTACGTATCTTGAGAGTTTTATGGCCACAGACTCTCCGGTGTTCCTCCTCTTGCACTTTGCAACAATTCCATAGTCCCCACTTTTCACAAAGTCGACTAGCTCGTAGTCGCTCGGGATAGGGTACGCATCTGGGTCCATGATAAATAGATTTTTCTACAGAGAGCTAGAAGGGAAAAGAGAGAAAAGCCCAGAAAAGATGTTTCTCTTTAAATATCATGTTTAAAGACAGCTCAATGTGTTAATCTGCGTTTACTGAACTCTCATTGTTATAAGGCCTTATTTCTTTGTCTTTTGACTTGAATTAAAT
The DNA here is from genome assembly GCF_004916995.1 of Morone saxatilis. Lineage (NCBI taxonomy): Eukaryota > Metazoa > Chordata > Actinopteri > Moronidae > Morone > Morone saxatilis. The sequence continues at coordinate 17,223,912 of NW_023339652.1, read as the reverse complement.
CTAAAAGATGCAACTACTGCTGGCTGCTGATGGCTCATGAAACAGATCTTTTTCATCCCAGTTCCCAGCTCTGGTTTTCAGTTGCAACATTATTTGACTTCAGAAACAGAAAGAAACAGTGACTTACTTGTTGAAAGTTGTTACATTTTCAGGTTGGGTCATCTCAATTATTCCTTGTTACATTAAATAACTGAGAACTGTTCTCTTGCAAGCAGTGGCATGACAAAATTTTTAATGTTCGTGAATGTTACATTTGTTCTAGAACATCGTCATGATGTCACAAAGGACCTATAGTGGAGGTTCCACAGTAAACATGGCTCCAAGATAAAAAAAACATCACATTAAACCCAAATATAATGTCGAGAACTAAGAATTGTTGCACAATGGTGATGTATTGGGTTATCTGTGAATACTACAATACTACAGTCCATTATAGGTGCATGATTGATATGCTAAACTGTTACTCATGAATGTTTAGTATATTGAATAGCAACCAACAGTTGACTGTGGATTTGAAATTAATAAATAAATATCTGAACAATCCAACTAATATACACTTAATCCTTTTTTTTTAACTTTGGATCAACTTTAAAAAAAAATTGTAATTTTTTAAACTTAAACTTCGCATAGTATTTCTGAGATTATATTTATGATTTGGATGATTTAGCATTAATCAATAATATTTCTTCAGCCAAAGACAAAAATTTACATTCACACAAATTAAAAAGATTATTTCTTTTAAAGACCATACACAATTTTTTACTCAACGTGATTTTTTTTATTTTGGAACAACTTCATATTTACAATTACATCCAAGTACAGTTTTTAGTTTAGACTAAACAAATTAAAACACTTTTGTTACAGGCAACACTTCCATTGTACACCTCTCAAGTTCTGTTTCTGCTTCATTTGTCTGAATAACTGATAAAAGACAAGACATTTATGATGAAACCAGTGTATGGAGTTCATGAAAAACACAGTTCAACCCATCCTGTGCATTAGTTTAGACTCCTGCTGTAGGACTTTAGGTTAACATAGTTATATTTCTGGCTGAATCTGTGTTTATTAGCTTCAAGTTTAATGCCAGTTTGGGATCAAATGCATCATCAAAAAATGAATTGAATTCCGAGGCCACCAAAAGGGAAAGAAGAAGAAAAAAACAATTTCCCAATTGTTTTTTATACACACACACACACACAGGCTGAAATGCACACTTCATGCACATGTGGACATACAAAGGGGA
>NW_023339652.1:17213563-17222569 GCF_004916995.1 Morone saxatilis | reverse complement strand
GAAGAGGACGCTGGCAACCACAGAGTGGTAAAACATCCACAGCAGTTTGCTGCAGATGTTGAAGGACCGCAATCTCCTAAGGAAGTATATAGAATTTTTAAAAATCTGATAATGGGGAATTTATTATATAATATAATATAAATTATCAGGAACATGAAATTACAGCCAATAAAGATCAGTTGATATTAATAATCATTTATTTGCAAAACGACAAGTGAAAGGTTGTTTGTGAAGTTTTATGATTAACTTGTTTTTTGTTTCACTACTACTGTTGTGTGTAAAAACTCCAGGTTATGAACTTTAAAATGCTAAATTGTCTATTATCTTATCGCTATTGGCCATAAAAAGCAGGTGATTATTGGTTATTGTATTGGTTGAAAAAGAATCCATATCATGCATCCCTAAGCTGCATATAGTTACTATATGTTACTGTCACATGTTTTAACTTTGGAAGATATACACTTGGTATGACTCCAGTTTCATATTAAATTAAAACAAATTTCTATTTATGTAGCACAAATTTCACACAATTTACCTGCACATTGAACAGCCACTGCCTTTAGACTGTGTTCTCGCACTGACAGACGTGGGATAGAGGTTGAGTGTACAGAACAAACCAACAAAACTACATGATATATACATTTGATGAGAACGTATGATATATGGATTAGGGATGGGACAATGTACGATAGTATCGCACATCGCAATAAAGATTTGAATTTATCATAATTGTGAGTCTGAATAATTGTAAACATCGTCACATGGCTCGACTTTTAAAAGCCGTCTAGCTCGCCAGCATAGAGTCTTATATTGAGGATGTGATTTATTTTGAAAAAGGGAGGTTAGGTGCCTATCTATGCTGCAATAAATATGTTTCTTAACAAAAGGTGATGTGATTCCAGTATGTTTTAGTGCTATTTTAATGTATTGAGTATATTTTAATTTTTGTGATAATATTGTGTATCGCAATTATTTTGGCAAAAATGTTCATATTTTCTCATGCCTAATATGGAGATTTTAAAGTCTGTGTGAAGAATGTGGATCCTGGAGGATGTATGGACGCAGCTTTTGCTCAACTTTCCGTTTTCCGTTTCCATTTTTGCACAGAACTGTGTATTTCTGTCCCCCATCTTACATTGGAGTTGTGCTTTGAAGGATCACTTCACAGCCAGTATTAAGAAGGGTTGAGTACTGTCCACACATGTACCCAACAGTGCCTTTTTTCAGTACTTCATGCTTTCTCTGTAATAACAAATGTAATTTAAGTTGTAAACAATAAGTGCACTCTCATCTATCTGTCAAGCAGAATAGTGAGAAAAGCCCCGTTATCTCCAGCAACAACTTCTCACTCACCAACTCAAAATGAAATTTGATATCAGCCAATAAGCCTGTTTATTCATCTATTAATAACTGATCTATTCCTGGGGTGAACTTTGAAATCCCCAAGGCAGCACTCATAATAGTGAACTGTGTCTAAGCAGTGTTTTCCCAACCTTTAGAGATGAGCAGAAAATGGAATGCTTTACATACACTGTTATTGGATCCAGGCAACACAAACACGTACTCTGTAAGGTAATGCTATGTATTTATTGGCCATAAATGTGACCAGTACTCAGACAGTGTCCCAGAGGTCATTTATATGGATGCAGTGAGATGTATGTGGTGAGGTATCTGACTGGCAGCTAACATACAATAAAATGAATCTGTATGTTTTGGGTCAATAAACCCCTGCGACTGTTTATGTTGGACTCTTTTGAAAGGCTTTCCATATTGTGTGCCAAAGCGCCACAGCCCTGCCCAGTGCCCAACTGGCTCTGCAGACAAACATGGAAAAACATCACCCAATATTTGACCTCCATAACAAGGTTTATGGAAAAAAAACAAAAAAACACAAGCATGGAGCGAGAGAAAATGAGGCTTGATTTCCCAAGTGAGACTGGCATTAAATATTAGACTGGCAGTGGAATTTTTACTTTTGAGGGGTCTTGTTGCCAAGCACGTGCAGAATCCGACCAGCAGAAATAAACAAGGCTAGTTCAAAGCTTGTGAACTCAGCATTGCGAGTTCATTGTCCATGTAAAGCGTCGTGGTTAAAACATCACGTTGAATGGGCGGAGACTGAGATGACTAAATGTTCAGGGTTGGGGTTTATGGCTCATAAAAATGTGAATGTTTTTCAATAAACTTTGCTTCATATAACACTTCATATAACAGTAGCATGACATGCACTCTGGGAGATGTTATCAGCTGCTGCTTTTCCTGCAGCCGTCATGACAATGCTGTGTGTGTGTTCAGTATCAGCAGAGAACATACAGAGGGACGTGTGGGCGCAGGTGGGGTCAGCGCGGAGATAGTTTGGTTTCCGAGTGAGCCAGCTTCAGCAAACAAGGGCAGGGCTAGCTGGGATGCTAATCCACTGACTCATGACACACACACATACGAGCAGGTACAGGAGTAGAAAGGACCTTTGTCCCCTGGCTGTAGGCAGTGATGAATGTGTAGTGATATCAATCAGGTATTTTTGGAAAACATAAACCAATGGGCGCCATTAGCTTTCAAAACATCTCATCGTGTGGGAAATACGATATAATTCAGCGTCAGTGTTCTCATTTGCTAAGATTTCTTCTTTTGTACCCGCTCTGTAAGAAAATAGGTGATAAATCATATTCTTGGCTTTGATTAGGAGCTCTGGTTAGTTGTTGCTCATCCGTCCAACTTCTAAAGATTAAGCAGGGATTTGGTTTTGGTAAAGCTGTGGACGTCCACACTTTGGCTGGTTTAAAGGATTGACCCTGCAGGCTCGTGGGATGATCTCGCCAACAACTAGGCTAATGTTTAAACCTTACTCACAAGTGAAATAGTTAAAGTAGGTGCAAGAGTCACATTATATGTTCACAAAAATGATGTAAAAAGTGTTGCATAGGAATTTGTGGGCAAAAGGGATCAGAGTGCAGTGAACACACTGTTACACAAACTTGTGTGCCATCTAGACTGCACAGTTAATCAATATCACAATATGGCTCAGTGCAATATGCAAATCACAGAAGCTGTAAAGTTTTGATAAAAGTAAAATGTGTGACAAACAGCATTGTAATGAAGTACTGTAGTGCTGCGCAAATGCCCTGGCCTACAAATCTTTTCACATGTAAGAAACAGACCCCCAAAAATTCCCACACTAATCGTGAACCATTTCACACTTGTAAAATCTGTCAAAATAATAGCAATATGGTGTTTTTACCACGTTGTGCATCCCTAGGGCCATCATTCAAAATGAGCCCAAAAGCCATGGACTGTTTACAGTCTGGCAGATTGGTCGATGTTGTCTGATGGTTTTTTTTAAGTTTAAGGGCAGCCATGGTGTCTCAGTAATTGCTCAGACAATCAATGATCTTGTTCAGAGATCTTGTTGCCAGTTTATACCTTTTTGTTATCAGATAGATGACAGCAGAGAGATGGAAATGAGTGCAGAGAGACATGGGGAATGACGGGGTTTGTTGGGCACTGTGATTCATAGTCGGTGCCTTAACCCCTAGACAACCAGGGAACCCTGATCAGAATGATTTCTGGCTTGACATTTTGGTAAGCTGACTGGAAGTTTGAACAGTTCTGCAGTCCGGTCTCCCACATAGCTGCAGGCAATCAATCTGTTACAAACTGTAGTGACTTTATTGGAGTAGTATTTTACATGTTGTGGCTACCTGTAATTCACTTGATTGAGACTGTGCTCTGATACAAATAAATACAGACAGACCTGTTGCTCTTTACCTTTTTGGGCTTTGTTTCTTTGCTTTCCGTTTGAAGAAGAATATCACAAAATTACAGCCATATTGTTTAAATAAAGCTTTTTAGAAATTGTCAATGGACGGACCTAGTCAGAGGTTTCATCTTTGTAATCAGTGTGAGCAGTGTGATTTGTAGCCTGAAGTCTTAGTTTGAAGTCAATGAGTGCAAGAACGGTTATGTTTGATTGCTGCTGGCTCTCAATTCCTGAGTTTCCCAGCATGTATTGCTACACCTTGCCTGATGATGCATCACTGAAACTGTGTGTGACCCAGACATGCATGCCATTTTTCAGCGACAAACTATCTGTCTGCTTCTCTGGAAGCTCTGCTCATTCCACAGATGCTTCTGCCTTACTGTCAGCCAGCAACCAGCCAGCATCTTAACCCAGCCCTGCTTCTCTGCAACTAAATAACTGCACTGCCTTTTACACAGGGTGACTCATCTGTGATTGGTAATTTATTTAGTATACTAACTTCTAACCGTAACCCTTGATTCGGTCTTCTTTTGAAATAGTACAGGGTACAGGAATTGATGCTTGATTGCTGATCACACAGACACACATCACTAATAACGTGTTGCCTGTAAAACCATTGTTTTCCTATGGTACACTCTCGTCCTCTCTTGCACCACCTGTTGATCAATGTTACCTTAATGTAAAAACAGGTTTTTATTGTTTATTACTGACGTACACAGGCATATCAGTAATCTTTACTGTAAGTTCTCAAGTTCAACGATCTTTTAGTTCCTCATTTGAGAGCAGGGGTGTGAAAGTGCAGAGTGAACATCCAATCCTAGGTCATCAAAACTGCAAATAACCACCATTATGGAGCATCAAACCCACAGGAATGTGACTGTGTTCATTACCAAAGTTAGGTCATTAGGCGTACGTGACCTGGGTTAAAACTCCTTAAAATGTTGACGTAAATCAGTGGCTACCTCCTGATTAGTAGTAACAGAAATTAATGAAGTGTGTGTTACAGAAAGAGATCATTTGATGTTTCTGTTAATTCAAACTGCAGTTGGCACAGCTGATCACCACTGGAATCGGATTGTGCGGGGTAGATTTGTAATCTTTGACCATCATGCAGTACGGCGCCTCCTCTAGAAGTCTAAAGATTAATATTTGGATGGCCAAATGTGGCAAACTGCCTCGTACAGCAGTGTCAGCACTTTGACAGTTAAGTCCGAGCAACACCTGCAGTGACCTCTGACCCCCTGACTTGCCTCCAGAACACCCAGGGAGCTTCTCATTTTCTTTCTCTCTAGCTATTGTTGTTATTCCACAACACATGCTGTTTATCCAAAACACATTAACAGTAGCATCAGTGCATACATCTCCAACATGGGTGGTCCCAAGAGGAACTCTAAACCTTAAACTTAGTTAATTAGTCCGTGTTGGTGCTCGGTGCAACTCGCTGAGCTCCACAGGACCTGTCTGCTCTCATTTTCTCCCCTCTACTTGTTGGTTTCATTTGATTGTCTCTTCAGCCAAGCGTGTCTGTGATATTGCTTCGTTTAATAGGCTACAGCACTGTTAATCATTGTGGTTTGTGGTCATATACGAGCATTATTACTCAGTTTTTACACTGAGATCACTTAGTCACTGAGGGTGGCCTGTTGTAGCTATTTTTACTTGTTTGTTTGTTTGACTATGTTTTTGGACTTACTATCTCAAAATAATGACTTAGTATCTTTTTTTATTTGTCTTTCGTCACATTGGCAGAAATGGGCTTCCATAACAGTTACACCTGCCACTCTTACTGATCTGTGCATGAAAATGATCTGTCAATCAAATATTGTTTCAGTACATGCCCCAACCTACTGTTACGAGGTGTGGGAGCAGAGAGAAAGCGTGCAGAGTGCTGCAGCTGACTGTAGATGGACAGTAGCCTGTGTCACTGGATAAATGCCACCTGTAGCAACAAGTAGTAGAGCGGCTGTATGACTGGAATGACTCAGCCTTACGAGCAGCACTTGCCGGACACACACACGCACAGAACAAGTGTTTCTGGGCAGCTCAGCATTCTCCGGATGCTGATGCCTTTTTAGGTCCCGCCATCTAAGCCCCCAAGACATACATCTTCAATATTATCAACTGTTCTGACAGCATTTATGATCGTGTGTACGAGACCCACATTGCATTGTGAAAGCTGAGCAATGGAGGAGGTTTTGATTCATCGTGCTGTCACATCTGCTGAGTGTGATGCACTACTGTTGCGTGATAGTTCCTTTAAACATACTCGACAGTGTCTTAACATTTCACCTCTTGTTTGCATTTTCATTCAAAGTTCAATTTTGGGATCTGCGCTTATTAGAAATGTACTTTTTCTTCATGCTTGAATTTCCCTCGGGATAAATAAAGTATCTATCTATCCATCCATCCATCCATCCTCTTTCAAACTAGTGCCATAAAAAGTCTGCCCACCAGTGGTGTCCATTTTTCCCCACTTAGAGGTTCCTAAGAAATGTTTAGTTCTGGAAATGTAGACACAAATTGGTCATGGAAACGCCTGGGTTTTTTGTTAAAATGACCAAATATCCTAAAAATAATTGACGCCTCAGATTGCTTGCATATTTTGTTTGAAACTTGACTGTTGGTAGGATAACCGGCGTGGTATGACACTTCGAAGCAGGTTTACCAGACGTGGAATGATTTGCAGCAGTCTTTTCAGCATTGAGTCTAGTTTTTCCAGAACCGTAAGCAGAATTCTCATGCAACCCCAGTGGCCATTGCACAGCAGTGGTAATTGTACATGCAACAAAGACGACTTCTTTTAAGTCATCCAAAATCATGTTACAGTTAGAGAAAATTTGTAGTAAAATGTCAGTTCACTGGAAGGTTAAAATCAGAAAAGTAACGCCGAGCGTCTCATAAACCCTTCATCAAAAAACTGGCGTTAAATGTGCCAATAGGCCTGCTGGTAAATTATATGGCTGTTTGTGAATAAGTGCTGTTGTGTATTGTCAAGAAAAAAATGTTCTGGAAAATGATTTCTCAAAAAGAGAACCATACCGATAAATGCTACATAACCAGTATGTGGAAGTCAGCACATAGCTATCCGTTTACTTGGTTTCATAAGTTGCACAGTTACTTAGCCATGTACGGCAGTCATGAGACACACTTCTCATTGAAAGTATTTCACCAGTGTGAAACAGGGCTTCAATAAAAATCCAATTTATTGTTAGTACAAGACAGATCTTAAGAGCTGCTTTGATGTTTTCCTTCTTGCTGTGTAGCCATCCATTCACTGAGCAGGATGTGTTGTGTAATTATCCTCAATGTGGCCTTGTCTGGCCTAACCTCGTTATAATACTTTAATAATCACACAGGTTGAAGATAAGTTGTTTGACATGAGAAGGATTTACAGTATGGTTAGTTTTCAGGGGGGAGTGTTCAGTCCGGACAATCCCCCTGTGGAGTCCCAAAAAAGGCGAAGCTGTCCCCTGCAATTCCCAGCAAAAAGAGACATTTGGGACGTTTCCAAAATCTTTGGCAGGGAGGAAGGTGTGGGATAAAGGACTCCTCCTTCAAATCTCACAGGGTTCGTAGGTCTAAGGACAGCTCAGTGGTTAATGAGGCTTCTTTGAGGAAGTGGACTGGGGTCATGTTCCCCTTCTCTCTCTGACTGGGAGGATCCTTATCGGTCAGTCCTGGTTTGAGTTGGAGGACATCGCTGTGACTACACCATGCTGAGGCTGTGGTAGGTAATGGGAGGTTACTGTTTTCTCAGGACACCACTGAGCCCTGAATCACAGTTCCCTTCTTATCACCATATGAATGCTTTGAAGTGAAGTCAACAGCTTTACTCACTCTTTGGCTGGGACTTGGGGTCAGAGTGGTCTCACCTGGTGGTTTAAATTGATCTGGTGCTCCTTAAATATTCTCACGGTCAGTTCTGACTCATGTTTGCTCACAGCGGTGGAGTTTGAGGGATTACCTTTTGTAAAGGGCAAAGTGACACATTGGTACTGCAGGGTGAAAGGGCCTGGTAGATGTTGGTCTTTGTAGCTGACACATAGTGTAGTTCTGTTGTAATTGTGACCCTCCCCTCTGCTGTCATTTTTGTTCAGGTCACTGCGAAGAGGAAGCTCGTTCACCTTCCTCACCCCAGGACCACAATGGGACTTCAGTCTGGTGAGTACAGGCCTCATGTTTTCAAGTTTGCAGATCACATTAGGCCCATCTCGAAGACTCTTTGGCGAGTTTATATCTAATGAAAACCTACAGCAGAGAGAAACAAGGTGGTCCACAGCCAAGACGCAAAGTGCCAAGCAGCAAGAACATGACATACAATATACAGTACATGATGTATGCATTTACCATCTGTACATTTCTCCAAGCTTTTGGCTGACTTCTCTCTTGTCGTGCAAACTGGGAGTACACTTGAGCACCGCTTCCCATCATCACGATGTGTTCTGGCTTTAAATCTCATCTCTGAGTTTTCAACAAAGTCTCGGAAACGGTAGCATTGTTCATTGTCACAGCAATGAAAGGCAGATCCTTGCTGGCCCAGAGCCACCATAACTCTGTTCAACCATCCAGACTAGAGGACAAATGTCTTTATTTACTCATTTACTATTTGTTTACACTAAAGAATTATCCTAAATACAAAAAAAAGTTTGCCTACGTCACAATTATTTTTTAACAAAATTAATAGCAAATTCTTTATAATGCAATATTTGTGTTAACAGAGCCTTTTTTTCCTTGGTCAAAATTGTTTTTTATTTTATAATGAAATACATTTCTTTAACATTGAAATAATAAAATATGTGCAACACGACAGAGAGCGTAGACTAAAGTCCCTGGATTTTCTCAGTCAACTTCTTATGTTTGATGGGGTACCACAGTTTAATATAAATAACAAAGTTTGGGTTATTTTATATCATTCTTCTCACTAGTTTGAAGTGGGTGGCAGAGTTATATAGATATAGAGATATAGAGTAGGGCTGGGCGATATATCGACTCAGCAGTAGGCTTACCTAACGGGGGTCTGACATACGTTACAGGTCTAATTATGGATATGAACACAAAAATTAGCGTTAGGTTATTGAGAAGAGAACGGGCGGTAGGCTGGGCGGGAGCAGCTGCAGAGAGGTGCCGTGCGTCAGCAGCTTGCCTTGCGGGAGCAAGGATCAGCAGCGCAAATTTGAACTATGATCGATATATGCGTATATGGTCTAAATTTCCATAATCCCATTAAAAATATACTCGAATATATTATA
>NW_023339652.1:17201767-17213463 GCF_004916995.1 Morone saxatilis | reverse complement strand
TATGACTTTTGGTCCATATCGCCCACCCCTAATATAGAGTTATTCCGATACTAGAAATTCCTCCAATACTGCCTAAAATGCGGTATTAGGTATCGGCGAGTTTGCGTACGATCCAGTACTACATAACTTATTCGCCCCGAAACGGGAAACCCTGCCTTCCCAGCAGTGTCCCATTAACCTTTACTTGAGGATAGTAGAGTCATGACCCACCCTACTCTGACAAAGTGTAGTTTATTGCTCATGTATTGGATCAGTTCTCAGTATTTGCCGATATTCAAAGCTCAGGTTTAAGAATCCCTATCAGGAAGGAACAAATGGTATCGGAACATTGCTGTTAGCAGCATTTGAGTCCAAATATGATTGCAGTTGTGGGATTGTGCGTGTTTCAGTGCTGTCAGTAAAATCTGATCAAACCACATCCACACAGTCCCGATGAAGCAAATTAGCTGAGTTTCGACTCTATTATAAAAATGATACTGAATTACTCAAGTGGTGATGTATTATGGGGTTTTTTTTTCTTTCAAAATTCTCCTGGAACATACGTGAGGTGATCAGTTAGAGAGAAGAGAAGATGCGTCATTGTGTTGTTGTTGGAGAGCAGACCATCTGCGGTTGTGCAGTAATGTTACAGAGTGATGCCTCTTTACTCCATAAACACTACTACAGAAACTGCCTACAGAGAGCACAACAGCCATTTTTTTTTGTGCCTGTTATCAAGTTACTCAAAGAATTAACAATAATGGCTGATGTGACCTACCGCCGCCAGTTACAGTTGAGACATCTCTAGTTAAAAAGAAATACTTAAGATTGCAGGCTCTTCAGTGCAAACATACGTTTGTTGGGGGCTACACAAAACAAGGAACACAAGACAATTACAGTGGTTCAAGTATGCATATGTTTACAGGAGAATTAGTTTATGTAACAGTGTGGCTGACATGTTATCTGATAATTACAGGGTAAGGATAAGTATTCAGTTTGTGGCTTTGTGTGACTTTGTGCATATGCACGGATTTGTTGGAGTGTGTATGAGTGTATCAAGGGTACAGAAAAAGGGGAACAAATGATATAACAAAAAAAAATATAAAAGAAAAAAGAAAAAGACTCTCTACAGGCACTTTACCCAGCCTGATATGTAATAGCCTATATGTGTCAGAAGACAGAACAGTTGCATTTAACAGTGGTTGCTGGCACCAAGGAGCACCTGTAGCACTACTTAAGATTTACAGACTTCTCGACACAAGGTCTGACTGTCTGCGACATTTCAGCTTATTGTGATGACTGTACTGTTGCAAATGCAGTCGCAAGTTAAAGTTATTGTCCTGTGCCAGAGTACAACCCATCCAAAATATTGGCCTTGCTTCAATTAGGCCTGCTTAAGATCTGGACCTGGCTTTTATCCTTCACAGCAATCACCAGCCTTGATCCCTGTACCTTGGTTTTACAGTGCTATCAGTGGAGCAGAATCTATAAACGCTACATTCCAGGCCAGCTTTCCCCTTGGCAGCTCCCAGCACTGAGCGTGTATCTTCATCTAATACCTCACTGAGGGAACGTGATGACTGTTATGTGGCTCCCTCATGGCTGAACAAGGCCTGTTCATGTAGCCAGAGACCAAATGCTGGATAAAGGAAATCCAGCCTGCTCCGATTTCTTATCCCCCCCTACCAGAGGAACATAATGGCCTACAAACCGCTGCCGTCTGTAATAGACTGGCCTGCTTATGGTTTACAGTCAGCCTTAAATGAGACGAGCTGATTAGAAACAGAAAAGAGCGAGCAGATTAGACGGCGAGCAGAATGACGAGCGTGGAGCCATTCCAGGCTTTACAGCTGCCCGAAACACAATCCATCGCTCATGTGAAGGCAGAGGAGGAGAAATAAAAGCGGGGTCGGAGAGAGAGGGCCAACAGCTCTTTATCTCGTGCCAGCCTGCTGCCTTTGATTCGCAAACATAGCACGCTTAGCTCATCCACCAAAACCATGTGGACCTCTTTAGCTCATTCTTTTAATTTACTCTCCCCAATTCTATCTGTCATTTATAAATCTACCAAACAGCGAGCGATAAAAGAATCCTGGATGTGTCTTTGTCTCATTGGCCCTCTTATCTCAACCCTGCCACTTTAAACTCGTAGGTTTTGCCAAGGCTTTGAATAAAGTTTTGCCAGGTCTTTGGGCTTTGAAGTGGTTAGGGGGGAATTTTTTTTTATACCCCTGGCTGGGTAGAACTAGGTATAGGGTGGGGGTGCGTTGGCCCCCAGGCAAACCTTGGAAGCAGGCGAGGTGAGCATTCCCCAAGCGCTTGGTGCATTTTCTCAGACTACATCAGGTACGAGGCCTTGAGGGGGCTTTCTGTCATGGCCAGAATGTGAGTCAGGTTTCCAGCCCAGTGTCAAGGTGGAGCAGATCAAACCAGACTGCCTTTTGGTGGAATGCGAAGGTAATTAACAACAGCGAGAGTCAGATTGTGGGTATTCTGTGTCTTCAAGCAACAAGTTCAGGCGGCCAGAGATGTCAGCCTCAAGAGTGTCCCGTCTGATAAAGCAGCATTCCAGCTTTAATCAGGCGACGTGATTTAATATGGCTGTCAGCTGCTGAGTCGCGTCAGGCTTTTCACGCAAACATTGGTAATTATTGTGGGAAGGCCTTGCCCATATCAACAGCAATTTATATTCAAACTAAGACTGACTTGACTAAACACTTCAACCGCTGACTGTCTAGAGATTCCTCAGCATTCCACAGAGAGCAGGATTTATATCACTGAAGCCTTGATTATTCATCCGAGGTGCTGCTCCCCAGTGGACATCCATCCATTTCAATAAGAGAACCCTGTACAGCTGTATCATCCCTCTGCAGATACGTCGCACTTTGATGTTGCATTGCAGCTGTTCAGAGTCTTGGATTCATGCCTTTTTAATAGTTGATGACACGTGTTTAAGTAAAATGCAATTTCTGCCTGTTTTTACTAGCTCTCTGTGATGTTTCACAGGCTTTTGACAGGGGACCATAAGGGTATGTTGAACTGCTGCAGTCAGTGACCATATCTGATCAGTTTTAGCTCATTTAAACAGTTTTAGCTCATTTAAACATTTATTTCTTTTATATATTTATATATATATATATATATGAAACCCATGAAGCTCAATCCTAAAATACTCTGGAACTGACGTCATTTGGTATATTCTGCTGCCCCACTTGAATGACAAGCCAACGTTACTGTAAACCTGTGCTCGGACTGACTTAGCTCAGTGCAGAGGGCTCTGGCACAAAAATGGGTGCTTTTACTGTAAAAGAGTTGAACCCGGCTCAATTTTTGCCTCACGCAACATGATGTCATCTGACAAAGCGCTGCATTAGCCTAGCCTTAGTTTACACACAGGGCAACAGGAAATGCAGAGGGTCCTTTTTTTTGGAAGGAGAAGCACAGGCTATTTGGTTTGTACATACGTACACACAAAAACAAATATTGAACAATTGAATAGAAAATGGCTTATTTTATCTTAACAACAGTCCAAAACCCAAATATATTCAGTTCAATATCATAGAAGACTAAGAAGCCAGCAAATATTCACCTTTGAGAAATAGAGATACTTGTTTTAAAGCTTATGAATGACTTTGCAACTCTGCAAAGGTGTCACTAGGAATCATTTTAGACTCTATCTCAAAGATATAGAGGGAAACTATAGAAATGCCCTGTTAACATTACAAAGCAATGTACAAGGATTGTGTGCTAGTAGATATTTGATCAGACTAAGCCTTGTTCAGTTGTTTTTTTACGGACAGCCATATGTTACTTTGCAGGGAGCTTTAACACAGTAGTCTCTAAAAATGGATGAAGTGGTTGCATTTTTTATCACGCAGTGCTGTCAGCGTGAACTCTGCTCTAGGCCTGTGTGTACTCTGTCAGACCGACTCGTGGCTTTACTGTCATTTACATGAGACTGAGATGGAGCAGAACAATGACCGGGGGGGGGGACTGCTCCACCCAGCTTCCCTCCAACTTCCCTCCCCCTGAAAAAACACACATCAACATACATCTTTCACACTCCGTTTGACTTAATGCACTTTTTTTCAACTGTTACACAAGCAACACTGCTAAAGCCTTTGAATGTTCAAATTTAAATTGCAGACACAAGGTCTTTCTACCTCCTCTGTCCGTACAGTAAATATTTATCTTCCTTTTCACTGAACTGTATGAGTATTTCTTGGCAAGTTTAGCCTATGGAATCCAGGCCTGCGTCAGAATGAGCAGTTTGTCAGGTCAAAGGATGGATTTTTCCTTTGAACATCCAACCCATGGTGTCATGGTAATATGAAACTGTGATATTGTTTGAATCTTCCAGGCAGCCGATCAAGCCTCTATCATCAGGCTGGTATCTAAAGACAAAAATGCAAAACCCCTCATTTTCTGTCTCAAAGTGTTGAAACTTGCGTGTAGTGTTCATTATGGCTGTGTCTTTGTGTTTCTGTTGTCTGTGTACATCATCGTGCTTTTATGTAACAACACAACGTAATCAGGCTCAGGTCACAACAGTTTCTATAGCCTCAGTCTGTGCGTGTGTGTGTGTGTGCGTGTGTGTGTGCCTGTGATGAGTAGACAGTGGGGGTGTGTTTGTTGAGTCAGAGTATTTACATTGAACCCAGCCCACCATTGGAACAAGTCGCTGCTTGGAGGGTGTTATTTATCTGCAAGCTGCTGACGGAGTGATTTCCAAAGGTGGCAGGAACAGGACGGGCCCACTTTTCTTCTCCCTTTCCCCGCTGTGTCTGTTTTTGCACAGAGATTAGTCTGGTGTCGTTTTTATCTCGTGTGTAAGACCCAAGCTTATAGCAATATTTAACTTGGAGGGGGCCTTCACACTTAGCACGCACGCTTCACGGACAATGAGCTGCAGACTTCAGCTGACCTTCTGAACTGTACCCACCACCACTATTCAGGCTTTTCTTAGTCTCCCTATTAAGCTGATGTTTGTATAACCTAGTCTGAAAGTTATTCTTCTCATATGTATAACTCCTCTACAAACACACCAATACTGTCCAATAAGCAGTGTATGAAAAGTTGATGTTCTGCCAAGAGCTGGTACAAAACATGAAGCTTACCTAGAGCAGGCCTGAGTAATAAACCTCACTGACTGACCCGACTGGATAGTGTCTGGAGTGTAGCAGCAAAGAGGTACCAAACCATGGCCCTGTTTGCTTCGTCTTCTAATTAAACTAATTATATTTTCAGAAAATATAACGTGAGTAACATGAGTTATTACATTGTACTTTCATTTTGCAGTCAATCAGAGCAGCACGTCACAACCGTTTTTTTTTTTTTACAGTTTACACAATCGCTGCTGATATAAAAATCACATATATATTTATCATCTGTCTGTCATCTATCATGATAGATTATTGGTAGTGAATGCTAAAAAGCTTCTGCATTGTAACTATGTTGCCCACCGTTATTGGCTTATGTATACACATAAAGTTATCAGGTTAATGTTCAGTCTCGTGAACTGTTCATCACATCACACAAACCCTAATACATTTAAAATGTTTGTTTTGTAAGGGGAATTAATTATTTTTTTGAATTATAATATTAGGGATGGGATGATATACGATAATATCATATCTCATGATATAGAGCACTTTGTAATAATCGTGAATATTCTCTCACTGACTTGGCTTGACTTGAAAAAGCTGTCTCTCTCCAGCATACAGTCCTATATTGATTTCCTGATATATTTTGTACAAGGGGACAAGGTAGAGCCCCCATTTTCCCACTCAATCCAAAAATCCCAAGGCTGTCACCATGACTGAAGGCGTGGCTTCCCATACTCTATACTCAAAAAAGTTTCTTTTGAGGAGTATATTACTGTATTTATCTATAGAATAAAACTATTATCGTTATTATGACCTATTATTAGGTGACTGAAAAGGTGTAAAGTTGTTATCACAGTGTTATCACTTCAGTTTGAGAGCACTAAACAGTGGCAATAATTGATTAGTCTCTGCCATTTAATATCTGGCTGTTAGCTTGTCAGTTTGTTCCCGGGCTAGCTTTAAAACCAACAGTGACACTTCTCTGCTGTGCTCAGCTGACACTGGCACTGAATGAAAGTTTGCTGAGCAGAAGTGAATTACACAATCTTTTATTAACTGCTCCATTCACAGCCTCCTATTGAGATGCAACCAGCTTTGAACAAACCATGCTATTCATTTGCTGTGTGAACAATCAGTCACAGCACCAGCTGAAATGTATTTCAAGTTGTTGAGCTGATAGCTCTTACATTTTTTACGAACGTGGAAAAACAAACAGGTTAGCCCGTCAGAGAGGAAATGCCCTGCCCCACCGCTCCGCTTCAACACAAACAAACACACAGCTCAGTCATTCATCGTCAGCCACCCCTGACCATTATGTGTCCATTTTGGCGCTCCTCACCTCGCTGGTCAATCAGGTCCTAACGTCCTGTGTGTCTCGCCAGAGTCTGGCCTCCATGGTTAATGGACCGCAGTAACGGAGCCCCAGGAGTCCCAGAGGCCACCAGTGCTCTTCTGGGCTTTAATAACCCTCAGCCCCAACAGGCCAGACCGCTCTTCTCACCTGCTGACTGACTGACAGTCCACATGCAGGTGTTAAAGTGTCCCGCTGCCCAATTAACCCTTTCCTGTCCCCAGAAAGACCTCCAGCAGTGCCTATTGTAGCTTTTACAATAGAGCTACGGGGGCAATGAGCATAATTGGCCTGAAGTACAAGCCGGGAATGGAGGGGTCATAAATCGCTCTTCATGTTAGTCTCATGTTGGCCCCCAGACAAGGATGTGTACTACAGCACAAAGCTAAGAAAATATATTCAGCATGTTAGTTGTTTACATATGCAAGGCCTTTTTAGTCTTTGTCATTCAGGCTTCTCAAAAGAAATGCACCAAACTCAAAGAATTTGAATGAGTGTGTATTCCAGATTCATGCTACTTGTGTAAGCGCCCATGGTTGACCGGACTCCCAGTCACAGGTGAATGATAAGACATATTCCAGTGGTGCGTGTTGAATTGCTGCTAATAACCTCCCTCTTCATTTTTACACAGAAACGGAAGCGCAGAGAGAAGGATGAGAGTGACGCGGTCAGCCTCTGCAGCTTCGACTTTAAGGTAAAACACATCGTCAGACATTCAGCGCCGGGTCATATAAACACCACAGCTTTCCACACTGGTGTAAACAGCAGAGGTTGGAAGCCCCTTGTACTGCTTTAAAGACCCACTATGAGAAGAAGTGAATGGAGTCTACATTTTTCCTTTGTCATTTAGTCACAGTCCATTCATGGGTGAAGTCATACAATATTCATTTTATTCCACAAAAATTAACAAAATGAAATCGGGGCTAAAACTCAAAGCAATAAAGGCATTATAACATAAATTAGAGCTAATTCAAGCCTTTGTAGATTCGTCTCATGTTACGTTTGTTTATGGGCTTGTTAGGATCAGATAGCAACAGTGACAGAAAACTGTAAGCCGTATCTGATGTATTGCCGGATCTGAAGTCTGCGTTTGTTCTGTTTATTCAGAGCGTATCATGAAAATGACTAAGCCTATCAGCAGAAGACATTTAGATAAAGCTTGTGTTTGTTTGTGAGGAGCCCATTGAGCTCTGCTGTTAGTTACGCCAGCTTCTTCAATTGAGAGATCTGAGTGGCAGGACTGGCCGGGCTGGAAAATATACCTCATTTGGTGTGTGTGGGCGTTAAATGAGCACATGCACGTTTAGAGTGCAGAATAATCTTGTCATAACTAAACACCCTTTAGCTTCTGGCATTTCACTAGAGTTTTCACTTCACTTAACTTCATCCGCTTATCTAAATGAAAGTGTCTACTAGATTTATTTCAGATGTTCTCTCTTTTCTTTCAAATATTTGGGTGTAAAACTGCTCTCTTGCTAGGGTAGCCCCAATGGACCAAACAGTTTATAATCAACCTGTGGCCCCTCTCAATCTCTTCTGTCTCCATGCAGGCTGTTTTTGTCCTGCACCCACATGAGAGCGATTAGTGGAGATGTATATAGACTGGACTGTAACCAGTTGGATCAGTTGCTCTTATTTAGCTAAACAAAACTCAAAACAGTGTTGTGGAGAGCCCCAGGGCCACTCCCTGATTCAAATCAGAGCAGCACTCAGTGCACTGACTTTATTTTCTTTTCTAATTGAGCTGCTTGCAGCGCAGTCTAATCCCTACACACTGTGTTCACAAACAGAGGCAGTTAGGGCAGAAATCCCTTGTTAACGCTGTGGCTGCTGGCATACTGCTGCCCTTTGGCCCTGACTCCAAATGGAGTTGTTAAGTAAAACGTTGCAAGAATGGTCTTAGAAAGCAGTTCTTTTGCAGTATCTCAGTTTTGTTGTGTATTTACACTATTTATTAGTCTGCTGATTATTTTTTGTCTGTTAACCAATCCAAAACTCGAAAACAGATCATTTACTTTACAGACCGAAAATTAGACTATTTCCATCACAGAAACACTGGAATTATTTGGACTTTACAATCTTTAATGGGCACATAAAAAAAAAATTGTAAATCAATACAAGCCTACCTAAATAAATATACCATTTTAGCCAATCTCCTGTATCAAGAAAACCAAGAATGCCTAAATCCTGAAATGATTCTTTAAAAAACATGGAACCTTAACACATAACCAAAGAAAAGCAAAAATCCTCAATGTGGAAGCTTACCAAAATTTTAGTTTTTGCTAACTATACTAACAACTAAGATCACGACAAGATCTAAAATTATTTTAAGTCTTAACACTTTTTGCACCATTTGCCCACAGGGGCTACACAAGTAATGATAACAATGAACAATAACACCATGGAATAATATACTAACAAAATCACAGTAGACTCATAGAATATATTATATACACCACTGTACTGGAAGTGCATAGCTCATCCAGCTCACTTCTTGCTAGATTGAATATAAAAGCCTGCCTGCCCACCACAAACCGGCCTGGCCCTCCAGATCATCGAGGTACTTTTTAAACTGGAAGAAAATCTAATAAAACAACTCATTTTCAATTACGCACATTGTTTTAATCTCATCACCTGAGCTGTAACTCCTACACTGAATCACGAAAAATCTCAGAGCCTAAAATAAGCCTTCCACTTCTGGAAACACGATCACAGAATTTAATGTAAAAAGCTGTTATCATCTCTGCACTCGGCTCCAACCCCCTTTTTGGGCCACCACCAACAACACAGAACAAACGTTGCCTGCATGCCACCATGGCAAAAAATTCATCTTGGGTTTCACTCAAGAACCAACAATATCATTCTCTACAAAGCTCAGTCACTGGGTATCTTATTACCCACGTGTTTTAGCAACAACTCTCTGTAGGCACTAAAAACAAACTAAGATTAGCTTTAGACTGGGAACTATTCATTGGGGCCTTACAGCTTTGAATATAATCAACTGTCTACATTTCTTTCTCTCTCATTCGTTATTATTTACAACCAGAGGATAAATTATATTCCTGTTCCCCAAACAGAAACTTCTAGGATAATAAGTAGACTCAGCACACCCTAACGAGTTATTTAAACCTCCCTTAACCCTCGACATCTGAAACTACGGGCCAAAACAATTCTTTAATCCCTTTCGTACCCCCCCAGTATCAAAACCCATTTTCTTTAAAATCCAGTAAAAACAAAAAGCAATCTCCATACATCAAACCACTGATGCTTATCCATGTCTACAGGCCCACACATCAATCCTTAACACCAAATTAACAGCTCATTAACCCCATTCCTCTTAAACAACCGCACTGACTCTTCACATCAAAACAATGGACATGAATTCTTTACTAACAACACACTCCCAGTCACGTTAACACAAAAAACATAAACCACAAATAAAACAATCACAAAAATAATTAAAGCAATCCTTTCACCTTATAACACACGACCAGCCATCATGCTTGGCATCAAAAAATAAAATCTGTAATTAAACCACAAACACTTACAGATCAATTTAGTTAGATCTTCTCATGCCAATCACTGGAAAAATATTATTTATTAAAAAACACTTAGCCTTAAAGAGAAAGATACTGGACAATAGCTCATGGAAAAATACATTAGAAGACCGCTGACAAACCTTGGGAGAAAAACACCCTTCTCCAGAAATACCAACATCCAAAAATCTTTCAAAATATTCAACCTGGAGCCTTTCGAACATCCCTGCATTGCACCATAAAGTCAAACATTATATCAAACTTTATTTACGTTTTCTAGATTGTGCCAATGTAACACTCATGGTTCCTTAATTATCACCGGGATTCCACATTATTTTCACCCAAACATAAAAAATCCAAATTAGGGTGTTTTTGTTTTGTTTTTTTACGACTGAACTCAGTGTATGCTAACAAAATAACTTAGTCCAACACCCCGCTCCATTTTCTTCTCGCAACCTACCAACACAAAGCAGCACAACGCCCTCCTGTTTTTAATCGTCCACAGCATCCCAGGCATGTTCTTGCCCGGAGCCTCCTTAATCCGCCCCCAAGCCTAAATTAGCTCCAAACATCCAACTCCACGCTCATGTGAATTAATTAGCTCACCCCTCAGCCCGACTCCCGTCAGCACGCATAGTAGACGGGAAAATCGCACTCCCGTCGCATACCACCTCCTCCACCAACTCAACCCAGACTGCAATTATGGTCGCATCGTAAATCACGGCATGGCTCACTCAGAGATGTACTAAGGCAAAGCCAGCAGCCACGCCATGTTTTAGTTTTTAACAGCTGACCGATAACTGCTGATTCACCCAGTCTCCCCATAAAGTGAGAACAGCAACTTACGTGCTCCTGAACACGCACAACTACACACAGACAATTCATGTATAAACCTCCTGGACCTCAGACTGGCATAGTCTTTCACTCGCTTCTTATCTCTCATGAAACCCAAATCTTGTGGTTCGGACAATAATCACTGGATGTGATCCCAAATCCACTTTTTTTTTTTGGGGTCCATATTGGGTTATTCAGCATCCCGTTGTCAAGACCACAAACCCCAAAACAAGGTCAACAACTATCACCTCAACATCCGTTTGCCCACCACACACAACCACACACAGACACACACACATAACCCCTGCCGTTTCAAAACCTTCTACCATAAGAAACCATAACAGCTCTCCATTTTGCCCAAAAACACTCCCACCATTTCGAACCTTCCTAGCAACACCTTCCACATACCACTCATCAACCTAACACCCCACTTCTTCGGCATTGACACCAGCTGGACAGGGTGTAGAATCCTGGGCTTCAGCCATGTTGAACCCCCTGGCTTGGATCCCCCTTGACGCACCCAACATGAAAAAACCCCATTGGATTTCTAAAGCTTCTTGCCTTACTGAAAATGTAACCCTTTCTCGTATTAGACCAACAACATAGTCAATCGCAACCCTACCGCCGCGCCCCATGTATTCAATAACATTCATAAACATCTGCTGAAATGTGCACAGCCCCCTCATATATTTCTAATACACTCCCCACTCAACAGACACTGGAAACGCCTTTTTGAACAGAGAGCTCCCAAAGCAAAACCCTTGATTAATTACTAAAAGAAATAAACACAGAAAATACTTGTAGTTTGTTCATAAATTAAACGTTATCATTTAACTCAACATTGAACCTAACCCACGAGACCTGGGTAGTACAAAACCCTCAAATTTTTGT
>NW_023339652.1:17190064-17201742 GCF_004916995.1 Morone saxatilis | reverse complement strand
GGGAATTTATTGACTTTTAGCAATCTTTTATGCATTCATGAAAGAAGAATAAATGTGTTAAATGTGTCAATACAAGGCCTACTGCTAAATTATATGACCATTTTTGAGCAAGTGCTGTCCTGTATTGTCAAGAAAACTCAAGAAGATGTCCTGGAAAGGTCCTGGAAATGATTTCTTAAAAACAGTGGGAACCTTGTGAACTATATATGACAAAGAAAAGGAGCAAATCCTCAGATGTGAGAGGCTTGAGCTGGAGAATGTTTAGTGTTTTTGCTTGAACTATGCCTGGAACAATTAATTGATCACGGTAGAAGATGCTGATTAAATTTAGGTTTTATAGTCTTTAGACTACTTTGTCACATTGTTGCCCACAGTGGTCTTACACAATGTAATGATGAACAGTGAAGCAATAACTACCATGGAATAATGGCTACTACAATATCTGACAGTAGACCTCATAGAATATATTTTATGATTCCACGCAACTGTACTGTGGAAGTGTCATAGCTGGCTATCCAGCTCACTGTGCGGTTTGGCTAGAGTTGGTAGATATAATAAGGCTCTGCCCTGCCCACCACAAGCCTGGTCCTGCCTCCAGATCATGGTAGTGTGACTTTTTACTGTGAAAAAGAATGTTGACATAATAAGAACTTCAGTGTCAATTACGCACATTGTTTTAAGTCTCATCACCTGAGCTGTAACTCTACACTGAATTCACTGAAAATCTCAGAGCCTGAAAATGAAAGCTTTTTCCACTTTGCTGGAAACACTGATACACAGATAGATTTTAATGTAAATAAGGCTGTGTGTATCATCTGCTGGCAACTGTGCTCCAAGGCCTCCCTTTGCACTTACTCTAACTAACTACAGAACAAACTGTTTGTCTGTGCCAGTGCCACCATGGCAAATGATGTTTTTCATCTTTGTGTCTGTCAGCTCAAGGAAGCTCTATCAGTATATCAGTTCTGTCTACAAAGCGTTGGCAGTTTCACTGTGAGTCTTAGTTACCTCACTGTGTTTTGTAGCAACAAGGGCTGCTCTGGGTGTGTGAGCACTTAAAAAACAAAACTGGAAGATGTTAGTCTGGTTTGAGAACTGTACTATTCATTGTCTTTACAGGCTGTTGTATGATTAGATCACTGTCTACATCTTCTGTCTCTTCATCTTTATTTGATTGTAGCAACAGAGGAGTGGAAGTATTTATAGTTCCTTGTCCTCAAAGCAGAAACTTCTGAGATTAATAGGAGTTAGGATCTCTCAGTCACACCCTGAACTGAGGGTTGATTTAGAAACTCTCCTAAACCCTCTGGGGACAGTGCGTTTAAACTTTACGGACTAATAAAATGTCTTGATTCCCTTTTCGTAACCCCAGTATCAAAACCCATTCTTTTAATATTCCAGTTGGAGAAACATAACAAATGCAGATGCTTCCATACATGGCACAGAGGCTCACTGAGTGCTTTGATGCCATGTGTTACAGCCCACAGTCATCAGATCTTAACCCAAATTAACAGGAGCTTCATTTAGACGTCCATCTCTTTATAGAAATGCACTGACGTCGGTTTCACATCTAAACAAGTGACTGAATTTCTTTACTAACAACACAGCTCTAGTCACAGTTGAACTAGCATAAAAGCAGAAGCAGCACAAAGTAAAACATGCACAAAAATAGATTAAATGCATGCCTTGTTTCACCTTATTAACAGCACTGACTCAGCCATCATTGCTTGGGCATCAGAAATAATAAAATCTGTTTAATAAACCACAAATCACTGTGACAGAGGCAATTTTATGTTGAGATTCTTCTCATGGCAGATCAGGGTATAAAAATATTATTTTATTAAAAACACCTTTAGGCCTTAAATGTGATTGTGAAAGATGACTGGATTAATGAGCTTCAGTGGAAAAATACAGCTTTAGAATGTACCGCTGATGCAACCTGTGTGAGAATAGTACACACTCTTCTTTCTTCAGAAATACCAAGGCATTCAAAAATGCCTTGCAAAATATTGTGCAAGCTTTGAGGCTCTTTCTGTAACAGTCCTGTCATGCACCAATAAAGATATAACATTATGTGATTGACAAAGCTTTATTTTTACGTTTTCTTTAGATGGTTGGTGCCAGGAATGGTACACGTTCCATTTTTCTTTTAATTTTATCACCGATTTCCACATTTATTTTCACTCAAACATAAAAGGAAAGTCAAATTATGGGTGTTTTGTTTTTTGTTTTTTTTACTGATCTGAGAGCTCAGTTGTTGCTATACAGGAAGATGAACTGTTCAGTCCAACACCTCCGCTCCATCTGTTTTCTGCTGCTGCTGACCTCCATCAGCAGAGGGCAGCAGCACCGCCCTCCTGTTGTTTTAAGTCAGTCAGCAGCTCTCAGCAGTGTTTCTTTGCCCGGAGCTGCCTGCTTAATGCCGTCCCCAGAGCTGTAATTAGTCTGCGCACGTCCTGTACTCACTGCTGCTGATGTGGAGGTTAAGTTGAGCTCAGCCCCTCAGGCCTCGAGGCTCGGCCCGTCCGTGGCACGGCATAGGTTAGACGGCGGTGAAATTTCGCCACTCGCCGTCTGCATTACTCATCCTCCTCCACCACTCTGAGCCCAGACTGGCATGTATGTGTGTGTTCTGCAGCGTAAATCACGGCAGTGCTCCAGCTGCAGATGAGTGTGACTAGAGGGCGAATAGGCCAGGCAGGCCACGCCATGTTGTGTTTAGTTTTTATAGCAGCTGAGCCAGATGTACTGCTGATTCAGCCCGAGGTCTCCCCATACAGGGTGAGTAACAGCAGGACTGTACGGTGTCTTCTGAAGGCACGCACAGACTACACACAGACAGATTCATGTTTTATTAAATCCTCTCTGACTCCTCAGACTGCATAGTTCTTCACTCTGCTGTCTTATTTCTCTCATGAAACCCAAATCTGTTTGTGTTCTGACAATGAAGTCACTGGATTTGTGATCCCAATCCACTTTGTTTTGGGGGGCCATATGGGTGATTCAGCATCCTGTTGGTCAGATGACCAACAAACCCAAAGAACAAGGTGTCAACAACTATACACCTCGATTAGCATCTGTGTTTTGTCTCACGCACACACACACACACACAGACACAGCAGCAGCATGAAGCCCGTGTCCTGTTTCACACCTCGGTGTTGACCCAGGAGGATGAAGCCATGAACCGGCTCCTCCATTTGCCCAAAACACTCGCACACTCATGTTGCGACACCTTGCCTAGCAGCACCTCCACATTAGCCACTCCATCAGACCTAACACCTCCACTTCTTTCTGTGCATTTGTACACCAGCTGTACGGGTGTGTAGAATCCGTGGCTTCAGCCATGTGTGCACCCTCCTGTCTTGGTGAATCTCCCCTGTGAGCGCACGCACAAGCATGAAAAAGAGCCACAGGTTGGATTTCTGAAAGCTTCTTTGTCTTTACTGAAACTGGTTAACCCTTTTCTGCTTTATTAGACCAATCAACATATGGGTTGCAGTCGCACCCTACCCCCTGCCCCCAGTGGTATTCAATATACAGGTTTCAGTTTAAACATCTGGCTGAATGTGTCACAGTGCCCCTGCTATTGATATTCTAATTGATCACCTCCCCCAGCTCAACTGATGACACTGATAACGGCTCTGTTTGAAGCAGAGAGCATTGCTCCTCAAAGCAAAGACCGCTTTGATTAATTAGCTAAGAAGAAATAACCAAGTAATAATTACTTTGTAGTTTGTTCATTAAAGTACATTAAACGGTTAGTCATTTAGCTTCAAACATTTGAACCTGATACCCACGAGACCTGGTAGAAGTTGACGAAATAGTCCCTCTTTGTGTTGGAGCTGCAACAGTGATTTAGCATGATGACTTTAGTTTTATCTGAAAAATTGCAGCATTAAATCTCACTCTGAGCATGTGCAATGGTCATTTGGCTTTTATTTCATCATGACTGCATAAATTTAACACTAATGTAGTAATATGTGTCTGTGTATATACTGGTCTCTGAGCTTTCCTGGCAGTTTTATTTAAATCAACTTACTCACAAGAAAAGTTTTGGTGTAATGCTGCACAAAAATCATATTTATTATTATTAATTTATCTATTTTTTTTGTTCATCTATTAAACTATAAAATGTTAATCTTCAGGCTTGATTGCTCATTTGTGTTTAATCTACAGTCCAAAACCCAAATATATTCAATTTCTAAAGCTATACAACTGAGAAAAGAAGTAAATCCTCACATTGGAGAAGCTAAACCAAAAAAGCTTTTGATAAATGACTGAAATGATCATAAACATTGTTGCCAGTTAATTGTCTGTTGTACAACTATTAGCTCCAGCTCTAATAGTTGGTTTACTGTTGAAAATGTGCTATTTTATATACTATTGCCTTTGATAATAAAGCTCATTGTTTAACTGCAGCATCAGTAGTCATTTTTCTGCCGTGTGTTTATGTAAAAAAAAGAAATTAGAAGAAATATCTGCTGAAAGGTTCTTAATGTATCTTACCGTTTTGACCCTCAACTATCAAATTTTGTACATGACTCCAAAATGTATTATCCATGCTTTAATGCAGACCTTAAGCCAGTACCCTGAGATAAACCCACTTTCTGTTAGACAAGGTTTAGTCTTCTTCAAACTTTATTTGCCCTCATCAGAGTTGTGTTTGTTAACTCTGCTTAGCAGTAAGCGGTACACATGATCTTAAAAATTCTTACTACTGTTTTCAGTCAGTGGATGGGGTCAACATAGCCTGCGGGCACTTCCAAGTAAACCCGAAACCGCCTGAGCGGAGTCTTGCTCCTCCCCCGTCTCGCCTCCCAGTATAAAGCCCTCCCTCCCTCAGACTACCTCAGACCAAAGTTTAGAAAGAGTGTGTGAGGGGAGCATTCAGAGAGCCCCGTCCCATGAGGGAAGAAGAAGCATAGGGGGGAAGGTGTATTTATTTATTCAGCCTTTTTTACTCTCACACAACCCTTCATTTTCATCAACTATTTTTTTTCTCTGATGTGGATTACTTGGAGCTGACTCGCCAGGATTAAAAAAAAGGATATTGTGTTTTTACTGAAAGCTATGGTGGCTTACGATGAACTGGGTAGCTTGGTGCCTATCAAACGGACTTTGCAAGTGATAGACAACCAGAACCAAGCCAACAAAGAGTCAGAGGTGAGATGCAAAATCATTCATGATGGTTATATTTCTGCTTTGTTAAGCTGTTACCTGTGCCTTTCAGTAAATGTTTGCCCGGAACTCCTATCTTTGTGTCAGACTGTGAGTGAATCAGCGCCTAACCCTGTTTTTATCTCACTTGAGCACACAGTGTTAGTGTGTGCTCTCAATTACCCAGTGCCTGTAAGATGAGACTTTGAACTTTGTGCCTGGCCACTAAAAACAATGCTCAAGATACTGCCTAACCTGGAAAAGTTAATCATTGGATCGCACTGCACCTATGGTACAGTCATAGCTGCAGTGTACTGACCCCCCTTAGTGTTGTGTATTCCCTGTCTGTTCTTAAATATGCATCCCAGCAGGCAGCTCAGCCACGGTGGGATATGGAGAGATCAGGATAGTTGGTAGACTCAAAGAACCACAAACAGTGACACAGCAGGGGGTAATCTCAGTCAGCAACCCTGCATCCTTTTAGTTCAGACATGTCTAAGATTACTTTTCTTTTGACCTCTGACATTTCAAGTCAGACCGAAGTATTTTTTATGCAAATGCAGAGCATTCCTTCAGCTGCACAATTAAAGGGACACCGGCGTTGAAACCTAAGTGTGCTCTCTGTACTTATCAAAGCGACCACCCTTCCTTCCCCTCTTCCCCTTTTGAGGCTTCTCTTTCGGAAGAGATTTCAGGAAGATGTGGTTTCATTGACTGTAAACCACTTGATAAAGGAGAAGTCCAGGGACAATTCATGAAGTGAGTCCCATTCTCGCGCAATTGAGTCATCGTTTCAGCCTTACATGTGTTTTTTCGTCCAGTGCTGACTTATTGCTGACCTCGAGTCTTTCATTTATGGTCTGGCTGTTCTGTTCCCAGTGCCCTATCAGCTCAAGCTGTGGTGTAATCACAGGGACACATCTGGGAGTATTAGCTCACAGCACACACAAGGCTGCATCAAAGGGAAAGCACAGGAAGAGAGCTTTTGGGATCCCTAAAAAAAGCTCCTGATGTTTATGAGGTTGTAATCTTAGGTTAGGAGTTTCACCGCACATGTTACTATATACATGTCTGGAGGGTCATTGTTCCACTCATAATAGTTATCCAAAGCAGCAGCACAAACCCCGGATCCATGTGATTTCCTGAAGTGAGCCAGACTTGCCGTAGGTCCACAGGGTTCCTGGGTCACACTGCTAGGAATAGCAACTTCCCCATCTGTCTGCACTATTTCACTCTCCAGCTGATGCACAAAGAGTGGGACTAGGGGCTTTTTGTTATACTGAGGCCAGTTTCCAAAGGACAGGAAGGGCACAATTGCCATCATAGGTTACCGGTATCGCTTTGAAAAAACCCCACCCTCCTGTGACTTTTGCTTTTACTTTATTTTCTTTGTCTACTGGCAGTAGAAAAGAGCCAGGCCAGTCTAGCCCCAACAGACGAGTCAAAAAAAAAATTCAGTCTTTGTATGTAGACCACAATCAAAGCAGTTGACATGTGGCATCACTTTGCTGCCCTCTGCCACTAGAGGGCTTTCTAAGTTCTCAAGGCTGTCTGGCTGTCTGGCTGTCCTGGTCCAATGTGGAGACCCTTACCACAGCAGACCGTGACTCCACCGCAGCTCACAGGCCACGCCAGACTGAGCGGATCTGTTCCACAGCTGTGTCCGCAGGGCCCGGAGCCTCAATGGCTGCTCTGTTTCCCAGATCCGCTGAGCCAAGGCAAAATCCCATTTGGCCTGAGTCAGGAGAAAACACAAGCAGCTTTTTAGCAGTGCGGTGCTGGTTTTTAACATTCTCATTAGGGTGAAGTCCTTGAAATGAAATATGTTTTGTGGAGAGCACAAACTTTGGAAATGCTAATTATGACTGTGGTTGTCTGATGGTGTCATGTTTTTGAAGAAGCTCTGCGGGCTGAAATCATTACTTCAGATCTTCAGCTCTTTGATTTCTGCGGCCTGTTGTTGTTGGCGTAAGGCCAAAGCAGGTCTCTGCTTTCTACCAGCCTCGAGGCTGGGTGAGGGGAGGTAGAGAGAGGAGGGGGGGGGCTCACCTGGCCCAGGTGTAGTGCTGCTCTCACGCGAGGACTATTGAAGAGCCTGCCTCGACTTGCAGCCATAACCACCGCTGTGCGCCCCCCTGCCACGCCGCACTGTGTAAACACTTGAGAGGGGACATATTCACTGCCTGTTTACGACTCCTGCTCCTTCCCCCGACTCACAGTGGTGGTCTGTTTTTGCTGAACAGTCCTGACACACTGCCACACTGTCCTTACTGTGTTGTCTCTCTGGGAAAGGCAGTTAAAGAGCTGAAGCAATCAGGAAGCATTTATCTCACACTGTTTGAGTGATGTTACAGATCCACTCTCAAGTGGGCTTGTAGCCGTTGTCAGGCCTGATAGTAGCAGAGTGTGTGCATGGGGAGGGGTGTTAAACAGCTGAGAGCAGGGTCTCGTGCATTCCTGGCATTCTTCCAGACCCCCTTCCCCTCCAGATCAGCAGTCAGAGAGGGTCTTTGTGCTCAGTGGGCTGGCCTGGCTCAAGACTCTTCACATGATGGAGCCAACAGCTGCTGGAGCTGCTGGAGCTGCTTCCTCTTCCTCAGTATCTCTGTCTGTCCGCCGGTCCGCCAGTCTGTCTGCAGCTCGACCTCGGCTCTGGCTACTCCTATTCCCTCGCCCCAAAGCAGGGAGTAGAGTCAATAATGAGGATTTATGACTTGACTTGATGTGTTTTATCACAAGGAAGTCACAAGGGAGCGCCTGGACTCACTGCTGAGGTCTCAGTCACAGTTGGCGTTACTGATCGATTTGTTCCGTGTTGCTGAAGACTTTCCTTTGACAGTAGCTGTGATAAAATTGCCTGACTAATCCCCTCCTTCTGTTTTTCTCTTGCTTCTTCAGGAACCCAGCAACAAGCGTGTCCGTCCTCTCGGCAGGGTGACGTCGCTAGCCAACCTCATCTCTCCGGTGAAGAATGGGGCCGTCCGGCGCTTCGGCCAAACCATCCAGGTAAGCTCCCTGTGACATCCCGCAAAAACGGGAACTCCTCAGGTCGAGGGACACTGCACAACCCGCTTTCCAGTTGCAACATGTCTTACATCTGGGGCTTCCTCCTTCCCATCTGCAGGCCTCCTTCCGGGGCGATGGCAAGTCGCCGGGCGTGCCCCAGAAGCCTTGCAGCAAGGCGGCGGCCCCCACACCGCCCAAAAGGAGGAACAGCACGTTGTGGTCGGAGACTCTAGACATCCACCAGAAAGGGACTTTCTCCACCAAAGAGATCAAGCGGCAGGAGGTGAGAATCAGCACTGAGACATGAAAATACAGTAGAAATGGCAAAAAATAGTTAGGACACCAAGAGACAAAGTGTAGTTGTAGATGAATGAGTGTGCTAAGACAGAAATCCAGACAGTGGTGAATTATGCCTGTCTACCAGACTAGTTTCACATATTCCTGTAGTATTTTTGTCAAATAGTCTAAATGGGGCTTAAAGCCACCCAGGGATCATTTCCCAGTCTGTGTAAGCTCACATATACCTGACAAGCCAACAAACCAGCGCTCTGCTGCCCTACCTCCCCACTTGCCCCGCATATGTCAGACCTCTTAGCCAACTGTCAGAAGGCATAAACTTTGTACAGTTTAAAACACAGAGAGCTAGGTAGATTTCAAAGTTTACCTCAGCCCTTTGGCACCAGCCCAGTTTAGGATTTAGTCTAATGGCTGTAGTTTGCAATAATGTAATGACATCCTGATTCATGTGTTTTCCTAAAAAAAAGTATCTTTTTGTGCCTCCTCCCTCTCCTCAGGCCATATTTGAGCTGTCTCGTGGAGAACAGGATCTGATCGAGGACCTCCAGCTCGCACGCAAGGTTTGTACTTTTAAATCTCTGAGGCAGGGGGAGTACATACTGTATAAAGCAAACAGATTAAATCAAAGTCTGGCAGGCCTTCTACATAGCCAAGCCAGAAACTATAAAAAGACAGGAATTATTCCTCTGTCTTTCTCTTGTACCCCTAAAGCT
Source organism: Morone saxatilis (assembly GCF_004916995.1). NCBI lineage: Eukaryota > Metazoa > Chordata > Actinopteri > Moronidae > Morone > Morone saxatilis. Next base: position 17,192,569 of record NW_023339652.1, on the reverse strand, counting down.
CTTCAAGAGCTATTCTTAGCATCCACCCCTGCTGGGCCTGAAGGGATGTTGTTATTTGACTGTTGGCTCTGTTGCTGTACACAGGCGTACCATGACCCAATGCTGAAGCTCTCCATTATGTCAGAGGAGGAGCTTACTCACATATTTGGAAACCTGGACGCCTACATCCCTCTACATGAAGACCTCCTTGCGCAGCTCTCAAAAGCCACAGGGCCAGATGGGACCGTGGGCCAGATCGGACAGATTGTCGTAAGCTGGGTAAGTGTCACAACACCAATTTACCTCAACCTCTTTTCATTAAAACTCAACTGGGTTTCCAGTAAGAAAGGCAGCATTAGTAACGGTGTTCCACCTCCCCTCCAGCTGCCAAGGCTTAACGCCTACAAGGACTACTGCAGCAACCAGCTGGCAGCTAAGGCACTGCTGGACCAGAAGAAGCTGGACCCACGGGTGCAGGACTTCCTGCAGCGCTGCCTCGAGTCGCCCTTCAGCCGGAAGCTGGACCTGTGGAGCTTCCTGGACATCCCACGCTCTCGCCTGGTCAAGTACCCATTGCTGCTCAAAGAGATCCTGAAACACACTCCACCAGAGCACCCAGACTCCGCCAGCCTGGAGGAAGCGGTAAGCCGAGGACACACATTCATTTATTATCTCTTGGTTATCTTAAAACGTGGCTGAAGTTAATATTTCGATTCCTCGTGTGTTCAGATCACTGTCATCCAGGGCGTGCTGTCTGACATCAACATGAAAAAGGGAGAGTCTGAGTGCCAGTACTACATTGACAAGTTGGAGTATCTGGACGACAGGCAGAGGGACCCTCGCATCGAGCAGTGCAAGAGTCTGCTGTGTCACGGGGAGCTACGCAACAAGAGCGGCACGGTGAGCAAAACACACACATTGCTCCTCTGACTGCCTCCTCACTCATCAACACAAGCCTCACATCCCATATAAGGCAAACAGGCTATAACTGGCAGCTCTGCTGCACCCCAACCAATTTATGATTTAACCGAGTACGAACATCTTCCAGAAAACTTTGTTGGTGATTATGTGAAATATGAGCGCTCTGGTTTTAATCTTTGTTGTCTGTTTATGTCTTTTCAGAAGCTGCACGTGTTTCTGTTCACTGAGCTGCTGGTTCTGACCCGCCCCGTCACCAGGAATGAGCGCCACTGTTTCCAGGTTTACCGGCAGCCGATCCCAGTGCAGGACCTCGTGCTTGAGGACCTGCAGGATGGAGACGTCAGAATGGGCGGCTCCTTCAGAGGTGCTTTCAGCAACGCAGACAAAGGTGAGGCTCTTGTCAAAGTCAAAAAGTTTCTTGTGGTTAATGTAGGAATACAGTTTGATGTCAAAAACATCAGTTTGCTAATTCTACTTCTGCTTTCTCCGCAGCCAAGAACATTTTCCGCGTGCGCTCCCATGACCCGAGCCAGGCACAGTCCCACACACTGCAGGTCAACGACGTTTTCCACAAGCAGCAGTGGCTCAACTGCCTTCGCAGCGCCATCTCCGTCCACCGGCCCCTCAGCGAGCCCTCCACGCCCTCCCCACCTGCAAGCGACGCCCGCTCCAAGCGCCGTCCTTCCTCTGTCTCCGCCATCGTCCACATGGAGGAAGCAGATGAGAACTGCCCACAGCCGACCTCTCAGTCCGCCCCCAGCTCGCCGTGCAACAGCACAACCCCCAGCCCCACCACGACGTCCCCTTCATCCCGTTCCTCCTCATCCTCTTTGTCAACGACATCATCTTCTTCATCGACGTCGCCGCTCTCCTCACCCACAGTACACAAAACCAAAAAGGACAAGAAGTCTCTGTGTTCTTTAGGGAAGAGAAAAGAGACTATGGTGTGAACTGAGGTGAAAGGAGAAAATGGACTCCTGGGCGGACATTGTTTTGTACAGAAGTGTTAAAAAACACAACGTGGAGAAGCGTGGGACTTGTATTTATGTGTGTCTGCGTGCGTGCGTATTATTACAACAGTGTTCTGTGTTACTGTCCTCTTCGGCAGCTATTTACCTTACCCCTCCATCCAAGTGCACCCCACAGAGACACAGTATTCTGGAGAAAAGTGCACGGCTTCCACCAGCTCTAAAAAGGGAAGCATAACGAGAGGCAAACACACATTTCACACACAAATCTGTGTGAAATGAGTTTGTTGATTTCTTGAAGATCGAGGTGGTGCATTCAATCCTGTTTACTATTAATTGTGATATTTAAACATTATTTTAGACCTTACGGAGGGGCTAATGAAAGATTTACATTTTTATATTCTAAAATTTATTGTAGTATTTTTTTAGGTATCATAAAGCAGCACTGTTTTAGCTTTTAGGTGAATTTGAGCATGTTTAGCAGACAAGTAAGGAAAAGAATCTCCAAAAAAGAGTGAGATGTACTACACAAAGCTTAAAATGTTCTGTACAAGTCTGATTTTTAGATTAATCAGAACACACGTCTTATTTTTATACATTCCTTTAATGACGGATGTTAGAATCGGGACACTTTTAT
>NW_023339652.1:17178988-17190050 GCF_004916995.1 Morone saxatilis | reverse complement strand
AGGTGAGATTCCAGTTTCTCTCTGTTAGAACAAAGACATCGCTATGAAGTGTAGTGTTGGTAAATCATACGATGTCAAAATCATGTCAGAGAAGAGATGAGGAGTTTTGTTTTGAAACAAAATTTTGAACTGAGCCATGTTGGTTTGTAAAAAGCTGACTTTTCAGAATGAAACATCACTTTTCAGTGTAGCATCTTGCATGGAGCTTTAGTTGTGGACACTGCTTGCACCAGTAATGGCAGCAGGATGTATTTACCTGCCCTGAGGGACAGGACAGTTAAACATGTAAAAGACTGGTTGATAAGAGATATGAGAGATAAGAGAATGTTGTTGAAGGCTGAAGAGAAAAGAGTAAAGATTGATAAAGCTGTGTTTTGGAACTGAAATAGATTGTAATTGCAAGACGATAAACTCCATTAACTTTCTGTATAAGTTGATGTGATATCTTGCACATAGATGGATGATAGATGGTTAAAATCAAGTGAGAGTTATTGATGGAAAAAAGTACGTAGGGGAAGGGAGACAAAAAAGAAGGTTGTTGTATGTGTTCAGAAGATGCTTTTGTTGTTGAGGTGGAAAAAAGAAAAGAGAGAAGGGCAACTTGTTTGCCACAACCTGTATGTAATTAAAAGAACAATAAAGATCTGTGTAAGATTGCAACTGAACTTTTGGTTTAATGTCTTTTGTCTTGCCTCTGTCTTAAAGAATTAGCTCAACATTTTGAGAAACGCCATTATTTGCTTTCTTGCCGACTAACATGACAATACTGATATTCTGTACCCTGAAGATGAGCAAGTAGCCACTTAGCTTAGCTTAGCATGAAGACTGGAGAGAAAAGGCTAGTTTTGCTCTGTCCAACGCTAACAAAACCTGTGTACTAGCACTTCTTAAATGAACTATTTTACATGTTATATCTCATTTGTTTAATCCGTACAAAAAAAACAGAAGTATAGAAGTTGTGGTTTCACGTCAGGTTATGTTCCGGAAATTTCTTTAGCAAACAGCAGCCGGGTACATTGACTTCCTGGAGGAACCCTCTTTGCACTTCAGTTTTTGTACAGATGAATCAATTTAGATATATTGTCTTGTCAGAGAGCCTCAGATGTAGATCCACCTGTTTACAGTATTCATGCTAAATTACGCTAACCTGCCGCAATTTTTCATGCAAACCTGAGCTAACTGGCTGCTAGTTTTTATGTTAACTAAGCTAACTGGCTCTAGCTTTAGTGACAGGACAGGTATGACAAGAAGAAGAATTATTCTACAATCTCTTAATTCTAAACTAAGCTAACAGCTGAAATATTTCATGCTAAACTGAAACTGCAACTGCTTTGCCATTTTTCATTATTAACTAAGATAACCGACTGCCATTTTTCTTGCTAAACCAAGCTAACTGGCTGCTATTTTCCATTTTATACTAAGCTAACCAGTTTAGCATAGTTTTAGGTTTTTCATGCTAAACTAAGCTAACTGGCTGCCAGATTTTATGTTAACTGGTTGTAGCTTTCTGGTGGGGGGACAGACATGAGAAGAAAAAGAATTAATTAAACTTATTAAAAACTGAATTTCCCCATATATAATATAACATTCAGCATATATGGGTTGGTAGGAAGAGTTAGATGACAAGATCACTCTCAGCCAGAGAGAAAATAAGTGCATTTCCCTAAATACCAAACTATTCTTTTAATAGTCTTAAAAATAGACACAACAGCTTTCACGTCCTCACTGGGCTAGGTCGTATGACTCACATGACCCTGAATAGAGGAGTGCCCCAAATGAAGGCAGAAGGAGATACCCACTGATTTATGACCATGCTTAACTCTTAACTAAACAGTCAGTTCCCTGTAGGTGCCAAGAGAAACATTTCCAGTGTAAGAATTAGTCAGGATTTGCTTTTTTTAAACTGCAACATCGCTGCCTGGTCCCTGTTTGAACCATCTTATTTGTTGACAGAGCTTTTTTTGACGGAAACACCTCAATTCGTCAGGTCTGTGATTTCCATTTGGAAGACCTGACAAATGGTCTCCAAGAGCCTCTCAAACATTTTAATAAACACACTGGGTTTAACGGATTTAAGACTGGAAGGGCTGCTCTGTTCATGCTGCTGGGTGATGAAGCAATATAAGTGATCACTAGAAAGAAACAAAAAAGAGACAGGGCTCCATTTCAGCCATCACTGTGAGCTTTTTAACTGTAAAACTTTAAGTCTCTGCTGGAACCAGGCAGATTTTCTTCCCTTTTAATTTGTCTGCTTGGCAGAACCCAGTAATGGCCTCATGTCTGTCTGAGCATTCTCCAAACATTCGCTCATGCTCTCCACACAGTCGTCCATTTACTTTAATGGAAGTTGAGCATGTACCAGCATTGTAGTTAGTGAAATGGGAGCAGCAAAGTAGTTCAGCATTTGACGAGAGTCAAACAGCAGCGACTATGGACAGACAGACAGACTGTCATTTAATGGTATTAAAGGACCAGTGTGACAACTGTAGGTTGCAGATTACAACCTCCTCGCATCACCTTCCAATTACAAGCATGTAGGAGAAACTACTTGGCTGCAAAAAAAGTAAGGCCCTATCTGCAACCAGTGTTTGCTCTGTCCGTTCTAGGCTACAACATGGCAAACTCTGTAGAAGAGGACCCACTCCCTCTAAAGATGAAAACAGCTCATTCTAAAGTAATGAAAACACACACTGTAATGTGATGTTATATTATGAAGTTAAAAAAATGGTTGAAATGGATTGGATTGATTGAACATTTTAAGTAAGACCAATTACATTTAAGTTAAAAAAAAGAACATTTTATTTTCACAGTACAAATAAAAACTACAGGTCAGTGTCACTTAAAATGACTAGCTACTTGATCAAAAATGTTTAACTTACAAAATTGAGTTAGTTTTACTAACTGTTAACTGTTTGATGTAATAATTTTTTGAGTTAAATGAACTTTTTAACAATTCTGATTTTCAGGTGATTATACACTAATGAAAACATATCTGTTTTATCTGTATGTCACACCGTGGACCCTTAATGTGCATAATATATATATAATATTAAAGCCATATCCATGTCACGACCTTTGACCTTATACCAAAGCTGAACAGAGTTTACTTGTTGAAAATAAAGATACATTTAATGGCAGATCTTATCTTAGCCATGACCTTTGACACTGCACCAACCTGTTGAAGGCCATTACTGTAACTGCGTGATATGGAAGACCGGCTGTCTCTAGAACTACTTTTAAAAATTCAACTTTAAGAGTTTGCTCATTTGATTGTGGTTTAAAGTTGAAACACAAATGTTATTTGTTTTGAGACCACCAAAAAGCTTTTACTAGAGACTAAAAGCTGACCCTGCTTGAATGAAACCTGGCCTCATTTTTGTTGCTTTTTATCCTTGCAGAGACAGAAAGTGATTGTTTATTGAGTGTTGGAGGCGTTGATGAACAGGCCAATGAAGTGACTGGGGTTGATTTTAAGACGCCACACGCTCTTTAACTTCACCAGCTGCTGTTACATAACAAAGCGGTCTCTTTTGGAGATCTTGCACTTTATGCAACAAACACATGCCGCCTTTTACCAGCACCATAACTTTCTCTTTGAGCGTAAATAACAAAATAATCCAGCTGAGAACCAGTCCGGACAAACACATCAGGACCCTCTCTAGTGCACCAGAAACTTCTCTCTCAGCAGCTCAGCTGTGCTATTGAGAGAGCTGTGGGCCGAACTATGGATGGACGCAGACAGCTGAGCCTCCTGTCAGCGATCCATCACCGCCACGTCCTTTGACACTCATCTCCCTCTGCTAAAAAACCTCCACGAACACACCCTGTCAGCTACAAACGGCCTTCAGGTTCAGGTTCTGAGCTGCAGCCCGCAGAAGAGACTCACCACAAAGAATCAGATAAAGTAGGGGAAGCAGAAAGTTCCCTGACTGGTCTGACTCAGTCTCCTTGTTTCTCTTTATCTACAATGTGGAAGTGACACCTAATTCTGAGCATGAGCTAATGTGACGATGAGCTGAGGTGGCAGAAATCACCTCGGAGCATGCTGGGGGGGCGGAATAGTTCATTTTTTCGTGAAAAAAACCTGCATGCATTTTAGTTTTAGACTTTGTGGTTTGTCAGAATGACTGGAACTGTGTTTAATAGTTTGGATGTTCCAAATGACTGACAGAAAAATTAAGTCACCAATTCAGTTCATCATCTCAAAAGTGTGATGAATAGCTTAAATTGGCAACAATACACATCCTTTAATGGCTGCAAGTCATTGTCAGATGAGGCTTTACTTAAGGAACTGGTTCTCAAACTATGTGTACTACTGGTGGTACGCAGGCTGCATTTAAAAACATATAATGCTATCAATATACTACATTATTTAAACTATGAGGTTGCTGAAATGTAATTTAGTTACAAGTTTTGTATTTTGCTGTTATATACAAATACGTCCATGATTAGCTACGAGCTAAAATGTGGTGGTAACATAGTAAGCGGGGGTAAAATGAATGGTTCAAAAACATTGCAATCAGGGCTCCAAACAGTAACTGTTAGGAAGAGAAGTGTGGATCAGAAGAACCCTTTTCCACCAAATTATCTCTGGTTCTTGAACCTGGTTCCATTCAGGATTTAACAACAGTCAACAATAAATAATCTCATTAGGAATAAAGCTGTCTGTAGCTGAACAGGGTCGGCCTACACTGCTGGATTTTAACGTCAGCCATAATGGCCGATATATAGATAATAGCTGGAGAGCCTGATATTAGGTGGTACGCACGTTTGAGAAACACTGACTTGAGGAATTATTTAGGCTTGTCTTTGTTTGTACATAGTTACATAGGAATTATTTAGGCTTGTCTTTGTTTGTACATAGTTGCTCCAAGTTACATAATCCGACATGTTCACTGATTAAAGCTGCCCTAAAATTATATATTATAATATTCATACTAACATCCCAGAGAATTATCACCCAGCTCTGCAGTTAGCCTAAGCACATGCTAGCAAACAGTTGCTAGCATGCTAGCCAAGCTTATTTTGTTGACCCCGACTGGCCAAATAAAAATATTGTTTCTCCACCTGAATGCTTTTTAAAAACAAAAAAGCCTGTATTTAGACACAATAGAGACATTTTTAGAAGCTAAAAGTTTAATATAGGTTTATATTGAAACAATAAATCTGTTTTGTTTTGAGTTGTTTCAATCATGGGAGAAAATTTGCGTTGTTGCACATGTCACCGTTGATTAAAGGAATAGTTGGACGTTTTGGGAAATACGCTCACTTGTAATTTTGCCGAAAGTTGGAAGAAAAAATCACTGCCAGATTAAACAAACAGGATGTAACAAGTGAATTATTGAGCTTTAGATATGCTGACAGGCCGATGTTTTTACATTTGGACAGAGCCAGGCTAGCTATTACCCACCCTGTTTGTATGATAAGCTAAGCTAATTGGCTGGCTTCATATTTAGCTTACTAACATGAAAGTGGAATTGATTCCCAAAACTTCTATTAACTCATATAAATATTATTTGGCTTTATTCGATAGTGAGGATTAGAAAGGAACATGAGTGTTGCCTCCTTGTTAAGGAAATCTTGCTGTTTAGAAAGGTATTTGGGGGCTAATTTATCTGGGATAAAGGCCAGTCTAAACTTCCAGAAAATTACTGGCCTTGCCAGTAAAGGAAATTGTCGACAAAAAGGACACGCAGGGACTGTTTTGACAAAAATGGTCTGGTAAAAGAGCTGCAGGAAAACCCTGGCTGCAGCATATTTCATGGAGGACAACAGGACACTGCGGCTTGCTGAAGGCCCTCTGTCAGTGCTTGTGGACCACGTGGGCGATGAATTCATTTACTCATGGCTCATGCATGGTGAAAAGGCCACACAGCCCCACACAGAGTGGAGATAATATAACAGAGGGATTGTCTATGTGAGATTAACATGCAGACATGCGAAGGCTTACAAGCTGTGTAGCTTCTCTGTGTCTTTTGATGCTTCTGTATCACTTAAATGCAACAAAATCTCTTTTATTATCACCGGTGGGTAAGGTGCTAGAGGGCACTGGAAACTCCCTGGATATGAAACGTTGAGATCAGTTTGCCAAATCCGCACCCACAGCCAATAACACAACAAGCTCAAGACAAAATCTGACCAGCAAAGTAGTGCTTGAGGGCAACCACAGAAGACCGGAGGTCAAACCGGTTCACAGCACCCCTCCATCAAAACCCAGACTCCATGTTTATGTCAAAATACACTCTGTTCTGCTCGTCCTGACAGACCGGGAACTTGTTCAGTCGTCACTCACATGCTGCCGAAAGGAGCTGTCAGCTCAATGTTCTTCTCTCGCAGACGAATATCACCTCGTCTCATGGATTTCCTTTTGCCTTAGGAGATGACATGTTAGGGTGGGAAAGAAAAAGCCTTCAACAACAATTAATGGCTCACTAAAATATTCATGTTGCAAAAGGTTGATGGAAAGGTTTCCACTCAGGGAATGTTTTACACAAAACAAAAGCAGGGCTGAAACAGGCAGTTTGTGACCAAGTTCTGTCTGTTACAGCAGCAGCTTGTTCTAAGCTTACATAACCCCAGGTCCACTTTTTTCTCATAAACAGCAGTCTTATGGTGTACAATAAAATGTTTGCTAATATAGTGGGCAGGGTTATGCTATCAGGCGACAACTGTGATGTTTCAAAGGTTATTTGTTTTCCCATAGTCATTGTCATTGGCTGCATTTGTGCATGCATGAAGGTATTTTAGTTGTCAGTAGAAATAATGAGCTGCTGCATTGAAAAAATGGGTTACTGAAAAAACTGAATGTACAATTTTAAAATAGAAATCGACTCTGAGTCCAAAGAACACTGCAGTAGGACATTATTTTGTAGGCCAAGTTGCTCCATTTGGCTTCCTTACATAAGATCTCTAACACATGTTTTGCTAGTTCTAGTGAGAACATAATATTCCTTGTTACACTGTGTGCAAACTGTTTTCAATACATCATTTAAGTTTTTTGACAATCTACCAAACTCCACACTTTAAACCAAATATTTTAATTGGCAGAAAATAAGAATTCTTTTTTACTGCCAAATTATGTTTTATGCTGATGATGATATCTGATATCTGAATAATTGAAAACTGATAAAAAATAAATAATTTTTTATTTAAAATCAGTCAGTGTTGATTATGTGGCAATCAAGAAGTTGGCTCCATTCAGATCTCCAATAGATTTTCTGCATTGGCTGTAAGTAAAGACCAGCAGATATGTGATAAACAACAGATATCCCAATAATATAAAGTGTTTATTCCTGTGCTACAAAAAATTGACCTGAAACAACCCTGAAAAAGCTGGATGGTAAACACATAATTTGTTCAAAAACCAAATATCTTAGGTCATGCAGAACTATCTAGAAAAATATCTATATATATAAATCTGGTGTCTTACTGTTTTACCATATGACTGAATCTAACTGTTTGTACTATAATGTTACATAATGTTCGATGCTACTTGTACTTGAACATGGCTTCAGGATCATCCTGTTTTTTGCGTGTGTAGGAGAAACAGTGGTACCTGCGAAAGGCCATATCTACATCCAGTGTTTGGTTTGTCCATTCCGGGCTACTGTAGAAACATTGCGGTTCAACATGGTGGACTCCATCTGTAGATATGAACTGCTCAATTTAAGGTAACTAAAACACAACAGTTCCTATATTCAGGTCATTATACACTGATGAAAACATATCTATGAATATTATATTCCATTTCAATAGATCCTTCTGGACTGGAAGGTTGAGATATGCAACATGAATCAGTTCACTTTTGGATCAGTTATGAACTTGCAGGTGGTTGCTGTGATGTTTAAATCACAGACGCATAAATAGAAACAGACCAAATAAGGCTATGCTGACTATAATGACTGAAGTTAAAACTCAGCTAACCTAGCCAGAAGGCTTCAAGCTAACAAGCTAGCCTTTGTGCACAGCAGAATGAGCTAGTGTTCCAGTGGAAAGAAAATGTAAAACAAATGTGTAAAGTGTGTGATATTCATCCTAGATATTGCTTTCTGCATTAGCAGGAGATTCAGGCTTTCTTTCATTTCCTCTCGAGGAGGCCCAGGGCTTTTCAGATATGACACAACGCCCGCTCACTCGGAGCTAACTGGGGTTTTGCTTGGACGTTCGTCATGCCAAACTTTCCCTGTGTGTTTCATGTTGTGTGTGTGGCAGTGAGTAATCGCTCTCTATGTGCTGACTTTGAGGTAAAGTGCAGCGGACAGCTGAAGTGCTTAGAGGGCACATGACCTGCCAAGAGTGCTATAATAACTTACAAACAAGATGGTTATCAAACACCTTTTTTTCCATATTACTCTGAGTGAGAGCACATGCAGGTTATATTTGGGATGAATGCCACTGCTTTGATTTAGCTTTTCCCTCAGTCACGAGAGCTCCACATATCATACATTCACTAACAGATTAGGCAAAGTCGAAAATAGTGGCCTTGGCCAACCTCCTTGCTTGCCTCACTGGACTGACTCACTCCGTCAGGTATGAATGCTCCTCGGGTGAGCGATTTGTTTTAAAATCTGTCACCAGATTGTTTACCGTTCCCATCCCCGTCCAAGCCTCCGAATGTTCGAAAAGAGATTAGCTGAGAAGCTCTCTGGTCTCCAGGAAACACGAGAATCTCAGATTATCTCTGATTGCTCTGAGAGCTCTGTAGCCCTTTCTCACTGCACCACAACCCATAAATGGTCCTGCAATTTTCCATGTCTGCATCAGGAGCCGCAGTTCATTTTCCATGTGAGACGTTCCGGCAACTGCCTGGCTCGGGACCTGGTACAGTATGATTTCCATAAATATTCTTTCATGCCTCCAGTGGGAATTCAAGCAGCAACATTCCCAGGTAATGGTTATGAAAGTCTTATGTATGATAGCTTAGAGCAACTGAGACAATCACTGGAGACTGAAGTTTGCAGTGATGAAGGATTCTTATCTTTTTGGAAAAGGGCCCAAGTTTGTGTGGATACAGAAATAGAAAAGAAAACCATTACCTTATTTGGAGTATTGAACCTGGAAAGGTTTGCAGGCTCCACAGGAAACAACATCTTGTGTAACTGAATATATAATGTGAGGAGCTGGAAAATTCTACCAAGCACATTTGTTTTAGCTTAGCTTTGCTAACACAATGATACTCACTAATTAGCAACATTGCTTCAAAGAAGACAGATAGGGCAAGAAAGAAGAGTGGTCCCCAGTCAGCGATGATGTGATATACAAATAGCCAATCTTCTCACTGATGGTCTGGTTTCTTTATATAGGTCAACTACAGGCATCAGTATTAAACTGAGACTGTTTCATTACCAGTTAAAAACATCTTGTACAACAACAATTCCTACATTCAGGTGATAATACACTAATGAAAACGTACCTATGAGATAGTAGCATTCTCCAGTTTCTGTCCAATAGATGTCGTTCTCGAATGTGTACTACACCTGGAGCGCCTTTGATAAGGGAATGATGTTGTTTAGGTTTAAAATCAGCAAAAAGTATACATTTAAATGCTAAACAAATGCTATATGTTGCACTGTACAAGCACTTATCTATTTAAAATCTCTTCCCATCATTGACCTGATCTTGACCTTTTCTTATATTACATAACTGTATCTAATAAGCAGATCCTCATCAAACTTGGTTTAAATTCTAACTACAGGTTGCGGTTCACTGCTGCTGGAGCACTGCCTCTCCACTCGTAGCATCAAAGTGAGAACACACCTTTTGTACTGCAGCATCAAGATATTATGTAAGGCCTCTGAGGACATTGTGCATGTGTGTGTTCACATTTGACCAAGCTCTGTATATATAAGATGAGGGCTGTGAAGATGCAGCCTTATAAAACAAGGATTTGGACAGTGACTTATCTGTGTTTTGAGTGACAGTTACATCTGTGTACACAGCATCTCAGAGCTAACACATTGTTTTGGCAAGAGGCGCTTATCTGATGAAACTCTCAAACTCTCACCCTGGTTACAGCACTGAATGACTGTAATAAACTGACCTTTGTGTGTCTTTAATGATTTCATTGTTTGATACCAATTATTTTCTTCATATCCTTTCCTTTGTGCAGTGTCCAAACATAACATGTGTTTATACCATAAACATTTAGATTTAGTTGACATCACACACTCTGAATGCAGCTGTATAATAAGTTTCAAATTCTTACATCACCGAAGTACATGTAACAAGGCAAAGGTCAGACTTCTATTGCCCCAGAACGAGAGATTACAACAATCCAGTAAAGACTCATAAATACAAAGGGTAGAAATTGTATAAAATTTATTAAGATACACAGTGGCAGAAATGGGAAACCTGTAGTTGAATTCACAGATACATCGAGACCACACAGATCTGTGTCCGAGCGCTCCAACCAGGGGGGAAGTCTGTAACACTGGACCCCCCCAGAGGCATTTCCTCCAATCTGTGTGGTCCCCCTAAAAGACTGGGATCTATAACCAAAACAGGGGCTGATTATCATAATTACGAGCTAAGTTCAACACTGAAGCTGGTGTTAGGAGTTCAGGACAGAGCGAAGACTTGAGCCAGAGAGATCCGTGTCAACTGAAATCCTGCCCTGGAGGTTTCATGTTGTTCTTGTGTGACTTTGACACCTCTTCTTCTTATACTTTTCTTCCTCATAGATGCAGGGGATTCAAGCAGGTTGGAATTTAATCATTTCCAGGTATCGAAACTTCTTTTAGTCAAACTATAACTGGAATTCTTCTCACTGTTTATTTAAGGAAATATTAACTAATAATGATAATAATCCAGCTATTGTGCATATATTTTTCTCTTTTAAAAGTGAATAAAATCATTTACAGACATATCTGTGGAAACAGTGTCACACCTTCAAGCCTCTGGGTGGACATGCCAACAGTCTACTGACATTTTAGATCGAGCATTGCTAGGAGAAGCAATGTCAGCTTCTGACTGGAGCATGTGTCACTGTATCAGCGTTTATACAAGACATAGTTTTAGCTTACAGTGACCAGACGTCCCGGGATTGTCCCGGTTTCAAGCTGGG
>NW_023339652.1:17177704-17178888 GCF_004916995.1 Morone saxatilis | reverse complement strand
TGGGTCAAATAAACACAGGACTTTTGCCCAGGGATTCGTGTCCCGTCCAAGCCTGATGTGCATAAGTCTATTTGTTCCGAGGAAGACCTAAGGACAGTCAGACCTCTGAATAGACCGGAGAATAATTTGACCCAAGCCAATTTGTCTGCTCGGATGCAGGCATACACACTTTCATAGCCGTATGCTGGCAGCGTGGGAACCCTGCTGCGAGCTCTGGCCGAATGCCTGAAATGCAGATGTAAAGTACCACCTGTCATACAGTCGCTGATGATAGCAGTGAAAACAAATTTAAATGACGCATGTGTCAGAGAGCAGCTCCACCTTTAAAGTCAGTTGTGATTGTCCCATACCAGAAAACGGCCTCCGCTTAATTTATTTAACTCCTCAGGGTGTGGACTGAAGAAATGTACAAACTGGTTGTAATTATGTTTCATAACCAGAATTTACATAACACCGAAACCTATTTACAACTCTGTTTGTCCTCTTTTTTTACTAGAACAAGGAGTGGCTGCTTTGATCCACAGAAACTTAAACTATTATATATTAAACAGTAAAGTGAAGTTAAACTAGGTATAGTGAGACTTCAGGGTGGCCTGCTGGTTAAACCATTCTTCCACCAGAGCGCTGAGGAGCAAAATACTCAAGATTCAAACTAACCCATAGTCCTTGTCCTGGACACCTAAATCACCCGTGCTCATAAAATCTGTCTGAAACTGACACAGATGCAGAAAGATTGGTTTCATAACACCTCCGCATCAGACCTCTGCGGGGTGTGGATGTGGCCGCTCCACTGCAGCTGCAGAGGTCACACGGTCAAGGTCGGAGGTGGAGAGGTGAGGCATGACGGGGTTTTACTGGAAATATTAGAAGGAAAGGTGTGTTTAGCGGCGTAGGTGGGCAGGAAGTCATTTGGCCCTGGGGTGTCAGTGTTTACTGATTGATGCAGGTTTTGAGGGGGCAGAAAGGGAAATGTAGGCAAATGCAAGAAGCCACATTAGGGTGTATTTTCCAATTTAGTCACTCATTTTAACAAAGTAAAGGTCATTCATTTTTTAATAATTATGTTCTTGTTTTCCTATTCCTTGTTATGACTTCTTTGTTATTTCTTCAGTTATTAAACGATTCATTTTTACGTCAAATCTAAGAACCGGTCGGTTCTCAGGTTAGTAGGAATTTAGATACAT
>NW_023339652.1:17175206-17177612 GCF_004916995.1 Morone saxatilis | reverse complement strand
TGTGTGTGTGTGTGTGACTGTGGGTTTGGGTGTGAGTGTGCGGAAGAAACAAAACAAAGATCATCAGTCATGTTGGTCAGCAGTTCGGTGCGTGGTTGAGAAGTCTCATCACACCCACATTTATTTGTCCAGATTGAATACAGTTACTGCCTGATTGCTAACATGAAATAAACAAATAAAATCCTATGGGAGTGGAGTGTGACATTTTAGGTACAGCTGGTGTGATTTTGATCTAAATGCACATTTCAGCCTTTTAGGTCATCTCAGTTTTTTTAGTATTTTTTGAATGAAGCTTCTCCTCTAGCTGATTTCACACAGCTGATTTATCATTTGAGATATCTAGTCTTGGTCTTGAGATGTTAATACTCGATTCTGACTTGTCTCGAAGTTGTGGGTGTTTTGACTTGAACTTGTCTTTTCACTCAGGTCTTTTGACTTGGAATTGAGAGTGTGGAGTCAGAATTGTCCCTTTCCTGCACTGTGTAGCTGGCTGCTCAATATATCATACTTTAATAGTTAAAGATTGTATCTTTTTTGTAATTACAGTTGCAAATAATGCTACATTTTTCGTTTTCTGGTCTCATTTGAACCTTTTCCAAGTCCATTCACAGTTGTCTTTCAGTGGGAACAACAGTAAGAAAACAGCATGAGGAGTATTGAATGGGCACTCTTGTTTCTTGGGTCTTGGTCTCAAGCCCATTTGGACTCACCTTTAAAACGCTTGGACTAGTCTTGGACTAAACAGGGTGGTCTTGGCTACATACTGGGGCTAGGCTAGGCTTACAGACCTGATGATTATTTACGTACATATGCTGGAAGGGAAAAGCAAACATTCTGAACTGGCATCTGAGCTGTGGTGTACTTGGGTAGGTCATGGTATTTGGTTAATTGCCCAGTTTCCTTGCACTTTTCTCAATCTGACAGGATGCTGATTTTTGGTGATTTGGTGATCTCATTCCAGCTTATCTGTGAATGATGGATGAATATGAGTCTAGCCTCAGTTTTGCCTTTCATTCGGCTTCCCGGGCTTGATTAGTAGTATTCAATTTGGCTGACTTGTGTTTTAGGGTCATTTACTGGAGTTACTTCAGATTATACCAATTTTTGATACACTTATTTTATACAACAATCTGGCAATACATCCATCATAAAAGCTGCAGTAGGTAACTTTTATAGAAATCAGACAATCTGTAAAAAACAGGCGTGTAACAAGGGCATCAAATTCAAACGAGGCTGAGGCCAAACATGTATATAAATGACATAGACAAAACATTAGAATTAACTTTTGATATAATACACTCAATACAACCACTGACTGTAGCCTGCAAAATTACCATTTTATTAGCTCAATAAACTGTGGAGCAGCCCACAGGTTTCCTGATAGAGGAAGTGCAGTTGTTTAGTGCCACAGGAGCTTTGAATGGCATGTTCCTGCTCTAACCGCAGCTTTTGAATAACCTGCTCTATAAATTCTTGGTGTGTACATGTCTTAACACATTAGTGCAGTGTTGGGAAGCAACCACCCTGGAAGTCAGCGAGGACACAGCTGACTCCATCGGTCTGACCTCACCTGAGTCGAGCTCTCTGTCCTCCCCTGTTGCGTGTGAGCCTCCTGAGAGCCACCTGGACCTCCTCCACCACCTCAGGGAACATGCCGCATTATTCGAGCCATTACTCAGCCGAGTGCTGGATTACTCACACCTTCACTCCCTCGCTCCATTTCACTAGAAAACATCTTTGTGTTAGACGGCCTCCGCCGCTGCCAACGCAGCAGAAGCAGATCCCAGCCAGCGAACACACCTCTTGCCTGCGGCGGAAAACAGAAACAAAGCTGGACATCCCTGCAGTGACAAAGACAGCCCTGAATGAAACACAACGACAACAATTGACTAACAAAACAGTTATGCAACTTCTGAAACAATAAGCAGGATAAAGGTGCTGCCATACAACAAGCTCAGTCACAAGCAAAGATATCAGATTCCAAAAAGGCATTCACACAAATATGATGATTGTCACTGTTATGGATGTCTGCAGGATCTGTGTTTGACAGGATTTAACCTACATTGCATAACCTACAATGCTGTGGTTTTCCCTCTAGACTGATGTTTTATTCAAGCATCCCCTTGCAAAGCTTTGTGTAATTTGAATAAAAAGATCAAGTCATTATCTTTGTCACGTAACAGCCACTGGAGCTAGATATGGCATGTTGGTATTTTTCTCACCTTGACCTGCAAATTTTAGGTCATGCAATTGCTTATTAAGTCAGTGCTAACCAAAAAATGAAGTTGTTGATGATAGCTTCTCTGCATTGGCTCCCTGTTAAATTTAGAATAGAATTTAAAATCCTCCTCCTCACCTATAAAGCTCTTCATGGTCAGGCCCCTTCATATCTTGAAGAGCTCATAG
>NW_023339652.1:17162282-17175106 GCF_004916995.1 Morone saxatilis | reverse complement strand
TCATAGTACTATATTACCCCTGCTCTATTTGAAAAGTGTCCTGAGATAACTTCTGTTATGAATTGGCGCTATACAAATAAAATTGAATTGAATTGAAATTGAATTGAATTGCTGAGATCAGTCAATGCCTGAGCTGTCACACAAACGCAATCCACTCACGCTGTGTAGCTGGTGCATTAAATGGAGGAAAGTAAGTGTTTGACACAAAATAATAATAATTCTTGGCATTTGTAAAATTAACAAAATGTTTAAATTAAAAAACATTATTGATCAAATAGCCTTAGTAAATATAGGTAACACTGACGTAACTTTATCATTTGTATTTGTACTGTGAAAACAAAATACCTAGTAGTAATGTTTCTGTAACTAAGTTAATGTGTCAGTTAAAATTAGTAGTAAAAGCTGCTTAAAAAATTGTGTTTGTCTGTTTTGTGACTTTTTTTTTGTTAAAATAACTCACTACAGTGTATAGTTTGCATTTTGGAGAGTGGCGAGCATAAAGCAAATAAAAAAGTTAAATAACTTAACATAATACTTGGTCTGTATTTAATTGTGGTTACTTACTGAATAACAGGACTAAGAATTTACAGCCATGCTAGCAGCTGTGTGAGGCTGTACTGAGGCACAGCTTTGAGCTAAATGCTAACTTAACAAGCCCACAGTGACAATGCCATGTTTACCATATGTTTCATTTGTGAATAGAATAGTTTACATGCCACTGAGAATGAAGTAGGGCTATAATATTGTATTTTATGTACATACACAACTATTAAATTCCATTCTGTGCTTATATGAAAAGCAATGGGATGTGAGGGGGATCTAGTTTTTGTCATTTAAACTAATCATTTTACAGTACATTGTACATTGTACAGTCCTTTAAGGCAGGAGGTTGTCTGATCAAACGTAGATGTCTGCAACATCCTTTTGCAACTGCGTGTTATTTCTGAGCCCATTGTGTTTAAATCTCCAGCCACCTTTATGTTTGCCTCTGTTGCTCCACAGGCTGACATCACAGAGATGTTCAAAGCGTGTGCGCATAGGTGAACTCGCCAACCCTGCGCTGACTGTACCTCCACACCCGGCTCATGTGTCCTCTTAGATTTGAGGCTACCTGGATGACAGCCAGCAAGCCTCTTTTTGTGTCACTGGATGTTTCTGGGACAGGTTTGAACAAGTTCTCCTTTGTCTCCCAGCAGGCTCATCTAGTCCTCTGCCTCTCTGAAGTGACAGAGCAGGTGACGAGTACCAGAAGAAAGATAAAAAGCCTGAGATTAGTTTGAAAGGGAGTGAGGAGGAATCGTGTGGTGCACCAGATGCATCCAAAATGCAGAGCAGAGCAGGTTGGAAGGCAGAAGAAATGAACTGAAATGACTTGAAAGGAATGATTCATCATTCTTTCTTAATGCTGCACGTAGGTCAACTGTCCAATCCAGTTCAACACAACAATCCTTCAATAACTCCTAAGTGTGTCACAGATTAATTTGACTCTGTGTTCACATTGGAGGCTGTTAATTAACCTTTATTGTGCTGCTACTACAGTACTGACACTGAGAACTGATTCTGAAGAAATGATTGACAGCTGATAGAGGCCTGGATGACGCAAACTCCTCAGGAAGGTTGTTCCAAAGTCTGACAGACAGACCGATCACCTGTTGTTTTACTGAATCTGCTGTCTGAGCACTCTGGGCTGTCACATGGTTCATGTGGGTTTGAACTGTGTCCATTTTCTGCCTTAAAACAGCAGAGTGAAAGCAAATTAGAATGAACTTTTAGTGTTTCATCTCAGAGAGATAAAAAGCCACAATAACAACATACAGTTGAAACCTTAAGTTAAGCAGGGTACAAGGACAAGGATACTGTGCCTTCAAGAAAAGTTCTGGGCTATTTCTCATCATATAATAAAGGTTGTTACTGTGGGCTGTGCTAACTGTGCACTCTCCACCTCTGTTGTAGATTCTGGGAAATGAGGATAAAACAGCGTCCAAGCCTCAGGTTTCCAAATAAACATGTTTTTTACATGAATAATTTATAATGCATGTCCAACCCAAAGTAAATACTGGAAGTAGCTCCCTGGAATGGACCTACGCCAAGTTAAAATATATACCAGAATTTACTTACGACACAGTTCATTTTGCCCTCTGATGACCTCGGGTGCCGTGCAGTTGTAAGCTCAGCGGTGGTGTTTTTAGATCTTTTAGTAAAAGTACCACAATGTAAAACTACTCCATTGTATACATGAATAAAGAGATAACTGAATTTAATTTACCGTAAAAATATAATTAATATAATAATAATGTGAATGCACTCTTTACTGACAGAATTTACAGAAAAAATTAAGTATTTATTAAGTAAGTATCATATATTATATAATTAGTCTGTTAGTATTGATATATTAGCATGTAAACAGTATTTTAATGTCGTAGCTGGCTCAGTAAAACCACACACCACTCTCCTACAGTATATGTAGTTTTATAGTGTAAGGACAACATATATGAATAAAGCAGAGTAGAAATATAAAATAACATGAAATGGAAACACTCAACTAAAGTTAAAGTAGCTCAAAAGTAAGTTACATGGGCAACAGGCAAAACCATATTTTATACAACATCCTAAAACAAGTTTGCTGAGTTTTGAGGCCATTTGCTTTCTTATTATAGCATATAATAAGAAGAGTACACTGTACACTGTAATGTGTAATGTTGAATTACATTGAAAAAAAAAGATTCTTGATTAACAAATAAAAATTTATTTTTTTGTTAGTCACTTAAAATTACTAAAGCTACTTGATCAAGAATGTTTTTTACTTACAAAATTGAGTTTGTTTAAACTGCAGTTTCAACAATGTTTTCGGTTAAATGAATTTATCTGGTTTTACAGTGTTTCACACCTAGATTAGAATACTAATACCTGGCATGTAGTTTTCCTTAAAGTTATCCATCATTTGTCTAGTTTTTTCTTCCTGTTTCCTCATCACAGTTTTCCATGCCTTAATCAATAAACAGAAACAGTAACTGCAGTAAATACATTTTTGCAGGGTCAAGTCACAAAGAGGCACTGGTACTGTAACACTAACAACAGCATCCCTGTTGTGTTTACAAGCCATACATGCACATTACATACCCAAATAAGTAGCTGAATTAGATACGCAATCTCTACATCTCAACTTCCGTCCCCTCGGCACAAAATGTCACTGGCAATTACCTGGAGAACATAATGCAGGTATTTAGTCAGGAGGCCTGATGCAATTGAGCCAACTTGGCAAAAATCAAACGGAAACATTGAAGGAAAAAAATGAGCACATAGTGAGCTCCTCATCAGTCTAATGAGCGTGACCTCTCGTCTACCCAAAACAACAGTATGGACTCATTAATAAAGTGTCCATTGGGGGTAAACTATTTTCATAGGAGCCTGGAGGATTCTCATAAAAATGGAAAAGGGAAACAGCAATGAAAGGTTGAGATTTTAATTTCTCTGCTTGCACATTGTTTGGATACTCATTCTGTTGTTTTTCATTAAATGGTCATTAGATGAAGTCATGGCTGATGGTTATTACCTTTAATTATTAAAAGGTAGTCATTGTTCATTTCCTCTCGGTTTCCAGCAGCATGGGAAGAAAATTGGCAGCGCTGCTCTGATTTCAGTTTAGTGAAAGGGTTGTGGAAGAAAAGGGTCCCCTGGTTTTAAGAGACAATCTATAGTGGAGACTCCTACAGCTTTACATCATCAGTTTGTGATTCAGTCAGCAGGTCTGCAGTTTGGAGCCAGACGAGGGTTTTTAATGGCTTCTTTATCAAGCTGAACATAAGTGAAACTATCTGAAAAATATGTCAATATTTGCACTGCTGGAATTTCACACTCACTTTTAAATATCAAGAATGTGTAGGTCCAGCATTGGCTGTCTTGAGTGTAATTTTCCTTGAAACATTAGCCAAGTGCACTGCCTTCATCTACAGGTGCTAGTCTGGGTGTCATATTGTTTTTTTTCTGTCATGTAAGTAGTCTCTATCTTCCCCTCAAGTGTAGCTCTTGCTCTACTTTTTGCTGTGACCTCCATTCATGACCTGTCACTCTGCTCTCCTTTGTTCTGAATTAACTGCCAGCAATCGAGCAATGATTGATCGGTGCAGCAGATCTGTGAAACACTGCAGCGGTAGGTCTCTGTAAACTAATCCTCTGTGTCGTGGATATGACCGCCGTGAGAAAAGCGTTGGGAAAACTCCCTTCCCCTCTCAGCTTTATGCAGGGCAATAGGAGGCACAGTGGGAGCGGGCTTGTTCAGCCCTGCAGCGGTGGCAGACGTACCTGTCAGGATAAGGGGGGAGAATGTCGGCCTATTGTTGAGCTGATAAGCAGTGATTGCTGATATGTCGGTGGTGAGGTGGGGTAGGATATTGTGTCACTCCTGTATAGATTGTGACAATATTTGACTCAGCTGTGGCACAGCTTCAACCAATCCAAGGAGATATGGTGTCTGCTGCACGACTTTATCAGCCCTCAGTGTTGTGTAAGTCTTACCTGGCATCTTGTGTTGTGCAAGATGAGCCCCTGCAGTTCTTGTTAGTCTGGACCATGTGACATTCTGCATTCATGAAGCGGATGCTCATTCTCTCAAAAGGAGAATGGTTGGTAAACTCATCCATTGCTGCCTATTGTGCCTGCAGGTTTAAATTGCTAACTGAAGTTCTGAACTGTCTTTTACCATAATAGTGAGGACAATATTGCAGCAGGAATTATTGAAAAATATAATACACGTAATTCCATATGAATAAATGTCTGTTCTGCAGAAAATCCAACCGTTGCGATTCTACATAAGGCTGCTGCTAAAGGAATAGTTCAACATTTTCCAGCAAAAACTCTGGGAAGTGATTCAAGCCCCATGAAAACACAACTTGTCTTTTTCCCACTTCATGTTTTTGAACAGATTAACCAAACAAGCGCACTCTAAACGTCTCGAATTGAAAAAACTTCAACTCAGAGCAGAAAAGCGTTAAGCGTCATTATCTGCAGGACAAATCTAAACCAAAAAATAGCGTTGACATTAAAGCAAACATAACCTACTGCAAAACAAATGCTCAGCCACTCAGAAAGACCGATGGACTATGCTATGCCTGACAATTGATAGCAGCTCATCCTAAAATAAGCTTTACACCAAGCATCATCCAGGCGATGCTCCTGGATCAATTGAAGGCAACAAAATACCCCAAAAATATATATATAAAAGAAGGCATAAATATTACACAAAAACACACAAACAGGACTAAAATTTTACTGACAAAAACTAGACTAGTCTGAAACTAACAGTAATCAAATGACTCAAAAGTAAAAATTTTTAAAATGAGAACACTAACTAGAGAATTAGAGAGAGAGAACAGACTCTGTGCGGCATCGGTTACTTCCTGCGCTCAGGTTGCTTCAGCTCACATAACACTTGCTAGGAGGTGTGAGATCCAGGTCAGCTGAAGTGTGTCTGAAACATTCATCAGCTCTGCCACCAAATAGAAAACTTGACAGCTTCACACTGATATCCACACAGAAAACACTACCAATACTACCTGTATACCGTTCTTAAAAAAAAACGGGGAAAGATTTTCCCATCTTTGATATGTCTTTCACGACAAAACAATTTCTATTCTGTGTTTTTCTGTTTTTGTTTTTTGGAAATCTCTCTGAAGTTGGGGCTTCACTGGAGTGTCAGACTTAAATAAATAGTTAAAAATTAAGCAGCGCCTGCTGTCAGAGAGGTCTCCATTTAAAACAGTAGTGAATCGGACGAACTGATGCACTTTTGTTTTGTTTGGTAGATATGGTTTTGAGCTTTAACTGACACAAAAAAATAATTCTATCAAAGTAGGGCTGTGTATTGGCAAGATTCTGTTCATACAATATGTATTACAATTCACCATATCACGATATATTGCGATACTGTAAGCAAGGCAATATTTTCTTTATCAAAATTTTGGAAAACTGTCATAGTGTACCACCATATGCATAAAAAGAGAAAAAAGTTTACTTTTACGACACTACTATCTATCGATACAGTGTTTTTGAGAATCGATACAATAGCAGAAAATAATATTTAACTGCTATCAGAGTAGCTGAAATTATTTAAGACAAAACTGGTAATAGAAGAAGGCTGGTGCAGTAGCATTTTGCAGTTGAGCGTGGCAGCTGGCCGTAGACGATACCTGCACGGTCAGTGTCAACAGAGCCATGGTGGTCTGATATTTTGACTCTGCAGATTTCTGGGAATGTGAGCAGTTGATGCTGTGGGAACTTTTCTCAGAAACCAGAAGGTCATCAGCTGTTTGGATGTAAACATTAAAATTACACACCTTTTAACCCCTCACTGTCCAACCAATGGAAAGTTGCAGAAGCTACGTCACACATCAGTTTCCAGTATTATGAGGGTGACTCCTTTTTTGTCGTCGTGGTTCTAACAGCATATTGAGTTTCAGATTTGTGGCCCTTTTTTATACATAATCATACAATACATAATCCCCCAGTTTTAACACAATGCAGCAGGACAATAATCCTACAATAAGGACGTTTTTATGCCCAAAAAGGGAATTACTGACTAAGTGAGTCATCTGACCTCCATCCAAACTATTGAAATAGATAAGAATTGTGGATGGCAGCAGCACAGGCCTGAAAACCATTACCAAGGAATATACCAAGCGTCTACTGAAGTGTGTTGGTCATAGATTTAATGATATTAAATAAAATGACTTAATTTAAGCTGATTTGACACTGTCTTTGATCTGATCCCCTAAAATTGCTGGAAAAGTGCTACAATTCACCATATTTGGAGATAAACACTCAAATTAAAGCTAAATGTCAGCAGTTTAATTCTAACAAAATATATGTTTCTGTTGCTCCATGAATACATAGACCTAAACAAGCTAGATAGATAAACATTACTCTGTTTAAAATTCTAACAGAATATATCAGTGTTTGCTTTATGATCTTTCAATAATGTTCAACCACAACTTCAGACTTACAATATAACTACCAGCATGATTTGTGACATCACAAATAGTTAGGAAGTCAGTCCTGGTCTAGTATGCAACTTGTACGGTGTAATGTAGAAACTTGAAGCCACCCAGTGCACATCCACTGAGAATGGACTTTTATCAGTGAGGAACATCTTGTGTCCAGCAGAAAAACTTTTGCAATCAACAACAAGATTTGATGAGGTTGAAGGAGTAGATTATTTATGGATTATAATGTGGAATTAAGACTCTCTTTTTGCAAAAAAAACGGTACACACACATTATCGTCTATCCAAGCTGACTATTTGTATATGTTTTAATACATGTCTGGAGAGGATCTCTAAGCATAATTAACTCCAAATGAAATAAAAATAGTCAATGCAAATAGTACCAAAATCATAATTCATAATTTAGACATGCTGCACATTATATACTGCAATACTTAAATACACACACTTTAAACACACTCTAATAGTAAACTCATCAATAATCACGATAGAACTGCAGTGAGTTGAGCTAATATAGCATTCTTGCTAGCTTATACACACACTCACTTTCAAACCTAAGAATTCTATGAAAAAATTGTCACACAATGTCAAACACAATAAGAAACAAAATACTAACAGACCCTGCGCCCTTATAAACCAGGTGCTAAACAAACACGAGATACATCATTTTACTTTGTTTTGAAGACGCTATTAGCATTTCAAAATAAAGAGTTCCAGCTTTCATAATGTAACTAGTAAAGGGACACATAACAACACAGCCTTGCTAAAGTGCTTATTAAATGAACCAAAAGAACACATTCCTGACTATGCTGGATCCCACTAACAGTCATTTACATCTATGGTGTGAATTATGTGCTAATTTGTCATATAAATGTGTTTTGAGCTAAAAATTATCAGAGCAAGAACAGTGGCGAGCAGTGGATGAGTTGTGGCGTTGTGACTCACAATAGTGTGAAACACACAGAGACATAACAAGACTGAGACACAGAGAAAGAGGACCAGATGTTAGAAGGCCACAACCTTCATATCACTAGATAACATAAACATCTCTCAGCGTGATTCACCCACTTTGCACAAGGGGAACAGAACAGTCACAGTCCTGGGCCAAATCCTAACAGTCCTCTAATGTCCGTGCTCTCACACCGAGTCAATGCTGAACTGTCCCTCTGTACTCTGATGATCTATGTTTCAAGATGGGGACAAATGCTGAAGGTAACTGTTGACCAATTAATAACAAATCTCAGCAGGATAAGAAGTTCCTTGCACAGCTCTCTCTGATAAACAGGATTGACGAATCTTTGTGACCTTTAAGCTCAAATTAGGGTCAATATTTACTTGAAGATGAATATCTGGGCGACAGGGTGGAGCCTGGGTGGAGCTGAGGGTGCAAGAATGTAACAACCACGACGAGGGTGTGTCATAGCGTGGTCTGTCAATCAAGTTAATACACCCCCGCAGATCCCAACATAAAAATTCTCTTTGGAGACACTGAAGTGCAACAGCTACTAAGACACTGACTGTTTTAAAATGAATAGAGTCATCAGTTAGTGTACTTTGTAATTGTACTGACCATTCTCCACCCAGACTCAGTTTAACTGGCTATGCTGAGCACACCACAGAACTCGATATGCATGAGAATGTGGCAGACTCTGAAAGTTATAGATTCTAACTTTAACCAAGGTAAATTGGACCGTGTTTCACATTTGCAACCAGCAGCCTCTGGCTCCTGCAGGAGGGAGTGACAGTAACTGCTCTTTGACTGATTTTATGTTGATAGATACTCAATAGTTACAAACGTCTGTGGCCGAGGATAAAATTAGGGTGCTTAAGGTTTAAAAAAGAAAGCTGAGTACATCTTCTGCAGTCTATAACAGATATAAAGCATTTGGGGAATAGTTTTGACATTTAGCTGTTTATAATTGTTTAAAATATTAATAATATATCAACTGTTTGTCTAAAAGTGGTTGTGTGAGAGCAGAAGGGCTCTGGGTTTTAAAAGGAAGGGGATGTGGTTTCACCTCAATCTGAAAGCTCTTGGACCAGAAACCTCACAGTTTCAAGTATTTAATGTCTGTAAGCTATGAAAGCAATGACCCTCTGCATACCT
Organism: Morone saxatilis; assembly: GCF_004916995.1. Classification (NCBI taxonomy): domain Eukaryota; kingdom Metazoa; phylum Chordata; class Actinopteri; family Moronidae; genus Morone; species Morone saxatilis. The sequence goes on along the minus strand of NW_023339652.1, from coordinate 17,166,002 downwards.
TAACTGTAATGCTCTGAGGAAACAGAGTGTCATATGTCAGAAAACCGGTTCACGGAGATAAATGTGCCTGTTAGTGAGATCATGTCTCGCTCAACAATGTGTCCATTGTCCGGTTTGTGTTGCCACGAGTTCACATATTTATCGCTGATAATGGGCTTGCTGTTAAACTGCGGTAAGATGCTGAAGACAAAACCAAATGAAAAACAATGAGGACCCAGTGAGAGGATGTGACAGTCAAAACACCAAAGCCAAAATCCCACATGCAAAGTCATGAGGGGTGTTTGTCGACCCCCATGGCCAGTTTTTGTTCATGTGTCATAGCATGTGTCCATCAGTTTATCGATGGGGGAATCCGTGACACTTGTTTTTCTCATAAATGGTCCTCTCTTACCATTATTTTAGGGCTTTTAACCAGCGTTCTTACTCAGAGACTAAGAGCTCAGGTACCACAACTTGTAGATCGACTCATGGAAGCACAGTAAAACTGTGCCTTAAACTACCTTTAAATACATACCATTATATCCCTACAGCAGGCTGGTCTCGGTCACAGTTTCCATCGACGTATCGCATTAGAAAAGTTTGATGGAAATGGAAAAATTTGCAAAAAGGTTTTTACAGGTGGTGTTTTTGGTGGTGCCACCTACTACTTTAAATAAAATTTGGTTAAATTTGTGATACATTTGGATGGAAACCCAGCTACTGAATCTATTAGACCTAGTACTTATAGTCAGAAGGCGAGGGGGAGGGGGGTCCAATGGGAGCACCTTAGTGATGAGAAGTCTGGTTCTCTTAAGTAACCCGCTATATAAGCTATATACTTTAGTTTAGAGCTGGGGTATTCGATTAAAATTAAAAGAAGTATTTCTTCAAGAAAAGGTCCAGAACATTATAGCAATAATAAGAACTCTCAATAATTTCTCAGTCAAAAGTCCACCCTGGCCGGGTCCATCAGCCACACTAGGACCTCTCTCTCTCTCTCTCTCTCTCCCCCCTGACTCTCATTCCAGATGTTTTGGATCTGTGTCTCTGTGTCTTTGTCCTCCAGGGGAATTAGCCTTTCCTCTTAACATATAACTCATTAACTAGCCCCCGCAAGCACTCCCCACATCATCATGTTTCCAGCACCAGCTATTACGGGATGATATATGAATTCGCACTTTGTTATGTGACCGCAAAACAAAATGAAACAAAAGGAGAAGTAAAATGAAACACCAAGGTAACATCCTTTGTTTTTTTAGAATTGTTATAGGGCCATATTACAGTAACAGAGAGGATTCAGTGCTGGAAAGGTTTCTGCAATTTGGATTAATCTTAATTATCTGTTAAGCAGTGAAAATAGAACGTTTCTCTTCTAAATCTGCCTCTTGCACAAGTTGCTGAAGCTCTCTTGTTCGGCTAGGCCTCGTGCAACAGCTGCTGGATGCATTACTCTCCCCTCTCTCCTCCTCTCCCTCAGACAAAACAAGGCAGCACTGGAAGCCTTGATTAAAGCACTTCCTGTCTGACTGGCCCGGAGGATCAAGGAGCTCGGCGGCGGCTCTGGTATTATTTTACCCACACTGCCCTGAGTCGAGGTCGTCCAGTAAGGTTTACAGCTGAAACTGGAGAAGCGGCTGCTGAGGAGCTCTGCTAATCAAGAACCACATTGAGAGTGAACTAGCATATATGGGTGCTCAAGGTACTGAGGTTAAGTAGATGAGGAAAGGATGTAATCTTTAGATTTTGTATATTAAATCATAAAATGTAAATAAAAAACTAGGAAATCTTGCAGAATTGATCCATCCTCAGTCAGAACCAGAATATGCTATGTGCTAGCCTCGTTCATGTTGAAAAGACAGCCATATTTTGAAGGTGGTTAAAACACTAGCTACTTAGCCAGCTAATTTACATAATTAGCTGGCTAGTTAGCTCTGTAGCAAAAAATACATTAATCATAGCTAGTTACATCTGATAGCTAATGTTAGCTCAACAATTGATGTAGATTAGCTAGCTTTTAACTGACTTAAGATGTAGCAATACTGTATGTCGCGACTCGCTTTTATCTTTTAACCATTTTCAAAATGTCTTTCCAGCATAGACAAGTCTGGCACATAGCATATCTAAGTACCGCAAAGGAGGAAGTTGACCGAGGTTCCAAAAGTGGCAGGGCTTAGCAATGGAGGATGAGATCAATGTTTTACATATTTTACATGATTAGCCTAGCTTAGCATAAAGACTGGCTTTGTCCTGGCTCTGTGCAAAATAAAAACAAAGAAATGTAACAAATGGGCTGGAAATCAAACCTGTGCTCTAACATTACATCCCTGGCTTATTAACACTTTTTATAGCACAGTTTAGTAAAGCAGTATAACTAACAGAGACATGCTTTTTTAATTGTCCTCATGAGAGGTGTGTTTGAATATAAAACCTGTGTTTCCATGCTGCGCCTTATGTAACTGTTGTGTAAAAGCAGAGTGTATCTCCCCCGACAGGTTTAATTAAAGTTTGTGGAGGAGTGTGGTGGGTGGAACGAGGGCCGCTGTCACACGTCTGGCTTCGTTTCCCCCGTCACACTCTGAGTCAGCAGAGGCCTCTCCCTTCAACAGGAAGATTCGTCTGGGACAACTCGCTGCAGTCGTTGGCAGACCACCCTGGCCTGCCGAGGTGACAGATGCTCCTGTCTGGTTCTGTGTCAGTTTCATGAGGTAATAAAAGTGTTTTCCTACCTGGATGAGCAGTGCAAGTTGTAAATTCAGCAGTTACTAAAGTACGGCATACATTTCACATTATGTGGCACACGGTTTTCCTCAACAAGACAAATTCCCAAATAAATTTGTAAATGATCAAATCACTAAAAAGCAAAATACACGCAGTGAACCTGGGGCTTTTTGGGCTCCTCAAGGGCTGGGGCCCTGGGGCAGCTCTCCTCGGTTAGTAATCCAGCTTTGTACGCAGTGATTCAAAGTGCAGAGTTTGTTTTTTAATTCTTTACTCAACAGCTTCTGTAACTTTTCCTCACTTTGGCCTTCAAGCTGTCTCAAACTGTGCTGTCCCATTTGAACAATTCATCACATCTTCCCTCTCTATATAAAAAACACCATTCCAGAGTGTGGCCAATGGAAGCAGGTCTAAACACTTCTGATGATGACGTGTACCAACTCCTTAATTTCAAGCATTTCCTGGCCTTTACACTCCCCAATTGTTAAGCCCAGCTCCTTTTTGTTTGACTGTCCTGTTGCTGGTTTTATTGTTGCATTGGTTTGAAATCACTTTGTAAAGTGGGTGTAGAAATGTGCTTTATAAATAAATATTTTTTTTACTTCATTAAAGATGATCTTTTTACGCTTGAGAGGAGGTTGAACGTCATGATGCTAGGAACTTTAAATTATAATCACACCTGTGGTTACTGGTGGTAACCAACTATGTTTTTACTAAGACAGGAATCATGCCTTGAGCAGTTACTCTGTCAGATGCTACCTTGTATGTCCCCGGTTTAAGTCTGGCAGGGTACTTTTGTTGCATGTCATTCTCCTTTCATTTTCTGTCAGCTCTCGACTGTATACTGTCTGGTGAAGCAGAAAATATTCCACTAATACAAAACGCCTATCCCTACAACAATGTTTTTGGCCATAGTACTCACAGTAGCACTGAACTCATGATTTATTTAATAATAATAATAATAATAATACATTTTATTTAAAGGCGCCTCTCTGGGCACTCAAGGACACCGTACAACACATA
>NW_023339652.1:17150019-17162182 GCF_004916995.1 Morone saxatilis | reverse complement strand
GGTAGAGGGCTCGAAGCCGAGGCAGTGGGCTAGTGTTAGCCAAATCACGCAGATGCACAGAGATGTCAAATGAATCATCGATGGTGCGGAGAGATGAAGGATCAGTCTCTCACTTGAGAGTTGAGAACAGTTGTATAGTCCAACAGTAGCAGAGCTTAAAAGTTTCAAAGTTTCGAAAAATAAAGGTTAAAAGTTATCGGCGAGCAGCGGCAGCATATCGCGCCAGCGTTCACTCGTACGTATTTACATGGCACTTTGGCTTTTGTCTACCACTTGACTGAAAGGAATGCATCATTTCCTCAGCAGGTAAAGCGGGCCGTCCATTCCAGCAGCATGGATTTATAATGAGAACTGGATACAGCGCTCCGTTCATTCCTATGAGAGCTGCTCAGTGGTGAATAAAGCCAAAAAAGGCACTTCCCGCTGCAAAGAAATGACGTACTTCCGCTGGCAGAGCCGCTAACTTCCGGTTGAGCCCTCCGTTAACTTGAATGGGGATAAAGTGATTTAATCTTGTGAATCTTATTGACTTAAAAAATGTTATCTTTCTAAGTGGATCAAATTCTAATAGTGAAAGTCATTTCTTAGGAGTGACGCTAGAAAAAATGTATCCACCATTTTACAGCCGTTTCTTTCACATTGTAAGCTTATAGGAGAATGTCTCTTTGGGCCAGTGTATATCAGGTGACGGACACCATTGCTGTAGTTACACAGTTTGGCCACTATGGTTGGCAGTTTGATCCCTGGTTCTTTCTGTTGAGACGTCCTTGAGCAAGCCACTGGACCCCAACAGCTCTCAGTGGTTGGTGGGCTGGTGCCTTGCATGGTAGCTCACTGCTGTAAGCTCCTTGTGTGTGAGTACACAATTTAAATTATGCATTGTAAAGGTGTATTTTTCCAATAACAACAAAAACTACAACTAACTATAGCTGGAGGGTAGTGAAAAGAACAATATTTACCTCTGAGATGTAGTATCTTGAATTTGTACTTTAATACAATATAATACATAAATTCCACCTCTCATTTTTTCCTCCAACTCTTCATGTCAAGTCATGAATGAATGACGACAGAAAGGGATTTCCATTTGCATGTTCATTATATAAAGTTTCCTGAAACATTTATATAATCTATCTGTTTGGTTTAGACCATTTGCATCACTTTAATCAAGCTCAGCTGTCATATTATGGGTTTATTTCCATGCTTTTCATCAGTCTTAGGTTTAGTTATGTAACTGAGGAGATCGTCAATACTCCCTCTGAGGCTGAGTGTCTCCACACAAGGAGACTGTTTTTGCTGATCCTCTCCCTAACAAGTGACACTAACTCTCACCACTACTTCTTAACCTCCACTACATGCCTGTGCAGCTGCATGAAAGCACATCTGGATGTTCAAAAGGTCACAAGGTGAAGCAGGAGCTCCCCTGCAGCCGTGCTGTTTTTGTCCTCTCTTGCCTCCATTCACCAGTCACTCCACAGTTGGCTTTTGTAACACCAGGGAGGCTTAACTGCGGCGAGTGAATGCCAAAACAACAGCCAAATCAAATATTGGTTTAACTTGAGGTTGAGACCGGAGGCTCAACAGAGAGCACCAGAAGCCTGCGCCTTCCATATCGTCATACTGGTGTTACTTACTGGTTTCGCTGCCCGATTGGTGGCTGTGGTTTGGTGATTAATTCTGGCAGAGAGGAGGGTGCATACCGTTCTTTACCCACACTGACATCAACGTGCCGGGTTGCCAGGTAGAGCCGCTGTTTTGCTCTTTCTGTGCACAGAATGGAAACACACACACGCCCGTCAACTCTCAGTGACTTATTTATTTTCACCAAAGCTGCATTTGAAATCATTCTGCCTTCATTTTTGTCATATTGTGCATTTTGTTATGTTTTTTTGCCATTTTGTAATATAACTTTGGTTACACAATCCATCATCTGCTGCTCAGTCTGGCTTTTGTTTTGACTTCCCTTGAAAGAGCTGAGATGGTATTCTGTGTTATGTATTTCTCCACCATCTTTATGCTTATCTCTTGAGTGAAAAGTACTCTTAAAGCAGATTTTAGTACTGAAACACTCACAAAGCCAGCATTAAAGCCAGTTAATTTTGGGCTATAATGTACAGCAGGGCGATTTAATTACAAATTAAATAGGGCCGCATTTTGAAACTTTTCAGCACCCTATTTAAAAACCTTTGGCATCAATTGAAAAAAACATTAAAATCGATCATAGGATTGGCAAAATTGTGTGGTGTCAGTACTGTCTGCAGACTATGACTGCTACAGACATGAAATCAACTTTAAGTCATATATAAAATAGCTGAAGTTTAATTTTTAACTTTAGCAACTCTCAACAGAGATGGGAAGCAAGATAGCTCACTCGTTAGCTACTTCCATACACTTTACATGTTGTTTACATATTTAGTCATATAACAGATTATATGCTGGGCCACTTGGAGGTTTGTTCTGGGCCTCATGTGTTAAATCGACTGGAGGTACAATATAGAGCCAAATCATGGCACAAATATTAATGTGAAATTATTTCATGTAAAGTCTAATGTATGTATGTATGTATGTATATTTTTGTTTATGACACAGGGAGGGTTACTTTAAAAATTGTATCCGATACGATTACTAATTACCTGTTCACAATGTATAGTATCACAAGTATCACAATGCTAAAGTAATGTAGCTTGATTACATAATTTAGGTACATGTATTCCATTACTCCCTAAGCCTGTCAATGACTAACCTAATATTTAAAATTTTCCTTGTTCGTTTCCCCTGCACTTCTCTTAAGAATTAATCACAAAAACCCAGTGTTTTTTCAGTGTTCGGCCAGGGCTGAAAAGCCTCTGAGGCAGCCTTTAGCCCATGCAGGGTCAGAAGACGTCCTGAAATCCAGATTGATGAAACTGCTTTGGGGTCAGTCTCTCTTTAAAACTTTCATCGCAGGGTTTACAGACTGCTTTGGTTGCGAAGCCTCCATCATATCAGCAGCACATGACACTGACTGACTGTTACCCAACATGCAATATCAGCTCAGGTGCTGCCTGGAAACCAATATCGTGCTCTAACTCTGTCACATTACAAGATTTCTCAACAAAGCAGGAGGAAAAGTGAAGGATGAATATATGCTTACAGGCTTACATTCTGCTGCATATTGAACACTGCTCAGGTTTATATTTGTTTTTATGATAGTCTCTGCTGCCGGGCATCTGGACTCACATCCTGTGTGCACTGCAAAATTAACCATATCAAGTCATTTTTGTTTAAGCTAATTAAAGGTTTTGTTTTTATTTAAAGCTGCACAAATCAATATTTCTGTATAAACAATGGATAAAATGACAATGTATAATTTAAAAAGGTGTCGCTCATAGTGACACACCCACAGTGAATTATCACCAGCTGTCTAGTTCCCCTCCGTTCTACAAGGAGTTTTAGTGTCTGTGTTTGAGCTCATTGTTTTGGTTTTCTGGCCCACAATGCTAGTATTTTGATTCACTCTCACTGCTCTCATCAACCACTGGTGAATATAATGGAGCATTTAGCAGCTAAACATCGAAAACATTCATCAAGTGACCAGAAAACCAACTCCAAACTAATGCTGATAACAGTGGCTTATTTACACATTCAGCAGACAAAGAACAACTCCTCGTCTGCTGAATGTGTAAATAAGCTACTGTTTGCTAACACGTTAGCCATATCAACTTTATAAGGTGATATTTCAATATGTCTTGAAATATCACACCACTGCCCACAAATTGCCAAAAAATAAATGATTGTTGCTTTAAAGAACGTAGGAGGAGGCTATTCATTTTCAATACACCAAATATAAGATTTTATACATGTCCAAGAACTCATTGTTTGTCTAATATCACAGGATGCAGCTTCGATTACATAGAAAATTCTTAGTAACACAAACTAAACATTAAAAACCTTCTTCATTAAGCAGCGTTTACTAGTAATTTTAAGTTACACTAACTGTTGCAAGTTACACAAACATTCCCAATGAAGTACTGTTTTTAAGTCAGTATCACTTAAAAGTACTGAAGCTTACCAAAGTGATTTAGTTTTTTAAATTTAGTTTGTTTTATTTAAATTTACTTATCTGGTTTTACAATGTACAGTGTATCTATGGGCTCTCCATAACCTCTATGATTTTTACTATAACCATCAGAGTCTGTCATACACACAAACAGGTACACAAAATCGCATATATAGATTTTAGTCTGGAACATGTTTGTTTTTACATATTACCCACATTAAATATGCCTCTACAGCGACACAAGGTTTTTATACCTAACGATGCTGCAGCAATGTTGTGGAAATTACATTTTTACTAATATTGCAGATAAATGGCAACTAGCAAGGTCTGCTACGTTAGCTGTGACGCTAATCATTTACATATGCATGAATTCAATAGTAATATTCATTTATTTTGAAAATGTAGTTTATAGTAGTTCCCATGTAGTACCCATAAAATACGTAATATTAAATTACATTATTTATTATTTAATTTTTAGGTTAAGATGTGTAATAACACTGTTTAACTTTATCAGGCATCATGTGAAACTTCAATGCTGGGACTTAATAATGCCTGTAGCTGGCTAACACCCCTATACAACATTGTGTCTCAGCAGCCTTTTTTTCATAATACTATGACTTCATATAATTACTTGTCATACAAAATGACTTGATAAGATGTTTTGCAGTGTACAGCAACTGCTGACTTCAAATCTATTTGCAGCTATTTCTCCTCCTTGCTTTCCCTCTCATAATCACCCCATAAAATGAGTGTTGCTGCATTATTTTGGAATCATTCCCTCAACTCGGCATGACATGAGCAGAAATACACCTCCTCCAAATAGAGCGCACACACCTCATCTGCTGATTTTAGCATCACAAATGGCAGCGCTTGGTTTTTAAAAGCAGGTTACATCACACAGAAAACTCCTTTGTTCTTTCAATAGAGCTCTCCGCTTGTATTAGGATGGGGTTTTAGAACAATACAGTCCCAAAGGACAGGGTGCTCAACACACACACACACACACCCACATACACACTATCAATCTACATGAGTTCTTTGTTTATAAATGGACAAGTTGTACTGTGTCGCCGCTCTGTCACCAGGCAGGATGTGTGTCCCCTCCCTGGTTTCTGTCTCTTATCCTCCCTTCCATCGTTCCGCCGTCTGCCACTTTACAAATAACCCACTGCTGTTTTTGTCCCTGTGCACATCGCTACAGGTACCCAGCAGCCCCTCTGACCTCTGGGCACAGATATAGTACAATAGGTACAGTCTTCAAGGAGATGAGGGTGAAACAGAGGAACACGTCTTTGTCACCTGTGATCATCTGTCAAGACAAAAACAGCCCACGCAGTCAGCCGGTATGACGAGGTACACGTGCGGTCTGATTGATTGTAGTCTGGCCGAGGTGGACACCGTTCACTCTTGGATAAACTACTACATGTTGACCTGAATGAAACTGAGATAACATCATGCTTGCAATCATCCAAAGAAAACAGCAAATCTGTTGTTTTCATGTAAACTTAAAGGGCCACCCATTTTACTCATGACGTTTATTTGACTCATAACGGCGAGTGCTATACAACAGTTGCATAAAGTCTTCAGTGGCTCTGGAGGAGAGAATAATGGCAATAATGACATAATAATCCTGATGATGATGTGATCAAGATGAGCTAAGAATGAACTACAATATTTGAAAAGAAAGCCTCCTGGGGCATTGACTTTGAAATACATGGACAATTACCAGTGAGGGGAAGTTTAATAAAATATGCTACAAAGTTACATTATGGGAAATGTAGAATCAGCCTATTTCAGCCTTTGCTTTCTTTTTTATGTGTTTTTAACAGGTCTCCCAACTTTGTACTAGTGCTATATTTAATTGCTCGTCTACCCCTTAAAAAACCAGTCACAGTCCTATAATACAGTGCTTAACAATAACTTAATTTCATTAATTTAACATACTTAACTTATTTTTTAAAAGCTCTAGTAAGTCATTTTTATAAAAATATGGTTTTATCATATATTCCCAGGCCGTCAAATAATGATCAATGCTGGGAATGAGACTCAACAATCAACTATCTTCAAGCTTCCAACCCACTCATTCATCGTTCAGGCCTGGTGGATTCTTGCAAATCCTCTTAAGAGCACTAGAACAAACCAGAGGAACCTGATTTTCTCACAGATTATCTGTCTCATGTACTACTGTCAGGACATAGTGACATTTCAGCAATAATGACAAAAAGTTATTTTTATAAAGTTCTGCAGCTTTAAAGCTATTTAACTATTAACTAAAAAAGTTTTAAATGTAAAACTTTAAAAAGTTTAAAATTTTTTCCATCAAATGCAAATCTCCTGTTTGCAAATAGGTCTCAAGAACGACACCATACCAAAACTTGATGAATCGACTTGTTAACCTCTGCAGTGTGTACACAGGAGCACACATAGCATACATACTGTTACATATACACTGAAAACATGACAGTGTCACCTGAGGAAAGGGGGCTGTCCTCACCCAATGTGGGAACTGAATGTGGTGGGGATTGAACACAGCTGGCAACCAAGAATTTCAGGTCTGGAAGCCGTCAATAAAGCCAGTCCAGCAGGTCCGGGCCAGAGGTGAACAGGTCCTCCCGTTAATCTGCTGCTTTTGAAGGTTCAACCTTCAATTACAGGTTAATTTCTTCCCCATTTTGTTTGAATCCTCCTTAGCTGTTATCTTCAACAGCCATCCACATTGACTGATTTGTGGTAAGGATGTTGTTGTTTTTGGAGTAAGTTTGACTAAACATTTAAGCTGCTAATGCGCGTTGGCTCCTCAGAATGGGAGATATGATCTACAAACCAGGTGCGAGAGCGTTTTGAGCACCTAAAAATAAGGAGGGAACTGGGACGAAGCACTTGAAATCTATCTCTGTTAATGGGATGTGGCCTACTTAGCAGATCCAGGCCTCCATGTTCACTTGCGCCCGGTTTTAAACATGAGAGCCATTTCGATGTCTGAGGAGGCTTAATGTATACAGCAGGTTTTAAAAGAGAGCAGAGGTCACGCTGAAGAATCCCATACAGTAGATTAAAGTGTGTGAGTCAGGGCGGCCTTTGATGTGGGATCAGTGTGACTCCTGCTGGGTTACGGCCGCGGGGAGTCCTGGAGGAGAGCGGCAGCTGCTGTTGTCATCAGCAGCTTTACTGAACCACATCGCTCTTCTGTACATGCTGCGAACAGCGCTCGGTTTGCTCACGTTTTCATTGTAACCTGATTAAGGCAACATTCCGATCATTACAGCAGTCATGTAAACACTGTCACCATTAAACCAACAGTACATACAAAAACAAAGCTGGAACACTCATCAGTCTCTTGAACTGTTATGGAGCAAATGCCATAGTAGTGTAGTGTACTGTTTTACATATAAAGACTAAAGATTTCACTGTTTTTCAAATGTTTTATGAGGAAGGAAATGCACTCATTTGTTAAATCTAAAAGAGACACATCACAGTGTTTTGGTGAGTTTAAAAATAACTTTTGTTTGTTTACAAGAAAACTCCTTGTTTTAATTCTAAATCATCCTTATAATATAAACTATAGTCAAGTTTCTTTTGGTGTTTTAAGTTAGTTTTTAGTTTTTAAGGTAGTTGGATTTTGAAACCACAGGGAAAGGAGAAAAATTCTCTATTCTTGATTCACTCACAAAGACCTCGCCACTCAGGGATGAAAGCTCGAGGACACAGGGATGAATCGAGAGCCAAATGGGTATTATGAGTCAGTGAAAACCGGAAGGTCAAGTTTGGGAAAACAGTGAGTTTAGATTGAGGGTGGGAAAGACATTTCGTTGATGGGACATCTCATGGCTCCATCTTCCCCTCCATAGCACTGTGCAGAGAGAGGAGAATAACACTTAATATGCCGGAACGGGAGAATGAATGAGGTTTAATCTTCTAAAAGTGAACTTTATTTATCAATCAAATCCTATAAACTTGGTCCAGAAGTTGTCACATTGCAGTAGGGCAGTAATTTAGGCCTTCAAATTCCAGGATAGACCAGTTTTGGTTTCAGGTTTTGCCTTGAATTTAGTGGTCAGCTCTGCAGTATGTCAGTTCTGAAAGTAATGGCAGCATCCTCCTTTAACACATCCACTGTCCTCTGAGCAAACACCCTAAATCTAGCTGGACAGCCGCTGTCACTACCTTATTGTCACCTGCAGACCAGAGGGCGTTTGCAGATTTACAGTGCTTTTTTTTCTCAGGTAGCATGAACAGAAAACACACCTAACACACACCTGGGAGCCTCTGAACACATGAAGCATTCTGCCAGCTATTCTAACTGAGAAAAAAAACAAACATTTGCATTGATGGAAATCAGTGATGTGAAAAAAGCCTGTTGGTCCAGATGACCTCATCCTGACACTGACGCCTTGTTGTGGGTGTTAGTGTGGGTGCGTCTGTGTTACAATATCTGGATAGTCACATGTGTGATGGTGTCACATGTACAGGAAGGACAGAAGCCAGGGGTTAACTGAGTAAATACGGACACCAGGAACCATTGTGTGTACCAGTGGGTGATTAGTGTTGTGGTATTTGTATAGTACTGGGAGACATTACATTCTTCATACACAGTTGTGTTTGAACAAGTTTTTTTCCTTTTCACTAAACAATGATTTTCTGCTGAGGTCAATGCCAGAAAACAATAGCAGTCACAATGGTAGTGCATTCATTGTCAGTATATACCAAATATTAGTTGTGATACATTGAATCATTGTGTTGTGTAAAATCACGCCCTGCACCACGATAATAAAGTGATACTACTTCAAGAAATAGTACAAAGAAATACAAAGAAATATCTGTGTGCAATTACTTTCCTAGAGTGAGATGAGAAGATCAATATTATAGTACAGCTTGGAGATGGGAGGTGATTATCCCAGTTTAGCATAAAGACTGGCAGGAGGAAACAGCTTGCCTGGCTCTGTCCACAGTTCTAAAATATGGCCACCAACATCTCTAAAGCTCACTAACTAATTAATGCTGACGCAACGTGTTAATTAGGGAGATTTTAATTTTAAGTAGTCAGAACATGAAGCTAAATTCAACTGGTGCAGTGCGACCGGACGCAAAGATGTGTCCGAGTGAGCGAACACTGAGTGAAAATTAGTCAGTTTTCCAGGGACTTCTTGAATTTACTGGAGGGGAGTTTCTGGTGATTTCTAAGATTAGTCAGAGGCTGAGCTGATCACAAACACACAGTTGTTTGCTTTGGCATCTGTTGCTAGGTAGCCATACACGGCCCAACAGTCAAAGTTGCAAGAATGATGCGAGGCAAAATTTTGTTTCACTTTCTGTCCGAACACACATTTAGAGGTGTTGGAATTAGTGTTTTTAAAAGTTGGACCGAGCAAAACAAGCTGTTTCCTCCTGCTAACAGTCTTTGTGCTAAGCTGAACTTCTCACCTCCTGGCTCTAGCTCCATATTTAACACACAGACATGAGAGTGGTATCGATCCTCTCATCTAACTGTCGGCATGAAGTTGAATTTCCCAAAATGTCTAAAAACTATTACTCTGAGAAAAAGAAGTCGGTGTTTAAGGTTAGGCTAAGAACTGAGAATATCTTGAACTTACAACACTAAATGTTCTTCTTATGGATATGTAAAATGATTTATTTCAGGTATTTTTTGCTGCTAGTAGTAAATGGTGCCTCTGTGTTTGGAGCTAGAGTTACAGTGTGTAACCCAACCTGCCACTGCAACATGTATGAAGTCACATTTGTTTGTGTTGTATACATGTGTTCCCTACCTGAATAGACATGATTATAAGCAGAGAGCATATCAGTCATGGTGGCAATTGATGTGTGTCTTTGCCTTTTTCTCATGGGAAAAATGATAGTGAATGACGCACATACACACACAAAACAGCGCACACACACATTTCTAATCCCAACTCTCTGCAGTCCCACATTGGGACGGATGATGTCATTCACCTGCGGTGCCGTAGGGTGACAAAGGATCTTTTGTGCCTGTACAAACACACACACTTATACACACTCATACACACTCACTCACTTTTCTTCCTGTGTGGCTCACGTGAGCAGAGCAGATTGAATGCACATGTGGCTCCTCTCTGCAGGGGGGAAGCGGGGCATTTATCATTCGTTTGCCGTCTCATTCATCAAACCTGGAGAACAGTAAGAGCTGCTGTGTTTGTCACAAAGTCACCTCTCACTTTGTAAGTCGAGTTAACGAGACGAATCAGGCCGGGTCAGTAGGAGGTCGACAGGTTTCCTTTCAGACATTTGAAGAATTTGGGTTTTTAAATGAGACATCTGGCTTCCTGAAGACTGCAGAGCCCACTCTGAGAGACTGTAAAACAGTTAGAGTACAAGTGTACAAGTTGAGTCAAGAACAAAGAGCTAAGTAAATATAATTTGTAACTAGAAGGGCACTCAGAGAGCTCAGACTTCCACCAAGGTGTTTTGTTTCTACAAATATGTAATTTGTTCATTCCACCTTTTGAGTACTCTGTTAATGAATAACAATTAGCGATGTTGATAAAGTTAATGATTCTTGAAGTCCTTAAAGCTACACTTAATATCATTATATTAACAATGAATAAAACATTTAATTTTAAAGGTGTTGCTTTATGCTATTGCACCCTCATTGGTGGAGACAAAAACAAATCATCTATGACCACTGGATGTGTAAATGGCCAACTTTTTGCTAGGACAATCTAAAATGTCAATGTTGTATTTTCTGCTTGTTCTGCTGCCCCATTATGGTCAAACAAAACAAATAAAATGTTGATATAATGACCGAATTTGGTCTCTCTAAGGCCAGGCAAAACTGGTTCAGTGAAACTCAACTGGTTTGTGTTAATATGATTAAATGAGTAGTTCAGGAATATACACCACTAAAACACAATATAGACAGGTATTGTTATGGCCTTAAGGTGGCTCCTGCTTCATTTTCCTATCAAAATATTGTTTCTTTACCACATTATTTCAGCTTTGTGCTTATGATGTTGCATATTCCTAGACAGATTGTTTTCAAATTACCACACAACCAATTTCGGAACCCATCGGCTATTATCTGACATCAATTGTTTCGGGGCTTCCGGTGTAGCCAGCAGCAACTTGATATGCAAGAATGACGAGAAAGACACATTTAGGCTAATCTCTATAAACAGATGACTGTATATGAAGGCAGGTACATTTTTATCTGATGGGTTCCAAGATTGCATAATCCTTCCACACGGAAGGATTACCTGCATGCAGTTAAAGTCCGCTCAAATGTCATTGGTCGATACTACTTGGACTACAAATGCTAACCAGTACGCTTAAAAAACTTTGCCTACAGACTCTGCATTCATATGTAGATATCTTTCTCAAACCATGGGTTAAACTGGCTGCATCTGAAACACTGTAGTCAACTCACTGTTTCTTTCCATTCAGATGGTCTGAAAGTGGCCTTTATACAGATTTATAGACCCATACTGTCAAACTCTGACCGGGCTTGCAGTTTTGAAGAGGTGATTTTATCTGTTGTTGATATTACGAGCAGGAAAAGAAAGGCAGTGATCATTCTGGTAGCTGCGCCTGAACTCCACACATGGTGTTGTAAAAAAAAAAATCACACCTGCCCTATCAAAACGTGATATCATTGTAAAACACAGCAGGTGCAAAGATATGACTGAGATTAGTCTGGTATTACGTGCTGTGGGAATGACCGCCTGCACGTACAGCATGCTAACACACAGACCAGCACATCTACCTACTGGGGATAAAGCTGTGGGCGGTTCCCACGGGGCAGAGACAGATTTCAAATCTGCTGAACCCTGAATGTCCAACACTGACGTCTGGCTGTTTGTGTTTCGGTTGTGGATGAGCGTGTTGGTGACGCTGATGTTATTAATGTTATGACCTCTGTTAGGCTTGATATACTCCACATACAGTTCCCTCAATCTTACTACTTACTGTACTGACATTGAATTTAAACTTTTCCCAAAAGTCCCATCTGTGAGAATAATGGCACAGTTTCTTATATTGCTGAATATTTTTTTATTTCAAGGTTTTGCAGTGTATAGATAAATCATTAAAGATATATACGTACATATATAGTCAATGTAATAAGTGAAATCTGTAACGAGGTACAAAAACAAATGA
>NW_023339652.1:17134520-17150001 GCF_004916995.1 Morone saxatilis | reverse complement strand
AATATATTTAGAAGAAAAAGAGAGGTGAGGTGATGGAGGGTATCCACTTTTATTTATCCAATCTCTGTCCAAGTGTAAACTGCTCCAAACCAGAGAAATGGTTTGCAGAGATGAGCTGATGATACAAACATGTCTTTTAAATAAAGTGCAGGAAATGATTGTCCCGCTAGCAACCGAACAAACTAGCAAATATTTCATATTATTTATTAAAACAATGTGCAATCCTGAGAACAAAATTCCAGGGGTGGAGTAAACAGTAAAAGTACAGAGAAAATAGAGCGAGTGGGAGGAGTTCGAGAAGTAAAAGTTTCACTTTTCATTGTTTTTGATTATTGATACACATTTGGAGCTCTTCTGCGGCATGTATCGGCATCAAACTCATCAGCACAGAAGGTGACCAATTGCGTTAGAAAACATTTGGTTCTTTGATACCTGTGTACCTGAAGACATTCAATGGACCTTTTTCACAGCAGCTATTTTCCCATCAAACAGTAGGGTAAACACAGGTGTTACAAATGACATTAAATAAGGTTCTGTTCCATTCAGGTCAAACAGAGTCAGGGTGCTGCTGTTGTGCATGTTGGCTCTATCTGCTACACTAAATAGACCTTAATTAGTATCGTCAATAACACCTGTGTTTACCCTAGTAAGAGGTCAGAATGGCTGCTGTGAAAAAGGTCTTAATCACCAAGCTTAAAATTCTGTCACGTGCTGCTAACAGCAGGTGAAAATGAAAGATTATGGCGTCAATCAGCAACTTAAATGAATTTACTTTCGATTTAAATTGAAACCAGCGACTGTGGCACCATTGTTTTAGTTCCCAAATTCAACAACAAAACGTTTTGAATTCACTACAGCTCTGACAGCTGAGGCTCGTGGGTGTTGTAGTATTTAGGCCTGTGCACCATGCCAACGTGAAGAAACAAAATTGAGATCATTAAAACTGACAGCCATAACATAAATCTGATTACATTAACTGGGAGAGTCCTGTGCCAGTTTATGCAACACTTTTTGGAAATTGCTGCTAACCTTTAATAGCCATGCCTATCATCAATATAGTCTGTTTATGAAAGGAATGAGACATAAGTGCTCTCTAAACATTCAAAAAATATCCAAGTCAGGATGTGTATATAGAACTGATTATACATATGAGCCCAAAAAGTGTAGTGTAGCTTTTTTAACACTGAGACATTAAAACGATATTAGTAGCATAGTTTTTGGATAGTGTAACCAGTTAATAACTTTGTACTGTATTAACCTGTGCATCTGTTTGCATTACCATCTCAATTTTAAGTAACATAAGTAATTTTAGGTCCACATGTCATTCCTGTACAACTGAAAAACAGACTAATCAAAATAACCAGAGTAGCAAAGGTTGAAGTGTGAGATTAAAGTTTTATTGACTTTCTGTAATTTAAGCACCAGGTGATAAGAATGTGCAAAGTCAGTGAATGATGTCAGGGCCCTTCTGGGTGTTCTGCTGCTGGTTTGTGGGTGCTGTTTTGGGGCTGGGTGACCTCAAGCTCCGCTGCCCTCGGCCCACCTCCTCCTCCTCCCCCTCCTGGGCGCCGATCACATGTGAGCCAGCAGGCCGAGGTTTAGATCAGCTGAAAGGTATGAGCTCATGTAAACTGCAGCTCCATCTCACTCTGTGTATTAGCCCATACCCGCCGAGTAATGGGAGGCTAATCCAAACACTGATAGGGAAGGACCACCCTCTCATGTGAGAATCTGCCAGACCTCCTCCAGTGAATTAAATGAGGGTGTGTTTGTGTGTGTGTGTGGGATATTGAGGGGTGTGATGGTGAGCGAAGCCGTGTTTGGACCAATGTGCTGTCTTTCTGTTGCAGGGCAGGTTAGCAGCTCCACAAAGCCTGGTTGGTTCTCACAAAACTACATTTCCTTGAAGCCAAATTTGGCCTGTTTTTCTCTTCAAGTACATTTTATGCCGACTTGTAAAATGCTGCAAACATTAAAATGAGAATCAAGCATGTTTCCATTGGTGGCTTTGAATGAAAAAGCAGGAATGTGAAAAGTTCCTTAATGTCACATCTACAAGGAATATTTTTAGTAATGGTTTCCCAAGTTTTGGAAAATCTGTCAGAGCTCTTTCATGTGGGGAGAAGTTGGCCTAACTTCCTGCTTTCATTTAAATACAAGACTTTTTGAGTATTTTAATTATTCTAACTAATGGTTATATCCAGTAACATGTTCTTAGTAAGTGCTAATGAACACATTTTTATTAAGATGGTCTAAAACATTCAGCAAGTGTCTTCATTTATCAACATCACTGTTTGTGCATCAAGCAATTACAAAAGCTCCTTTTGCAATCTTAATAAAGTACAAAGGATGAATGCTTTTTTCACTTTCCAGCTTTTCCATGCCTAAATTTAAAAAAAAACTCTGACACAAACCTAGAAACTCAGCGCCTCTGTTTCTCTTTCAGGGCACTTGTGTTTCTCAGTGAAACTCCATTTCACTGAGAGTTTTGGAGGTGATGTTTTTGTTTGTCTGCACTGTGTTTAACCAAGCGAACAGCCCATACTTGAGATGGTAAAAGTCTGTTGGACTGTGTATGTGGATTCTCGTATTCTTTTTTTTTTTTGTTTTAACCTTGAAAGAAGGAGAAGGTTTCAGTGCTAGAGGAGAAACTGACTTATCTCTCTTATCTCACTGGGCCAAAGGCTAACAGGTTTCACAGCAGCAGAGCTAACAGAGGGCTGAGTGGAGACTGGAGATGGTACACTGCATCAATACATCTGCTACTACTGCTTACAATCTTGCTTACCTATAAAGTCGAATTGAAGAAATTAATATCCTCAGTGTTTGTTTTGACTTATGTTGTTATTTGGTCAAAATTATATGTACCAAAATAAAAATAAAAGTTTTTCTTATTTTTCTGCAGTGAAAACACCTCCTTACTGTTTCTAGGGGGGTGTTGGTAGTGTGTGCTTGTTGAAAAAGGTGAAAAGTGTACAGGACTAGGATATGGTCCAGTCACAAGTGGCATGGAAGTTGACAAATTGATTAATTCACTGAATATCCAAGGAACGCCTCATAGTCCTTACAGATGATTTCTGGGATTGCATTTAATAAAGCGTTGCCATAGAGGTTTTAACTGTGTGTGGCAGCTCCGGAGTCACTAATGTAACAGTCTGACCACAGACAATGTAGTAAACACACTGAGCAAACACTGGGAGTAGCCATTGAGTGGATTCATATTGACATACTGTGTTAAGGACAATGTGGTGAAATGTTTGCTGAATATGACTGATCCATTTGTTCCTCTGGCATTGTTTCATAAGCCTGTACCTTGTCCTACTTTCTATTTTTTCTGACTACCCGAGAGTAAAGCTAACAAGTAAAGCTAGCTGTGTAGGTACATAATCCAAACATTGTGTAAAACTGGCATTTTAATCTGATAAACAAAAACATCTACATCTTTCATTTTCCCGAAACGTCCCTCTCTGTCTCAGTTCAATTCTTTTCTTTCCCCCCATCCCTCAAACCACATGGATTTTCACAGACACATAACACTATTAACTGTGTTCAGACAGAATGTAAATGTGAGGTAACATACAGTCTATGGGAAGATGTGATGATATGCCCCACTATTACTAGCTAGCTTACAGCTAATGTCAGTGCAGTTGGCACATTGGCAGTTAAATTTGCATGACACAAAATTTGCTTTCCATGCCCTGATTTAGGCTTCTAATGTATACAAGCCACTTTGGACTCTCCAGTGGTCCCTATATCCTCAAAGGTCAGCACTGGCAACCGGTTTACAACTGGTCAGTGGCTTAAATTTGTGTGTCAAACTTCACCAACATGGAGCTCTACAGCTATTTACTTCAACCTCACAAGCAAATTCCATTAACTGTGGTGATTCCATTGAAATGAGCAGATTTTGGCTCATAATTTCATTGTTTGAAATGTTTGTCTAACCAGGTCCTCAACCTGTGTCCAGACCAACAATAGCACTTTATCCATTAAGCAGCTCATACCTCTCATTGTTCATGGTGGAATGAAAACACAGACTTTTTCCATGCCAGTTGTTGTACCCAAATACAACAGAATGACTCATGCTAATATTTTCCAAAAATGCACAGCATCACAATATTGCTGCTCTGTCTGCACAGCAATAACCCAGATAAATCTCCTCTGGGGATCCAACCAGTACCACATCATGACTCATTCTGTCAAACTACAGCTTCAACAGGGTGTTTTCTTTGGTCTGAACCGCAGTATAAAAGTTTGCTTTGCAGCCTGTTTTTGTTTGGTTCATTGAGGTTCACATTGTCTGACTACAAATTGTATGCTGTGAACTAGACTCACACTGACTCAGACGCGCAGCGCTTCGGTCACAACAGGTGTTCTGTGTTTGACTGACGGGGAACACCTGCAGTGACATCACTTGCAGGGGGTGTGGCCATGTAGAGGCCCATACACAGATCCGTTTTCTGCACTTGGTGAGTCAGTGCGTAAAAGATAGATAAACTAAAGAAGAGTGAAAAATGTGAAATTGTGTAACCGTGACACACTTGATCATTAAATTATCACAATAAAAGTATTACTAATGTTATTATTGTGGATTTTAACTTACCTTTACTTTAAATAATAAGAGTAAGGACCACAGAAGCATCTAACTAAACCCAAGTGACATCTGCAGGTATGTTTACATGCAGCCGAGCAGTTAATAAGTTATCTAGCCTGAAAACTGTTAGCAGTGCACTTTTCCTGGGAGACCGTTTGGTCATTCGTTCAACACACTAAAGTTACGGTGCAGCACATGACTTGTGTTGATGTGTGTAGGTTAGATAATAAGGACACTTTAGCAGGAAAGCTACTGTGGGTTGTTGCTGTGTAGCTGCTGGTGATTGGCTCAATGTGACCGTCAGCCCTGCCTTTAATAGAATGCTCATGTTACAGGTTTATTCGAGATTAGTTTGGCTGTATCAAAAGGTTGTCATCTATGTGGACGGACACCAAACAGCATTCTGTCAAATTTATGCAAAACAAACATAGATTTCTCCTTTTTTTTTTTTCTCAAAGGAGAACACAAGACAACTGATTGACCCAGTATGCAGTAGCAGACCAAAAAAAATTATTTCATTTCAGTCGGACTTTAAATAAATGGTACTAAATGTAGCAAAGAACATGTATATATATATATATATATATATATATATATATTAAAGATAAAAAATGTAATGTATATTGAAAAAAAAATATGTGGTGTGTGTTTTTGTTTGAAGCGTTTCAAGAAATGATTTCAGTGGGGGGTTGTACATACAGTAGCGGGCCACTGCTGTGATAAGCCACAGTCTAAGCGTCCAGTATGTTTTTAGGCACTGGGTTCACAGCAGGCAGCTATTGATAGAGGCTGAGCACTTTGGAAATGAAAAGTGCATTTGAAGCCCCCTTATGAAGCTGCATTCCTGACTAATCCAGTGGAGATCTGCACTGCAAGCCCCCCCAATCTCCCCAGGCAGGGCAGAAAAACAGACAAGGGAGGGCTGAAGAAATGGGAAATTTCTGAGTTAAAGAGTGATTCATTAGCTTTATGTACACAGAACATAGTGTTCACGTCAGGTATCCAGAAACATCTCAGGAGCTAAAACATACTTGTTTTTAGCTTCCAGTGGAGCTCAGAGAACATTGAATTTTCTCAGTTCTCAGAAGAGCATGTGATCCTATATTTACAGTTAAACATGTAAATCACTGGAATTAGTGTCAAGGTTTCCCAAGAGTACAGTATTGCATTCATTATGGAAAGAAAATCAAGTCAACCCTCAATATTTAAAAAATATAACCTGAAACTAAAGCAGCTACATAAAATGTAGCCATTGTTAATTTTATAATTTATTATGTCAAATTGTCCCCTGGGGAAAAAGGCATATGTATCTTTTACAAACAGCACAACTTTGCCCCACTGGTATCACTACATACATAGAAAGTAAAAAGTCATCAACAAAAACATTAGGATTTATTCTCTGCAGACTTTCCATCCAATGATTGTTGGGATATATCAGTCTAGACTAAAGTAGTGGACTGACTGTCAAAAACAAAACTGTCAACCTTTATGGCCATTTTCAATTTGCGCATAAAAAAGGTGAAAACAGCAAAAGTCAGAATAAGTTAAGATATTGCAAAAAGGGTTTTGGTAAGGTGGAAAACAAAAAAAAAAGTATACTTGTATGGAGGGAGCTTGGAGAAGCGCTGCTAAAAAGTAGCCAGTTAAGGGCGCCTGGGTGCCTTCCTTTGGAGGTTTTCCAGGCACGTCCAACTGGGAGGAGACCCCGGGATAGACCCAGAACACTCTAGAGGGATTACATATCTCATCTGGCCTTAGGAGGAGCTGGAAGGCGTTGCTGGGGAGAGGGACATCTGGAGTGCCCTACCTGACCTGCTGCCACTATGACCCGACCCTGGAAAAGTAATAATAACGGATGCACGTATGGACCAAATGTTAACTTTTAAAGTTATTGTAAATGAATCTAATTCCATATACACCTATATATTTGGCTTTTTCAAGCACTTGTCCAGCAGACATGTGAGCTTCAGTGTTAATTGTCTGAAAAGATAGTCCCCTGTCTAGACTAATAAACAGAAACCAGTCCAAAGATTCCAAACTTAAAATCACTTTACAAATTGCTCACAGTTTTTTGTTCAAGGCCAAGAGTTCATTGAACCATGATTCAGACTTTACTCAAAAGAGCCGCCCTAATGGCTCTGACACAGGATCCCTGCTTTTATCTGTTTTGGCTCATTCTTTCCATCTCAGCCCGGCCTAACAACGATACTCCGGCTGCCTGTGATGTTGACACAGCAAAGCTTGCCTTTGATTTTCTGTCAAAGTGGGTCAAAAGACAACACACAGGCTGAGGACGGAGAGGAAGGGGAGAGCTGGGAGTGCTCGTGGAGGGTCCAGAGGCGGGCTAATGGAGATAGAGAC
This sequence comes from Morone saxatilis, assembly GCF_004916995.1. Taxonomy (NCBI): domain Eukaryota; kingdom Metazoa; phylum Chordata; class Actinopteri; family Moronidae; genus Morone; species Morone saxatilis. The sequence goes on along the minus strand of NW_023339652.1, from coordinate 17,143,046 downwards.
AAGAAGAAGAAAAGTGAGGGGTAGCTGAGTTTTTATTGCTGAAACTTGATCTCCCCCCCTCTGCAGCTCATCCCTGAAGTGGGCCTCTCTTGTCACGGGGGTACAAACGGCCACGTAGACGATGCAGTTGAACACGAAGCCACCCAGGCAGCAGCCATGGAGCTTTTATAAAACGTTCAGCTTGATCCATCTGCAAACAGATGACACTCCTGTAAACAAAGCAGGGGGAGAGAGATGAGCTCTTTCGAAGCCTTCAGAGCCTGTAATACAAGGAGCTCACGTGGAAACACTGTAAACTGTAAATGAGAGTTGCTGTCAAACACAGACCCTGACTGTAACTGTTGTCCTGTTCTACAGTGACCCCATCAGCATATTAGACATTTCTCATCTGCATCTGAAGATACAGAAAGAAACAGACCAACCTACCTTACATACTGTAATGACCACGATTAACAGTTTATTCAAGAGACACATTGGTACCATCGGTTTCTGTCTCATGACTGACAGCAACCAACTCCAACAGAGCATTATATAAAAGTAGATTTAAACTAAGCAGCTAATATGATAACTTCTTCCATGTTGTCCTTGAAGCACTGTCAAGATGGTTTTCCACTAATGAACAGCATAAATTCACAAATAAAAGTTCACCAAAACTGAACTCTATGCAAAAGCATTCATTTACTTGATACACTGATTCAGCGATTCCACTAAAATAAATAAGAATAACTTTGTTGTAAACTCTTGCTGTGGTAAATGCTGGAGTTTACTGAAATTTAAACCTGCTTGTTAAAATCAGCCAGTGGGTATTTGCATGTTTTTTGATCGTGTATCGTGGGTGAAAATGTTAGCATTAATAAGTCGTTCAGCTGTGTATGACTGGGGTCCTGCCTGTGCTGAGAACGCTGACACAAGAGAAGAGTGCCAAATTTTGAAAGTAGTTCAGTGCAGAGCTTTAGGAAAAGCTCTCTCAGCGTTTTTCACTAAGCCTCTCTAAAAACCTCCCTGGCTCCTGCACCTACAGAGCTGTTGTATAACCTTTACACTCACTAGAACATACACACACACACTCTCTCTCTCTGTTGAACCATGTGATGAGGAAGCCTTTGAGGGGGGCTTTTTGGAACAAGGGAAAGCCTATTTTTGAAAGTCATCCACCACGGGACTCAATTAGCACTTCATCTAAAGGCCGGAGCATGGGGTCGACGTATGCTCCCTCCCTTCCTGTGTTTCCTGAGGAAAAGCTGAAGTGAGTTGACTCTGCACAGCGGTGGTCTGGGCCTTTACTCTCGACCCAGTTCTTTCCAACAGAACCCAGAGAACGACTTTGGCTTTTCCTACTGTCTTTTCTTCCTCTTCTCCTCGGGTTCCAAGGCTTCAGACAGTCTCGTTGGCCTGACTGTGTCTCCTCTATCTTCACTCACTCTTGCGCTCTAATTTCCTGCACACTGTCCTGAAAATAGCCCACATTTGGCTGACTGATGTGCTGAGCCTTTGTCTGTCTTTACTGCCAAAAATCCCATATGTTTAAGCTCCGCTCGTACGTCTCAGATGATGACTGTGCTAGACTCTCGTTTTCCTTCGCTCTCTCTGTAATGTCTGGCATTCTCCACGAGTGCAGACATTTCTAGCAGATAAATCAAGTGAGTTTCATGCTATACAATACTCCCTTCCTTCCCTCATTTTAGCATAATGTCTGATAGTGAAAGGCTGAGCACCTGCCGGAAGCTACTAAACTAAGAGAGAAGTTTAAGGGCCCAATATGCACTATACATTTTTCATCGCTATTTGAGAGGTACTGTATGTCAGCCATGACATTCACAATGTACAGATTCATGTGCTGTGAGGACGTTTCAGATGATGTAAGAGAAGATTTAGAGTTTTAGTTGAACACTAGCTACCGTACTTCTGATCTTTCTTTGTCTTTGTAATTTTTCTGTTTGGCCCTCCAGTTAAAGCTGGTAACAGTATTTCAACGGGCTTATCCAATGAACAATAAATTTGTATGGTACTTTCAAAATAAGGCAGTGGTGTAATTGCAGATTGCAACTCTGTCACTTCACCCTCCCCTTTCAATTGCTATGGAGAAACTACGATGGCCATGAAACGCGCAAAAGACTCGAACGGCGTAATCTAGAGCCAGTGTTTGGTTTGTCCATTCTGGGCTACTGAAGAAACATGGCAGTTGAACATGGCCGACTCCACGGAACAGCTCATTCCAAGGTAACAAAAAACAGTGATTCCTATATTCAGGTTATCATACACTAATTACAACATGTCATCACAGGTATGATTTGACTGGTTCACAGGCTGAGTTTGGGCATAGGGGCCAACAGAATTTCTTTTTTATTCACAATATAAAGATGTCACTGTCAGAGGTCATTAGACAGCACGAAGTTTCCTCATAGTGCACTCCTTTTCCCTGGGAAGAATGCAGAAGTAATTAGACATTGTGTCCTGCGGATGAAGAACTTTCCTAATTCAAGAAGACAGGTTTATAAGAGCTAATTTCCTATCTTTCTTGAGAACTGGAAACTGGACCTGGAGATAATCAACGGAGGCATTCAAATGTATCATATCTGATTTATTCACCAAACACAAAGCTGTACAAGCATTGGGTTCTTTGTGTTCGTATCAATCTATCAGAGCCCGTGGCATGTTTGCACACTCCTTGCAGAGCGCTGTGTTGCTCTCCTGTCTGCGCTGAGCTTTTCCAGATCCTTACACCCTGTGTTGTTTTGCTCTCTCTGTCTCTCTACTTTGTTGCAGCCTGTCATGTGTTTGGCACCTCTAATCTGGCCAAGCTCAGCACTTTCATGTGTTTTTTGGGATTCTGTCTCTCTCACGTGCCCTCCTTACAGCAGCACTCTATTTTTTCCTTCTTGTCTGCAGGATGTGTCCTTGCTGTAAGTAGTTTGCCTCCTCTGCAGGTCGAGGTGACCTCTGCCCCCTAAACTCTGACCTGCCAACCTGCCAACAGCACACATGGACTCTTTCACCCCTCTGTGTCCATATACACACACACACGTTGCCTTTGTTCACTCATCAGGGACCACGACCTCTCATTTGTGGGGGTGTGCGAGTATTCTAGGCACTGCTGCCTCCATTTAGCCTGCAGAGGTGCATAACAGGTTGTCCCAAATTTAACCCTCCCACCCTCTGCTTGCACACTTCACATCACCTCGCCGTGGCTCCCATGATTCACACACAGGGATATAATGAAGGGCAATTACCTCTGATTTAGCCTTAACACGAAACACTAACACCTGCCAAACAAGACTGGGGGATAATAGCAGGATACAGCAGAAGCAAGGCTCAATGTACTTTTATTTTACTGGTAGAGCTCCAGTGTAAATATTATAATTACCTGCCAGGAGACTGTCTCAATCAAGGCCATTTGATCACAAGTCTGTTGTCAGGGGTTTGGAAAAAGCATTAGCTCATGATTATTGGTTTTTGGCTTATTAAAAGTTTTTGCAATGCTTGTTTTTCAGGTTACAGGTTTTTACGTGTAGTTAGATCTAAACCAAAGTCTTCATTTCCAATGTTAAACCCAGGATGAACACCCAAAGGCATAAAAGGTTGCACACACGCAGATTGTCAGGACAAAGTTGGAAAAACACGCTAATGTTTCTGCCTGATGGACTTCATCAGAGAGGTTTTTACATGCATCAGGGAGACAAGAACAAACACATTTCCCCTTCGCAAACTTCATCTTGTCATTTTAAGATTAGAGTGTTTCAGTTCAAGCTAGTTTAAAAATAAATGTTTTAACTTTGTACCCTGTGACTCTTTAACAAACTACTGCTAACATTGGCAAGCTAGGCTAATGAGCTGCAACTTCCACCAAGATGAAGCTAGTTAGCCCAGGTTGGTAACTTCCACTTCCCAAGTGGAATACAATGAATGAACAATGAATGTCGTATGAATTAAAGACAGCTTAAACAGTTGAAAAAGATTTGTTTTGTGTCCAAAAATGGTCTTGAAAAATGGAAGAACGTGCACAATAGCTGCAGCATCATTATAGTTTATTTCCTTACATATAAAGAGAGAATTTAAATTTCATTACGATTTTAAGATGATAAATATGCGTCAATGTTTCAAAATCCCCTTGATATCACCTCTTTACCTCCAGATGCATGTTTTTAGCTGCATACAATCTTTGTGAAGCAGTAGTGTGTTAGTGTTTGTGCATCTGTTCGTGCCAGTTGTGTAATGACCTGGCAGGCAGAAAGTACAGCTTTATCTGATAAGCTGCATTACTCCATACCATCTCCCTGATCTCTCCCTCTCTTGCTTCACTCTCCTTATTCCCATTGGAGGCTGTAAACCAAGCAGGGAGCTCAACTCCTTCCACAAAATCCTCCCTTTGTGAGCAGCTGAAGCAGGTGAGCCAAAGGTACCATTTGTCTGTCGTTGCACAGATTGTGACCTGCCAAAATACCTGGACAACAATGGCCTCACTCACAGAGAGCCTGGAGAGGAGAGTTTAGGACTGGAGCAGAGAGGCAGGTTACAGCACATGGAGCTGATCTTTAGACAAAGTAGTAATGTTATAAGCTAGCATGTTTTGGCTAGCCCTAACCACAATGAAGTTTTATAACACTACAGCTGTGCTCAAAATGTGTTTTTGATTTTTGTGGTGCATACAGACCCAGCTTTTACTATAAAAATATGTTCCTGCATCAGTGGGTCTGCAAACAGGTGTTTTCAACTGTTGAACCAGCCTACTTGCACATAACATTAAAGGTCAATATCAAGGCTTTATTGTAAAACTAACTATTTTGCAAACCAAGCTGTTTCATAAATTTGGATGTATGTTGTCTATCATTTCAAGCATTCATTGGTTCGATTGTTTGCTAAATGATTTTCATTCTGTACAGAAATAAATGGAAACCAATGACAGGAAAAATACATTAACAGACAAAACTCACTTTGTAAAGTTTAATTTAAATTTGGAATAAAGTATTCTCAAAGTTTCTCTTTTGGCAGTTTTGATATAGTAAACATAACATCGACATATTATAACCTTATAAAGTTGATATGGTGAATGTGTTAGCAAACAATTGATTACTAGCACATCCCGCACACATGGTGCAACATTAGCATCCATTTGGAGCTGGAACACCAGCTGGCAAATTTCAGTCCAATATCCACCGACTGCAGCTGCTAAATGCTCCCCTATCTTTTCTCTCTCTCACTAACTTTTACGTGTCAGGGTTGGGCTATTGGGCAGCACCAGTCCAACAACCGTCGACTGCCGATATATTTGCACGTGCCGGCCCAGCAGCTAGCAGCTAGCTGGGATTTATTATGTATAAGGACTTTGGCTCCCTAAAGACCCACAGTCTTAGTTTCCAGACTCTGACCTTAAACTCACCTTTTATTATGCCTTCAGAGTTAGAGGCCGTCTTTCTTCTGAAAAATGCTTATGTGCCACAACTGTGACCTGACAAAAGGACTGAGTAAGACAATTCAGACAAAGAGACAGAAACACAGTCAGACAGGCAGAAGGCTTCCATCCATATTGCATACGCCTCAGTCTGCTGTCCTGTCAGCTCCTCTCATAACCATTAGTGGATGAAGTCATGGCCCTGTGCTAATTGTCAGTGAAAGGGTAGTGAGGGAGGGTAATGGGGGCAGAGAGGGGGTTACAGAGAGAGAGAAAGAGAGAGAGACAGACATAAAGACAGAAAGATCTCAAGGGAAAACATCTGTCTGCTGTGTCTCTTCAGTCGGTCACACTACTCTCTTAACGAGCACCAATTTATTTCCTTCCTTTTAGTTAAGGGAGGTGTGATGAGAGCTTCAGTCACTGGACTGTTACTTATTAGTAGAGAGAGAGGGTTCTAATGAGCAAAATGTGCAAATCAATTTAATCAAGGTTCTTACTTACCTTGCATATTAGTAGTACAATTAAAATTCCCCAGAGACTTTAAGAATTCAATTGAAGTACACAAAAAACATCTACTTGGACCATTATTACTGTGTTACTGCAAGAGGGACAGGTTAATATTCAATATGACAGAATATATGGAGAATAATTGTGAGGACATATGAGCTGCTAAATGAGATGTAAATCTTCCATAAACCAGTTTAAGGTTTGTTAAATCATTACATGTGTAGGCTTTATTATGCATAATGGTCTCAAACTTTTGTTAAGTTGCTGTTCATAACTGTTTAATTTACTTTTAAATGTACTTTTTAATATTTATTAACTGGTTTGTGTTTATCAGGAGTGGGCAAAATGAATAAAACCCTTTATCACAATATGTAGTTTTCTATTGACACAAACACTATAGGCCTATAGTCAATTTTCTGGAACTTTAATTGAGAAAATGTTTATACACTAACATACACATAACATAAGTACCTGATAAATTCAAGTAGCCTACTTCATCACTTTAAAGGAAAATCCATATAATCATCATCATAAATCGGTTCACAATATGAAAAAATCTGACATGACAAAATTATATAATGTAGATATATAGAGATATATATTGTGTGAATATTTCATTATTAGTGTTTTTTATATAAAATGTTGCTGTAAAGAACATTTGATTTTAATAGAGCTATTTAGAGAGGCAGAGCTAATGTCAGTACAGCCCCTCCATCATTGCCGGTGACTGACTGATGAGGCCCATCACAGTCAGTCGGTGGCGATCAATAAGTAATGCTAAGTCAACAGTCACACCTTCAGCAGCCACCCACTGGTCTGTTTTAGCACAGCCCATCCCTGTCAATATGAAATTTTAATCATCCTCAGCATCAATATTTAACAAGGTTTTCTAAACACTGTGGGTCCCTCTTGTTAGCATTCTGAGCATGGTTCATCCTCAGTGACATTATTTGACCGCAGTGACAGTTATTAATAAGGGAAACATCAATGGTTGCATTTTCAGCATTGCATTCATTTCTATTTCTACATTAGTTTTTACTTCTATAAATATAGATTAATATTAAGGGTTTATTCAGGCATGCAAACTTGTCACCTCTGGTCCTAATTCATCATTTTGAATCTAGAATAGGTCATGAGTCGACATTATTATATAACTCACCCGTTTAAAGCTATAACATGTAACACTTCCTGGTAAAAAGCTCCAGAACACCTGGATCTTTATCAGAGAAATAGCAGCTCGACTGGTAGGCTCGACTTTGTACTTTTTCTGCCTAACAGCATCGGAGAAACATTGCTTCTTAATATGAAACTGCTTTATTCTGTGTTTTTACCAGTTTTAATCACTGGATCTGTTGTTTTGGAGAGGAGCATACCTCTGTGGATAATTTGGCACCCAGTGAAATCCTCTGGAACATCTGGATTTTAAATTAAATTATCACCCTTGGACACTGAACACACACCTGGCTGGTTAGGTAAGTAGCTGCCCAATACAGTCATTGTACAGTCACCTGACTAAACAAGGCTTCCTGGTTTTATATAAAAATAGACACAGTTGAAAAAAAAAAACAATTATGATACTTGACTGCAGTAAAATATATCCTGATGTCTGTTTCATCCCCTTTGCTGTCCAGTTACACAGCTGTCTCTGTGCTCTGTGTGTGAATAATAATGTATATGATCTATATGACCATGGTGAGGGTCAGAAGTATAAATGCTCAGAAATCTTATTTTATTTTAATACCTTCTAGGCTTCAGAAAACATCAAAAACACATATTTAGAAACAGTTGTGGGCTGAAGAGCTTGTAATTTCTTTAACAGAGTTATCTGCTTTATAAAACCCCAAACCGAAAGACCATTATTAACATTGGCTACATGTTTATTAGGTTGATTGCTATTATACTGGGTTTGAGAAGCAAGAAGGATGTGTTGATTTACAGTAAATTATAAATTGTTATTAGTTGTTAGTGTTAGTTTACTATACAGTTAATTAATAAGAAAAAACAAAGTTACATTCTTGGGTAACTAATTACTTATATGTATATTCAATAGTTGTTTAAGTAATTCAATTAATTCTGAGAGAAGTAACTAGTAACTGTAACTAATTTTCAGTAACTTGCCCAACACTGGTCCTCACAGGACGGAATATTTTTAAGTCATGACCCACCCCTACTCTGCCTCTTGCTGTTACACTTCAGTACTGCACAATTGGTCAGACTCACAAGGCATCAGTAGCTTTTTACGTACTTTAAGTCGCATCAGTGTAGCAAAAGGCGTACATATTGGTAGGTCTGCACTATGTTACCAGGTAGTCTCCAACTTTGTCTGGTATTGAAAGCCCTGAGAGGGTGATAATTCTCTGTGGGTTTGTCTCTATAAGTGACACATTTCATATTACAGTGATTTGATGCATCATTAATACAAAGTTATTGATTGGTTCAGCTTTACACACTGAACCTGAGACCAACACTGAGGAAAATACTAAATATTGTTGGTATTACTTAATAAAAGTCATGAATCAGTTTTCTAAAATTTAATTTCATGGTTTATTATTGATTTATTTTTTCCTAAAACCAGATTGGTGGCAATTTAGAATGTCCAATTAACCTGAGCTGCATGTCTTTGGAGT
>NW_023339652.1:17127973-17134420 GCF_004916995.1 Morone saxatilis | reverse complement strand
TATATATAACACTCGAAATTTAAGTGCGGCTGATTTGACCATGGAGATCGGAGTAACGGCTGGCTTGACCGCAGTTATCATATCACAGTCATTATCTCAAGATCTCGAATTAATTATGTCGAAAAAATTCTGCCAAGATATATTATGTGCCTTTGGATGCGACTCCGATATAGTGACAAAACAATCTCCACTCAAGGTCCACTTACTCGCTCATACTGTTGCTTTTGATCAGTCTTGTATCCAGGATGACTCAAACAAGTACACAAATCGTCTTTGGCTTTTTGCAGAGTGGGTCCTTGCGTCAGTTGACATTTTTGAGGCGAGCACATCGGCTTCACTGAACCACAGTTACCCAGAATCCCCTCTGCATGCGTAAAGACAGTACACGTGTGTCATTAGAGAAGCATACTCGCTTTAAGCTGCTTTTTGGTTTTGACTTTTATCCCCACATGCCATCGCCCTGTTTCTCTTCATCCCTGCACTGCCCTGTTGTAAACTTATCAAAACCCAAAAATCTAAAACAATACAGTTCAAACTAATGTAGGGGTTCGCTGAGCTTGAATCAACTAAAAGACTTATTTTGTGTAGGTTGGCAACTCTGAAGAACCCCAGAACACATTTTTCTAAGACTGTCTGAAAAACCCGTCTGTGAAAAAAAAAAGCTTCCCGTGGCTATTTGGAAGCAACAGTAGTCAGTAAGTTGCATTTATTCTTCAGCCTGAACTGTAATCCAAACCTTGTCAGTCTGTTCTTCTTGTCTGTTCATTTTAAACACACGTGGCTCTGCAGAATGAATGTCTAGGAATCCTCCCAAACCCCAGTTGGTTGGCTCCAACAATCACTCCACTCTCTCATGGAGCACGATTTAATGTACCCTAACCCTCCTACCCCTCGTTCTCCGTCAGGTCCTCAGTCGGTGCGGCTTGGCGCTCTGACAGGCAGTGCTCATGCCGCACTGAACAATGGCTGGCGTCCGACACGCTCTGGCAGACTGTGGAGCTGTAATCATGGGATGGAGTAATCCCGACGGGCATTTTTGGTGTATATGTGCGCAAGCAGTTGCTTTCAAGCTACTGTATCTGCTCGTGTGCTCACTTGTGCGTGGGTGTTTAACTCTGTCCCAGAAGGTTTCTCTAAGTGCTGTCCAGTCCAACGACTGTTTCTGACTGGAATTTTTTCTCTGTCTGACAGTAGCCGTTTGTAACGGCTGCCTGAGGTCTCCAGCTGACACTTGGTTGAAGTGATCCCTGGTGGCCAGGGGGTTGAAGGGCAGGCGGCCAGAACTCAGCTTGCACGAGCGAAACAACATGCTGGGTGTCCTCAAACGCATCACCAGGGACTGTTAGATTTATTTCTCACTAGCTGACAGCCGGACAGATTTATTCTCTGCATCTTGTTACTTATTCACATCTCACATATTTATTACTTATTTATTTTCTCAACAAACTGTATTGATCTGTAACGCATACATCAGGGTTTGGGAGGTACTATGGATTTACAGATCTGTTACTTGATAGACTCCAGAGTCACCCATGTGTCCCAGGGATGTATTTAAGGACTATTGGGTCTCATTTTCATAGCTTTATCCATCATTTCTTTCCATTATGGTAACATTGTACTCACCAAAGCAACTGCTGAGATCTGGGAACACAGCAACATCTCAACAATTGACCCTTCGTAAGTTAAGCTATCTAACAATTGATGTAAATTTGCTGGCAAGTTAGGTAGCATTTTGCTAAAATTAGCTATCAGATGTATCTAGCCAGAAAACATTTAATGTTGATTAGATTGCTAGTTAGCTGGGGTTTCTCTCTGACAGCAAAACGCTAGCTAACATGCCTGCCAACTAGCTAGCTGATGAGTTACATAGATTAGTTAGGTAGCTAACTTTAGATGTGACTATATCAATTGCTCCAGGATTTTGTGGGCTTTTTTAGGAATAGTTGCAGCCTTAAATGCCTGATTTCTTGGCAGCTTTTGTAAAAAGTAGGTTTTAGTCAGTTCTAACAGACACTTGCTAAACTGTTAATGGAGCGCAGAGCAAAAAGGGGTGGGACTTAGGAAGGGTCAATTAAGTCCAATGTGGCAAGAAACAGAAGTGTGATGAGGTATGATGTAATTTGCCCCAGTTTACCACTATGATTTATCATATTGTGGAGCAGTTCAGGGCAACTTACTGCTGGTAAACATGGAAATTGTGTACTTCTCATCTAATGAGCAAAATTATATTTTGTTGAACTATGTCCCTGATGCTGATCTAAGCTCCTTTTCACACTCTCTGTTTTCCTTTCCCTCCAGCACTCCCTGTGTAAACACAGTTTGCACTAATAATCCTGACACAGCCCACTTTAATTGGCCTTTCATTTCCTAAGCAGGGGAACCACGGACACACACACACGCAGCACTGGTTCAGGGGTTATTTATTTGACCTCCTTTCTAATGCATGCAGCAGACAGGTTTAAAGGCCCTGGCAGTTCCACATGGTAAAATGACTTACAGCAGCCATGAAAAGATCTGGTTTCCTGCTCCTCTGAGAGCAGCTAATAGACCCACAGATCTGGCACATCAAACACTGACACACACGCAGTCCTTTCGTCTTGTACGGTGGTTACGTGCCACACCACAACCACCGCTGAGAACTTTCTCCACTTCTCACCAACCGTCTCTTTTTCCAGCCTTAGCTTCAGTTCAACCCACCCCTCCCCCTTTCCCAGAATGCCCATGTCAGCCCAACAGATGTTCCAGCACCCCTAGGTGTCACGTGCCCCACTGCGGCCACTCCAAATAAAATTTGGAGGATGGACGCTTTATTTTCTGCCAGTGGCTGGTAATGAAAACACTGTCAAACAGCTGTAAGATAGAGTGAATATTATGGACTGTATTGATGGGGTTGTTGATTGAAATTCAGCCAAATTGGTTGAAGGATTTTACTCAGAGCGGTTGCCACTGTAGACCTCCAATTTTATCCTCTGTTTTATTCAACACAATGTAAAGTAGCTACAACCCAGAGCTTCTCTTCTGATGCAGCAATAAAAGGATTTTGCTAAGTTTATAATTTATGCTCTTTTATTAGGTTAATTAATTGGATGAATTTGAGCCAATTGGGAGTGTCCGGTTTTTCATATCCTCAATAACACATTTTAAATTTACAGAATTAATAAGAATAAATTTACAAATTTAGAACCACAATTCGAACATTTTCTCCAGCTACACTCACTACAAACAGAAGTTTCCTTTTCATAATTTGGGAAATTAACCATTAGTTGTTATTATAGTTATTATTCAGACCTGCATGCTTTACGTATCAGTATAAAACCAAGGATTTGCACCGTTTCTATCACACAGTGGAATAAAATTAATATACACTCAGTAACTGCATCTTATTTAAATTGAACATGAATAGTTGGTCTTTATAACACAAGTTGTGTATGTTTGTGTGTCTGTTCCACAATGTTTGTGAAAGCGAAACTGCCATTACAGAGAGAGCAGTTTATTCTTAATTGGAACTTCAAAAAGGTTGTAGAATGCAAAGGCTCACAATATTATTTAAGAACCATGAATGTAAGAAAAAGTATAAAAGACATTTTTCTGATGTTGGATGTACACTCCGCATCTCAGTTGTCTAAATTGTTAAAAATCTCTGCTGGGGGTGCCAGGTTAGCTCACCTGGTAGAGCTGGCGCCCCATGTAAAAAGGCTGAGTCCTTGCTGCAGTGGCCAAGGGGGTCGAATCAGACCTGTGGACCTTTGCTGCGTGTCATCTCTTCTCCCTCCCCCATATTCCACCTCTGTCTAACAGTGTGAGTCAGTCTCTGCATAGAAACATAAGGTCCAAGTTTTCATGTCTGTGTTTACCAACATCCTGAGTCAGTATAGTCTTTCTCCACTGCATCACCTGGGTCTCAGTTTCTGTTTAAAGCCACTCTGGAAGTTTCCAGTTTACGTGGAATATACTTGAGCATACAGTGCATTAAAATAGAGGAGGAAGCCAAAGAAATTTATTTATTTGTTAGGATGCTGTTAGAATGAGAATGCAAAAATACGTATGAATACATAGAAGTATTAAGAATAAATTATCAGTGTTATTATTATTATAAGTCATTAGTCCCATATTCAGACTTCAAGATGTATTTTCCATGTATATCATATTCCGGGAAATTTCTAGAAATTAATCAACAAGTCTGCTGGCTGCTATTCTTCTATCAAGTAAACAAAACCTAGAATATTCTTGATGCAAACAAATCGATTTGTATTGGAAACACGAGACCTAAACTGAGGCCATGAGCAGATTCTTTTAACTGGAACTATTTATATTTCATATCTCTAAGACTAAAATGTAGCATACTCAAGTTGAGGCACTGTTTCAGCTATTTAAAACGTGATACTGCTAAGTTCTCCTGTTACAAATAATAAAAAATATTATGTACTTTGCTCATATCAAATAGAAATGGGGAGGGAAACTGTTACAGAAATACACAATTAAATTCAGAAAGTTGAGATAAAAGGTTCTTGCAAGTAGATTATTTTTAACTTCATTCTCTCCTCAAGATCCATTTATTAGTTGTACTAGAGCTTTCAATCATATTGCATGATCTTTTTGGAATTTTCATTATCAAGAAAGAACTTTGAACCTTTAGGCCGTAATGAAATTTGAGCATCTACATTTCCATGACAACTGAACTGACAGCTGATAAAGACCATGTAAGCTCCAGAACAGCTATTAAAAGGACTATGTTGTTGTTGTTTTCTCAGTATCAATTGTTTTTAATGTACCAAGTTAGGAGCTAATATAACATGAATACATCAGACATTAACTGTTCTGCTCCTTTATGGCTACCATTTAACCTGACTTGTGTTGCCATGTGGGAAGTCGTTGCTGGAAACTATTTGGAAAAAGGGCAGGCACTTTAAAATACTAGACAGGTGATTTGATGAACTGTCTATCACTAGCAACATCTACACTAACCTCTTTAGCAGCCACCATTTTTAATGAACAGTGTCCTTTCGCTGTGTCACAACAAATAAAAGTTATAGTGATTGGTCTGGTACCAGTGTACCAGACACAAGCGTAGAGCTTGAAGCCTGACAAGATGGATTCTCGCACGATCTTGTGATTTTGTGATATCGTCAAGCTGCCTTGCAAGGTTAGCTACCATTAGCACTAAACCTGAGCACATTCATTATCACCTACAAAACAAGCTAAAAGATGCTAAAACACTCTGTAGAACTGGGGAACTGCAGCGTATATAAGAGTAATTCTCTGTGAGTTCATCACTATAATGTGACACCTTTCACCTGTAGTCATCTGAGCCAGCTTTGAATAATTGAACAAAATGTAAAAAAGTAAAAAGATATTAGCTTTGTTGTTTCTGACTTGTCTGTTTTTAATGTTGACAGGCTCTTTAAAGTATTCTTGTTTCTTGTTCAGTGTGATAATGATGCAATCCACCCACTTTTCAGACTTGTTTCTAGTCAACTCTAGCTGAAAATTTGACTGAATTCCTGATTTACAAAACTGCAGACCAGGTTCTTTGTCACTTTTGAATGAAATACTTTAAAGGCCAACATTTATAGACTTTGAGCAGTGCATGAACAATGCAAAATTTAATTCATTCAGTAATTAAATAGTCCAAAATCACAAATTCATTAAGAAAGCTACTTTTGGCCCAAACTATCCTTTAATATTAAACTTATTCTACATTCTTCAGCCCAGAAAACTAGAAATTTAACTATTCTGACAGAATACATTCCAACTTCTACTTTTGTCTTGTCTGAATATTCATGGTCGTGTTGAGCAGCAGCTGTACATTTCTGTGTGTTTTCCGCAATAGTGTTGTTACAGCACTGATGTTAACCTCCAGTCAGAGGTAATGCTGAGAAGTGGACAGGCCTGATCCTGCAGTGAAAAGCCTCCTTTGTCTCGCTGCCTTAGACCTCGTCCAGCTTGCGTTTCTAATGGCTTCTCCTGGAAGTCAGAGTGTGTGGCTGACGTAACAAGTGAAATTAAATGTCTAGCCAAAGCAGATGTTGGACAGAGGCTGGCTGAAAAGATGTGTGTGCGCCTGGAAGTAAAAGTTTAAACAGGAAAGGAGAGAAAATTAGGTGTGAGACCTGTGTTTGTGCATGCAAACGTTGTTTTCTGTCTTGCTTTTCATGTACTTCTCTACTCATGGGAACCATTCAGACATTTTTCTGCACTAGCTGCAGGGCCAAGGCTGGCGATGCCAAACTGGTTGGTCCAACACCGGACCAACTACAAATTGCCATGAAACTTTGAAACTATGAATATACCATGGTCCAGTCATTTTTTTGCAACCCTCCCCTGACCTTTACAATTTGGAAATCAATAAAGTAATTGAAAAAAAACTAAGGAATGTGTATGTTTACATGTTTTGTGACCTACTGGGGACCTTTATTGTTATAAACACTGACCTTGTCGGGTCCAGTT
>NW_023339652.1:17105339-17127873 GCF_004916995.1 Morone saxatilis | reverse complement strand
GAGTCCGTCCAGCTCAACCCACCAAACTCAGATCAAACTGTCAAACTAGGCAGTGCTGATCAAATATAAATTAAGATTCTGTTACTGCGTGACTATTTCTCTCCTCAAATCTTTTCAAACATATTTTATTGTACTGTTTATCTATAATATGAGATTGTGTGTGACCAGTCGAACTGCCATTGTTACCTGCTACAGAGTTGCAACCAAGTGCAGCCAATGAGAGCAGCTCAACTCGCCCTGCTGGCTGTAAGAAACCAACATGGCGACGACCATAATGCCAAAGTTGAGGCTTCAGAACGGTACTCCATAGACCTATGGGTGAAGTCATTATAAGTCGACCTGCATTAGACTTAACAATCAACTATCTTTCTCAGCTCTGGTTGGTTGTTTTCGTTCAGGCCTGGTGGATTCTTGCAAATGCCATTAGGAGTACTAGGAGGAGCCAGAGGAACCTGATTTTTTCACAGATGATCTGTCTCATGTACTACTGTCAGGATATAGTGAAAGTTTCAGACAATATGACAAAAAGTATTTTTTATAAAGGTTACCTACTGCAGCTTTAATATCATTATACATAATCTGTTACAGTTATCTGAAAATACTGTTTAAACAGGAATTCCTTATTCAGAGTCTTAACTTAGTTAAAGTAGTCCATGTAAACACAGTCAGTGATTTAACACAAAGCCGGTAAACCGTAAAGATTAATACACATACACACTGTGACAGAGTTACACAGACACAGTGGTCGTAGCCAAGCTACCAGACATTTGAGTGTCTGCAGAGGGATTATATAACCAAAGTAACAAAAGATGGATGTGGTTGGCAGAAAAAAAACGTCTGTCATTCCAGGGGTGGCATGCTCCAATCTCATCTCCTTTAATAAACATTATGAGGACAAAACAGAGAGCGGGACCTCTCACTGCAGGCATGACACATCTTATCTGTGCAGGGTTTGTTATATAAGGTCAACCCACATGTGGGAAAGAAAAAGGTTCTCTGTGAGATGGGAACAGGTTTAAACATGTCACTGACATATATGTCAATTAAAGGAAAACCCCAACTGTGGATCCTCTTATCATCAATCTGTGGTATTATGTCAGTGTGTTCTATTGCTTTCCCTCAGCTTGATTCAGTAAGTGCTTTCTGATGTATCTTTAAATATCTGCACATCATGTCCCCATTGTCTACATTTGGCCAGTTATTTCAGAAAAGCACCCACAAATGCCAAAAGCTATTTCTCCAACTTCTTTTTGAAGTGTTTCCAGGTAAATCTCCCCTCTAACATTAACTAAACATCCTCAGTCTATTTAGGTTTGCAGGGGGGTGGCAGCTGCGCTAAGTTTGCAACTTTCTGACAAGCTGTCAAACCCCCTGCTCCTGACCTGCCTTTTTGTTAAAGAATTTGACCTTTGAACTTTCATTGTGTGGCCTAAAAGCCTGAGGACAGAGCACCTGCCTGCCACCCCTGACACGCACCTCCATTTAGGCGACACACAGACACTGACTCCAAAATATCTCTGTCAACGGTTTCTTAGTGTGCGAATGAATTTCCCTGAAACTGATCTGCTTGAAAAACCCTGAAGAATTTTAATAGTCTTGTAAAATATTCATAGAGGGTTTTCCTTCAGAAAGCTGACACTGGCTAATAAACTTGCAGCAATGTTCAATGCTGCCAGCTGGCAAAGCTTCCTCTGTGCTTTCTCTTTCTGAATCCAGCACTCTTTCTGCTGCCTCTTCGATACAGCAATATAAGAGCAGCAAATTTGAGTTCTGCGTTTAAAAGTTAGAATTATGACTTTAAAGTCACTCATAAGGCAAGTTTCCATCCAAATTTTGCACAAATTGTAAATTAATTTCTAGAAAAACTGTCACTATTCACTCAAAAAAATATAAAATAGCGTGTATGTGAATATTAGGAGCTGGGCGCATCAACAACAGTTGATGGTGCTAATTCTCCAAGTCTCCAAGCAGTAGATGGAAATGTACATTAATCCGAATTTTTCCGAAACTTTCTTGACATTTGTTAAAAAATTTGAATGGAAATTTGACCTGACAAGGCGAACTGAAGCTGTTCTGAAGGCCTGTGGTGGAACAACACCTTTATGTTGTTTTTTAACAGCACTATATTGTGCATTTTTAGGAAAGTTAGGAATAAGCCATTATCTTACACATGCTAGGGGCCTGGACTGGACACACACACAAACACACACTAATACACACACTGGTCGGCGGGTCTCCCTCTTTCAAACAATCACACCAGAGTTGTTCACACTCTCTCCCAATTTGCCAAAACATACACACACACATGCTCCAGCTCTTATTACATGTGTGTGCTCTCAGAGTGCTGGGTCACTGTGTGCAGACATTCAGCACCTCGCCCCTGATGGAAAACTGCAATCCGTTCACATCGTTATTTCATATTTTGGCTGCAGCGGTCCCAAAATCTTTCACCGCTGTGACAATTGCCTTAGCAGACGGCCAGCGCTGCGCTGCACGGCCACAATGCATGGAATCCAGACATTACCCAATATCCTGAGCGGGTCCGGGGGGATACACGCTGCTCATTTACACACACGCCAATACACCGTGTGACTGGTCCACAGGTCTGCGGTTTAAAGCCACAGGGGACATTTATCAGGCTGGACATGAATGACACATCGAAACACATGTCAATATTTGCTCTGTAGGGAGGACTTAAATGGAGAAATCCACACAGTCATTTACACGGTTACATTCATCTGTGACAGTCAGTGCACGTCTGGAACTCATTTTGTGATTAGATTTCAGTTTTATTTAGAAACCCTTAACTGCAAAAAAGTAGGTGTCCCCTCCACTTCTCCTTATTCCTGGATAATTGTTAAACGATGGTGAAAAAAGGAGCTCTTTCTTTTTTCCTGAGGGCCAAATCCACAACAAAACAGAACATTTACTGTTAGTCTTAAAAGGATAATTGCGGTTTGAATCTTATTTTGGTAGTTTTGGTCATTATTTCTGTCTCTAATAATAACTTTGTACTCAGTTCTCCGAACACAGCAACATGAAAATGTTCCCAGATCTCAGCAATTATACTGGTGAGCACAGCGTTATCATAACTGATGGAAACGATGGCTAAATCTACTAACTAAGTTCTAGGTTGCAATAAATCAGATGCAAAAGATCAATGCTTTTTATATCAACAAGAGATAATGGCTATGTGTTATATTATCACCCGACTCTGCAGCACTTCGCAGCTGCATTTTAACATCTTTTGGCTCATTGTTTTGGTTCTCTCTCTCTGCTCTCATCCTGTTGCCAGCAGCAGCAGGCAGCTGTACACAACCTGCCCAGCACCAAACAGCAGGCAGGCAAAGTTAGCAACTGGCTTATGAACATGGAGCATTTAGCAGCTAAAGAAGATTTCCTCAGGAGTTGGTGAAGACCAAAACAAAGCTAAAAGGAGGATAAATAATTACATTACATTCATTGCATGGACACAAACATGACTCCAAATGAATGCTAATGTTGCCCCATAAATGCTAAATGTGTAAATAAACAACTGCTAACCTCATAGCTATATCATCTTTGTACAGTCATAATATATCACTTGTGTTTGCAGCTGTTTCTGCACCCTTTATTTACTGTATATAGACATACATTCATATTGTATACATAACCATTCAAAATTGAATGCACTGTTTGCATTTGTTTACAATCTACAGAACACCTGACTTGATTACATAATAGTTCACTTTTACCGATCATTGTTCAGCTTTGTGGTTCCTGTTTTTAGCTGTATGTGTCTTTCTAGCTTCCTGTATAATGTTGTATGTCCCCACACATTTACTTAAAAATGGAGGGGATGTTTGGGAAAGAATGCAGCCAAAAAGTAATCAGAATAAATCATTTACATGGTATAATTTTTCTTTTGATTGGTTTAATAAAAGGTTTCTACAAATTAAATTAGTTTAGGCCTGTTTATTTTGGTTGAGGTGTTTATATATAATTCTAATATAATATAAATTGAATATTACACTCTGTGTAAACATGACTTATTATATGAGTACCCATACTTGGCTAATAAAGCTGATTCTGATTCTTTCAGAACAGAAAAAAACCACGTTCTGTTGTAGTTGCACTGGTGAAATGTGAATTATGTGTGAGGTTGGAGGGTCATGTTCTGCAGTAAAGTGCAAATTATATTTGAATTCTTTGTTGAATAAGGTTTGGTTTGCTCTCACTTCCATGAAAATGCATGGAAAGGTTGTGCATGAGTATACTCATGTATAGGCTTCTGCAAGACCTCTGCAACTGAATGTTCTTTGTGCTAATGCGTGCAAACAGGCACATACTGTACGTGTGTGTGTGTGTGCATGTAGGAATGTAAGACGGAGAGAAGATACCCCCCACCAGCTCTCCTGATGTCTGAGCCAGCTGGCTGACCCTCCCTCCACCTCACACCGCTAACCTGGCACCCTTTCACCTTTAACCCCCTCACACACACACATACACACACCTCGGGGGAGTCGTAGTAGAACTGGGTTAGCGTCGGGTGGTGGTGGTGGTGGTGGTGGTGGTGTGGACAGTTTCCAGGAATCACACTCATCCCCTTCCCTGTCCTCTTATCCTCTTCTGATTTTCCAGTTTTCACAGCCACACTGTCTGGAAAGTGTGAGTAAGCGTTTCCTGTGGAAAATAGTATTTCCAACATAGTGATTTGGCTTCTGCAGCCGTGCTACTGTTAACAGATGAGGAACAGTAGGACAGTGGACATGTGGAGAAAGAACAAAAATGCTGTGTCAACGGTGAGATGACAGAGCTGCATTTAACTCTCCTCAGAGTGTTAATAGAGAGGGGCAGAGGAAGACGGATGGTGGGGTGCCAGGCCAGGGTCGAAGGTCGACGTTGTGAGGACACTGCACAAGGTCTGCACTATAAAGGGGATATTTATGGAGCCATTATCCTGAGTGAGGCATCAGCTAACAACTCAAAGACACAATTAGGAAAGCATGGGTATGTGTAGTAAAGTAAAACCAAACATGATTTAAAGCTACAATTATTTAATTAGTTTTATTTTGTAAAGAAAAATGAGAGAGAACCCATAAAAACGTGAAATCTTGCAGTCTGTGATGCATTCTGCCCCTCTATTAGTGGCATTAAAGCTGCAGTATAATAACCTTTTGTCTTATTTTCTGAAACTTTCACTATATCTTGACAGTAGTACATGAGACAGATCATCTGTGAAAAAAATCAGGTTCCTCTGGCTCCTTCTAGTGCTCCTGATGGTATTTGCAATAATTCACCGGGCTTGAACGAAAACAACCAATCAGAGCAGAGAAAGATAGTTGATTATTGAGTATCAGGCCCAGGTCATCAAATATCAATGCTGGGAATAAGACTTAACAATTAACAAGTCTCCAAGCGTCTTTCTGTCTTTCTCGATTCTGATTGGTTGTTTTTGTTTTGTTACGCTAAGCAAGTTGTAGCTTCATATTTAGTGTGTAGAAATGGGAGTGATATCAATCTTCTCATCTAACTGACAGCAAGAGAGCGAATAAATGTATGTTCAAAATGTGGAACTATTTTAAAGCTTTTACTTACACCGGCTTGGACGTTTTATGTATGTACGTATATATATTGAACATAGCTGCTCATCTTTTGTTCTGAGAGCCGAGAAAGATAGGAAGACGGTTTGGGTGAGTGTCTTGAAGATAGTTGATTGTTTACTCTCATTCCCAGTGTCGGTATTTGATGACGAACTAAACTCAACTATCTTTCTTGGCTCTGATTGGTTGTTTTCGTTCAGGCTCGGTGGATTCTTGCCAATTCCATTAGGAACACTAGGAGGAGCCAGAAGAACCTGATTGTTTCACAGATTATTTGTCTCATGTACTACTGTCAGTATATAGTGAAAGTTTCTGCAGCTTTAACAGCTCTTTTACTTCTAGATGGCTAATACACAGTAATATACAGTAACTTCTATGCAACTTTATGGAAGTTGACAGAAAATGGCACCTTTCAAAAACAACTTTTTTGGAACTACTGTGTTAGACTTGTAAAACACAGACTAAGATGAAGAGGAGCCGTGAGAGTTTCGTGCCTCAGTACTTCCAGGAATGTTTATCACCCAGTTTCACTGTGTTCCACCTCGTCACCAACCGATAAACACACGAGACAGTAAATTAAGCAGTCGGTCTCTCCAGCTTATACCCAAAATAAAGAGTTTGAGGCACGTGAGGGTTGAAAGCGGAGCAGGACCGCCACAGGTGTAAACTGTTCTCCTCAGAACCTCACAGGCGCCAGGCTGATATGTTCAGGCTAATCTCATCTTCCTATAAACTATTATTACAGTTAAAAGAGCAGGAGTGATTTAATGGTGCAGAAAAAGGCTTTGTTGAATCAACCGTGAATCTTCGTTTTATTGCTGTTGCCACGCAATCCACCCAAACACACATGCACACGCACACAGACACACACACACACACACTCATATTCAGCGAGGGTTCAGAGAAACTTGCTCATAAGTGTTGTTTTTCTGTAAATGCACATAAACATGTATTCAATATGTCACTGCTGCAATGTAGCATTTCTCTCTGACATGTTTATCATCTGTAGCAATGTTCTGAATGCGTGTTCATTCACATCCCTGACCCCGGCTCACCTTCCACCGCACTGATACTGGAGCAGGTTACAAAACAGTCGACACAATAACAGCATAATCTGGTCAATAAGGCGAAGGCACTGAGAAAGAGATTCCCCCTGTATTCACAGCTGAGGGGGGGTTATTTTTAGTAAATGCACTAATGTCATGCAGGTTAATTCTAGCGTGGAATGGCAAAAAGGGAACAGGCCCTGCTGACTCTACAAAACAGCAGACTGCTTCATGCCTGGTTTCCACTATCACTAGTAGGGATTTTGGGCAAAACATTACCTAATGGTACTAAGGCAAAAGTACACACACTCTTTACTCAAGTGAAAAAACTCTGGATAAAGTAGAAGTACTGATCTAACTTCTTCTTTAAAAGTGAAAAAGTAAATTCTCTGAAATGTACTCAAAGTATTAATAAATAAAAAGCACTCTCTTGGTTTCTCTGAAGGACGTTTCTACCCGCTAACTGAAACCTCAAATTTGGTTGTGTGTCCCTCTTTTACATTTTTGTTTTTGTTGTTTTCTGGATACATCTGTCAATGCGTGATAACCCCTTAAATGCATTAAAACTAAAGTAGTGAGCCTGTTTTTAAAATGAAAGGAGTAGAAATGACAGATATTTGTGTAAAAATGTAGGGGGTAAAAACAACAAAACACAAACAAACTGGAACCTGATTGTTTCACAGATTATCTGTCACAAAGCTAGCAACAGTCACCTCTGACACCCTGTATCCATCGCCATAGCCATTATTGTGCTGATACTGTGTAGCCTGAATTCAGCCATCTCCACAGCCACAACATACAGTAACCTGTAGCCTGGTGAGTCTATAAAGCTCATTATTCATTGCATTAGCTAATATTTCAGTGGAATGGCATTTATTTTAACTGCATATTTGTCATTGTAGAAATAGGTGATTTGAGACTCGAGCCAACAAGTTAGGTAACTTAGCTTTTATTTACCAAAAGGTCTTGATTAACTCTGTTATTATAAAAGAATGAGATCATGTGTATTTAACGCTGTTACATAGTCTTCCATTCATTTAGATTTAAAACATCCATTAAACCATTTACCAAAACCACGTTTCAACCACCTCAACATATACAACTAACCAATCATAAACAGGGACACAAGCAATAAACAAGGCCTTATGTAAGTTAATGAACAGGTTGTGAATCAGCCAAAGCATTTACTACCTGAACACTCTACTCCTCCTCCCTCTACTAACATACTTCTCTCCTGTTATGTAGAGCAGTGTGGCAACATACTAGGTCTCTGTTACAGTGCCGGTGTGTCATCACTGAGGTGAAAGAGGTCTAATTAATAGCTGTCAAGAAGAGTAAAGCAGTCTGAAAACACAGCACTACCTGCAGCACATTCTGTACTCTAAGCTTGTTTTTCAGGCTGAGAATGACCTTCCATCATCGATCAGACAGACAGTACAAGTGCTGTTGGAGGTTATGAGTTACAACGGTACACATTATAATTCAACAAAATGGTAAATAGTGATTAAATCCATTTCAGAGCTACTTGAATTCCCAGTCATGTTTATAGAGTAGCTCATAAATAAAGTACAAATTATAATTTGATTTGATGTACACATATTGAGTTAGCTGTAACATCTGGATGCTATATTTTGCAATAAAGAGTGTGTGAAAAACAGTTAGCAAGCTAACAGAGAGGCTTAAACAGTCAGCTACAGTAAGTAATGTATAAACATTTCAAATATTTAGCTGAAATAGTTAGCTAGAAGTAAAGGAAAATGGTTCGAATAAATAGCAAAAAGTAATGGATGAACTGTTGAATAAGTTAAACAGTTAAAATGGTTAACATTAGCTAAAAGTAAAGTATAAACGTAGAAATAGTTCATTTTACGCCCCTACAAAGAACTTTCGTGTTAATTCTGATGGACAAAAGCGGTTTCCATCTACTCATTTCATTAATTTCAAGGATAATCCGACAGAATCCCACCAGGTA
Source organism: Morone saxatilis (assembly GCF_004916995.1). Lineage (NCBI taxonomy): Eukaryota > Metazoa > Chordata > Actinopteri > Moronidae > Morone > Morone saxatilis. The sequence continues at coordinate 17,119,273 of NW_023339652.1, read as the reverse complement.
GCAGCTATTGGAAATAAATGTTGGCTATGGGGGTACGTCAGACAACAATGGTTGGAAGCTGCTTTTATGTATTTGTGTATGAGTTAATCAGGTTCAGCTAAAGGTCAAAGTGCAGGCTCAAATATGAACTAGCTCTTATTTTTTCAGCTTCCAATAAATGTATTATTGGATCAACCCTTGGCAGTCAAATCAAAAGCCAAACAATAGAGAAGAACACTGGAACATTGGAGCACATTTCAATTATTTTTTTGAGTTGTGACTGTCAACGATCTGTCCTTTTCATTCCATAGGTTGTATAACTGTTCCCAGGTTAGTTATACAACTGACCTGCCTCGCCTCGAGCTGCCACATGAATATTTGGTTTTGATGGACTACAAAAGGGAGCTGCACAGTAAAACATTTAGTGCAAGCAAGCATGCAGTCTGTTCAGATGCTTCGCCTCGGATTTGTCAGGAGTGAATGCTAAAGGGGCGTAAATTTCACCTTCAGGCATTCCGTCAGAAACAAAGTGACAGCCAGCTAATGTTTAAGAAGACTATGTTCCCACTAGTGCTTCCTCAAGGTTTGACGCTATGTTTGCACAAAAGATTGCAAAGCATCTTTTCAAGAATGACTGTGAGTTCACTGAGTTTGGAACTGTGATCAGGGTTTCTGCACACATTTTGAACTCAACTTTAATGAGTTTTAAGCATGTTATGGATGGGCAAAGAGTTTTAAATCGATCACAGTATAAATATGTTAAAAAATATATAATTTAATGAAATGACTGGAGACTGAAGAACAACAGATTTTACATTTAAATGTGTAATGTGTATTGTGAGTCACTGTGATTTCTCATGAGTCAAGGCATCATCTCAAAATGTAATATAATGTAATAAAATGTTTAATAATTAAAAAATAAGACATTTTGTGACCATTTTCATGTTTTTAAAATGAAGTAGTGACTACATACACACTAAACTAAAATGAACAAAATGAACAAACCAATTTTAAGTAAAAAAAGAAATAAATGCAACTAAATTTTGAGTAAAGTAGATTTAAAGTAACCTCAACTAAGACCAATACTTCTATGTACTTATCTTTCTCAAGGCAACTGAGTTCCTAGATTTTTTAAAGTAAGATGAACGTGTCAGTAACACTGTAGCTGGTGGGCTAACGTGCCAGCCAGATATTTTGTCAGGTATGTTTTGCCTTTATTGGATAGTGACATGTCAAGAGGCAGACAGGAAATTGAGAGAGAGAGGGGTATGACATGCAACAAAGGCTGCCAGTTGGAATCAAACCAGCGACAGTTGTGGTCCTAACCATTTGGCTACTAAGGTGCTCCAATTGTGCTGTGAAATTGTAAATGATAGTGTGACTGGGCCAAGAGCTAACAGTTCTGCCTCAGCATTGCAATCCACTGATCCACAGATCCATCCCAAGGTCAAGGATCCCCAATTTGAAACACAGCAGCCCGTATTTGTTGTACGTTACATGTTGTCTCAGGGATCCCCAATTGATAAGCTTTATTTACTCCATGGCTGTCTGTCTGTCCAACAGATTAGTCATTCTGATACATTCTCTCATTGGGCTAACTCCTAGCCAATAAAACAATAGTGAAATTAAAATATTCCCCATTCTTCTGCAGGGACCCCATGGAACCCCCCCAAGGACCCCGGGTTTAAACCACAGTGAAGCAGGAAAAGTTTCGTCATCCACTTTCCCAATAAAATAATAAAATAAGAAATAGTAGTAGAGCGGGAGACGGCCAGTCCTTGTGGCCGTCCAGGTCGTCTTGAACTTTCCTGGAAAACAGAGTGAGCCGTCCACCGGGCTGCTGCTGAGCCGGCATGCGTCACAGCAGCTGAAACACAGACACAGACACAGGGAAAGTGTCTGGGAACTCTGCTGACTTCCTTCGCACTGAAGTGTCTGCATTCGAGATTGGGCAACTCCGGGAAAGGGGACTCCCTTCAGAAAACACAACCAGATGGCTCGGTCAGCCCGCTGCTTTTGAAGTGTCCCCGTATGTATGCGTGTGTGTGTGTGAGAGAGAGTGTAACCACAGGCGTTGTCATCCAGACACACGTTAATATTATTTTCTCAGACCAAAGTAGTCTGTTCTGTAAGTGTGGGAGCAGACTAGAGGGTGGAGGGCCAGAACCAGACTGGCTGGACTCCTGCTGAAAACAATTAACTGAAGCAAGAAGCCACTTAAAGGAGTCTTTCATTTAGCCGTTTAATCAATAAATTACTATAATTAAAGCTTTAATCAGCTAAATATGTTTTCACCAACATCCTCAGATCTCAGTGACTCAGACTGTGTCGTGTGTTCCTGAGAAGGCTGCGAGAGTTCAAAAGGTGTCTCGTAGTCTTTACAGGCTTGTCGAGCTCTTTATAAATACTTTGAGTCAGTCCTGTGCAGTTTAGATAGATAGATAGATATATACTTTATTAATCCCCTATTGGAGAAATTCTTCTTTTCACTCTTTTTATTTTATACACACACACACACACACACAGGCTGAACCACACACTTCATGCACTTGTGGACATGCAAACAGGGGAGCAGAGTATGGTGGAGTTGACTAGTGATGGGGCTGCCACGTTAACAACGCCCCATGAGCAGGCCTTGCTCAAGGGCACCTCGGCAGAGCACAGGAGGTGAAACTGGCACCTCTCCAGCTACCACTCCACACTCCATACTGTGGTCCGTGGGACTTGAACTGGCAACCTTCCGGGTTCCCAAGCCAAGTCCCTACACAGAGCTACTAGCTTTACAATGCTAAAAAAAAAAGGCTTGACGTGGGATGTTTGACAGAACTACAACAGCTGCTGTGTCAGATACTTCCGTTCACAGAGATTAGTCTTTGTGTGTTTCTCAGCTTCCCCTGGTCTTTCTGCAGCAAAGCATTGGAATAATGTAATCCTACAGGTCACGGCAGAGGTCGCTGCTTCAGTCGGGATGTGCAAAATCAAACACTGCACTTGAGGAAAGAAGCGCCCGACAGATTTTTACTGTTTGGCAGTACCGTTTTTGTTGCCTCTAACGCTCTGTGATCACTCATTTTAATGTCAGTTTATCACACTGAGTTTTCATTGCTTGTCATTTTTTGGCTTTGTTTTGTTTTAATGCCCATTACAGTCTTTCAGTGGCTAGACTAACCAGTCTATGCTGGTTATAAGAAATCTTGCCAAAATTGCTTACCCCACTGGCAGGTTTTGAAAATTGGATTATATTTAAGAATATCTCGCTTGTTTCTAGAAAGTCTGTTTTTGCAGTGCAGTTTTGTTGTCCGATATAAGATAAAGAAGAGGGGTTTTGCCCATTTTCATATCTATGTGGACAGATATATTTACAAAAACAACCTTAAAATACTAGTGCAGATGCATGGCGTGTAAACCTGCGTTTGGATTTGACCAAAAACCCACATTTTACTGCTTTTAGTGATATTCTGAGATTGAAACTAAGATTTTAGGGACCCTTTTTTATAGCAGAACGGTTACAATAATACACAGTGACCGCCCATTTTATATCAAACAGCAAAATCCCGATCCTTTAATATTAAAGTTCCCCTCCAGACATGTATTATGACATGTATACAAATAGTCTGCTTGGAACAACATGGTGCGTCTGATGTTATTCTGCATCTACTCCTTCTACCTCATAAAAAATTCCAGAGTCTATGAGTGTACACATTTTGCTGGACACAAGATGTCTCCTACGTCAACATCAACGGTAGGAATGAGACGAACAACAGAGTTCTGGCTGGAGGGGGAATTTAATGTCCTGTCACTACTTTAAAATAAGAAAAGCTATTTACATGAAAGATGTTTGACAGCTGAGTGTCTCACTGTTAGGAACATGGAGCATACCCCACACCTTTCCTTTGAAGCTGATGACAAATCATGAGTTCGGCAACATGAACCAGGAAAAGATTTCAGTGTTTTATCTCAGTAATGACAAATAGCGCATCAGTACTGGCTTGTTAACACCCTGCTTTACTGGAACATCCCGGCCAATGTGGTTCACTGTGGATTTCTGAGCTCAGTTCCTACTGTCATATATATAATTATATAGAAATATAACCACCCCTAATGTCTTTAGTTCAACAGAAGGAACCAGAGGTGTGGACTTGAGTCATACTTGACTTACAACTTATACAAGACTCTCAACTTCAATTGGACTTAAGACTTGAAAATACTAATACTTAAATATCCAAATCACTTCTTTTACAAACTTCCTGCAGTTCTGTGTTCATTATTTGGGTTCATTGTACAGTTTCTCAGTAGTTCTGTACTGTTATTGTTATACATAAATATATTATGAAATATCCATATGTCAGGGTCGTCAGTTTACTCAATGATAGAAAAGGGCCCCCTTAAAGACAAAAGTTGCATTATTACTTGTAACTTAAAGTCACAAGTCAAAGTCAAAGGTTCAAGACTTCCTTGAGGCTTGCAAAACAATGACTTGGTCTCACCTCTGGGTGGGGACTATCTTCGCACACATAAACTACTTCTAATTTACATGAACTCATCCTGATGTAGTTATCACTTTACAGTAAGACGTGGGAGAGAATTCCAATCTAAAGAAAATTAACTAGAACATGTTGTGCATTGTGAGGCTTGTATCCTGGGCTACGTGTCTTTGGGTTTATGTATCTCTATGCAGAATCCGCCTTCAGTCTCACATCTGCAGCTCATTCCAGGGTGGTGATCTTCAGGCTGCAGTGTCTGATGGGGGAAGCGTAGCATTGGACCATCACAGCACGCAGCCCTCTGTTTATCTCTGATTCTCAAACAAAAGCCTCCCAGTTCCTGTCTGCTTAGCGCCTCAAATCCACAATCTACTCTCTCAATCTGCTCTCCCTCTTTCTTTCCCTCCTCTCCTCATTTTGCTGCCAAGACGTGATCCCCCTTCTGTTTACTGTGTAATGAGGAAGATCTATTTTCTCATGAGACTGAAGGAGCTGCGTTTCCTGACAGATGAAGTCAATCAGTGGGCCCGGATTAATTAGCCACAAGCTGGAGAGTGACCAGTTACAGGAGCTTGTTTTCTCTCTGCCCTCTGTGCCCGAACACATGCTGACTGACTGGGAAACACATTTTGTCGCTGGCTCACTAACACTGCAAGCATTTGGTTGACAAATGATTTCTTTATCCAGGGCACACCCTAGTGGTCAATGAGTGCAACAACGTGTGCGCCTGACCTTATTGTTGGACATACCTGTACTGGACATACCTGTACTGAACTTCCCTCACCTTTTTCACAGCAGCCAATGATACTAATAAGGTTCTGTTCCATTTAGTGTATCAGAGCCTTTCCAGTGAGCCAGCATGCACAATAGCAGTACCCTGACTCTGTTTGATCTGAATGGAACGGGACCTTAATTAGTATCATTGGTGACACTTGTGTTTACCCTATTGTTTCATGTCAAAATGGCTGCTGTGAAAAAGCTCTGTAGGGCTAATTTTATTTAAAATTGAAGATTGGAACTCAGGTTTTCAGGGCCTTTAAAGTGAATTTTGGGGCCAGAAGGGTTTTAGAAGGAATACAACTTTCAGGGCCAATACAGATACCGATTATTAGTAATCAATGACACCGATAATCCATATTTGGAACCTATTTGCTGTGAAAATCTGCACATAAGTAACATTTTTGCAGGCAAATATTGTACTTTTTACTCCATTCATTTGATAACTTTAGTCACTTTGCAGATTCACATTAATACAAAATATAAAACTATAATGTATATTTTTATACCTTGCATCCATATCATATCTTTAAAAGTAATAATATGTCAGTGTTGCCTGCAAGTGGCCAAAAAACCACTCAATTGAGCTTTAAATGTAATTTTAATTCTTTTCTCTTTCACCAGCCGTTACACACTGCACTACAGTATATGATTATGGATGGTTGGGGGAGATAGGGGAAGAGCTTGGCTTTTTATCTGTTGACTAAAATATGAAGTGATATGCGAAGGAATTAGTCTGTAATTAATCTTGAAAATAAATATCAGCTGCCCCAAACAGCATTTTTTTATGATTTATGTTCTTACTACTCCCCTGCACAAAACCTATGAGCTACGGACACAGTCTGTATTCGATGAACTGTATCAATATGACGTATCTACTGACCCATATTCCACTTTATTTCAGGAAACTAAACAACATAAAATGATTGTAAAAAGGTAGCTAACATATATAATCACATTACATTACAATAAACTCATTTCAAAAGAGTTGGATATTTGCCATATTTGTACTTCAGGTTTTCAAAATTCAGTGTTTGCACATGTTGTGCTGTATGTACCCTGCATATGCAGCGCAGTACTAACCAGAAGCCGTGCAGTCAGGATTAAGCAGCTATTACGTACTGTTCTTGTTCCTGTTTGTTTTTACAAGAATAAGTTGGCGGCAGACAGACAGCCGTCATGCGACCATCAGGACATACAGTCCAGCAGTCATGTACTCAGGTGGCAGCAGGAGTGAAATGTAACTAAGTACATTTACTCAAAAACTGCATTTACATTCATATTTAGGGTACTTTACTTGAGTATTTCCATTTAATGCGACTTGATACTTCTACTCCACCATCTTTCAGAGGTTACTCTTGTCGCTTTCTAGTCCACTACATTTGTCCAACATTTTTCTTACTTCTCAGATTTCAATTTTAAACTCCCTTTCTATCCAGTAAAAAAACAAAACTGGTTATTTATTTTTGTTTGAATGTTTGTGATAAACTGAAGGGCAAAGTGTTTCTTTATGGTACTTCTTATGCTACATCAACTATTTAAAAATTAGCTAGAAAACGCAGTCACAAAGCTGAAAACAGGCCTGTCTTTCTGAGCTCATGAAAAGTTGTAAAAAGTGTATAACCATTTTCTTAAAATTAGGTCAAAAGAATTTTTTTTTTAATATATTGCAATATATTGAACTGCAACCCCTGTATCGTGATACGTATCGCATCGCCAGATTCTTGCCAACACACAGCTCTAATAAACATATGATCTTACAGAACCTTAAACATCTACATGCAACACACAGATCAGATATAATAATAAAACACTGACAGGGAACATTTTACTGCATTAGGACTAGGACTTTTCATACTTTTAGTACATTTTACTGTAATACTTACATACTAGTACTTGCGGTTTTGAATGCAGGACTTTTACTTAAGTAGGTTCTGAATGAATTCTTCTTCCAACAGAGTGTCAGGACATGAAGAGACGTGTAAATGTCCTTTGTATGAAAGCCAAATTCATGCAGAAACATGAGGACAACACAGACATCAACAGTAAAATTTATTCAATAAATTAACATACTCAACATATTCATTATTGTGGGATGATTCATCAGTTTTCTAAAGCACCTTAATCAGATAAAATGAGTGTGCTTTGAACATCAGAGATTAAACCTGACTTTATTCACTTCAATAAGACAAAACTTAAACCCAGATACTTGCTCATTTAATCCGACGGATCGGCAGGAAAAGTTTCAAAACAAACCAACCATTCATTTGTTCAACCTGAAGTTCAACATTCCTATTATGGAACAAGGACCATTTCTCATCTTAGATAACTGGACATTCCCTGCATGCCTGCCCTCCTCTCCTCTGCTTTTTCCAGTTCCTTCTGCAGACACAAAGTGCTTTGGAACATGTTTTGTAGTGGTTATTTTGAGCCTTAAGTAGAAACCCCATTTGTATCAGGGTCAGATATTTTAACAAGTCTTAAAGGGAACGCTCCATGGGAAGAAGGAGAGATGTGTGCGGAGAGGTTATTTACAGGATACGGTTATAATGAACCAGGCTGCATTTTTGCAGCATGAAAACTAGTCAAAGTACCTTTCAATGATGGAAGATCAATTTCTAGGAATTTATATTTGGATTAAACAAACTGCAACAGCTTGGCAAGTTTATGGAGTGCAGCAGACAAGCTCCATATTCAGGCCAGCATCGTGATGCCCGGGCGCGTTCAGGGAGAGAGCCAAATGAGGGAATTAAATTGAGAGATTTGGACGAGGGTCTGAAAGCCTGAAATATTGCTTTTGAAAGCTTTGTAAAGATCTGTCAGACAAACAGTAAACACACAGGTACAGACTGAGAGCTGACAGGTGGCCTCTTGCTTTTTAAAGCTGGGCATCGTAAACTGTTACCGTTGGCAGCTCCGGATTGAAAACTAAAGGTTTTTAACTTAAACACCCCAAAATCCTGAAGGGTGAAGTCAGTAAAGTTCACGTGGACGGTGTTTTTTTACTTTATACTGAAGGGGGAAATGGGCAACATGATTTGCTTACTACTATTAAGCTGTTTCTAATTCAGATTAAAAGCAAGGACTAAAGGACTACACCAGTGTTTTGAATGTTTTACCCCAATTGCTAACCTTGTAAGGCTTCAAGCTATGCACTTGTATTTAAACCACAGTGGTTAGGACCAATCAGCATCCTATGAGGAACTACTGGCAGCTACGGCAGTGCTTTAACACTAGATATGACGCAGTAAGAAGCGACTGTTCATTCAGAAACAACAATGGCTGCTAAAGAGGTTAGCATAGATGCTGCTAGCATCAGAACTGCAGAGTATTTCCTCTTTGAAAGAAGAGCAAAGAACGGCACTGATACTGCTAACTATCCAATAAAGACAATAAATAGCCCCCCCCCAAAAAAAAAATCATTACTTAACAAAAAAAATCTATATCTTGTGACTTGCTTCTTGCTTTAGATGTGCCTGGACCAAGCAAGAGTTGGTAGTGCAGCAACAAGAACAAGAACCCTCGCGAACCAACACAGTATGCCAAAAAATGACATCCATATTTGCCAAGGTTAATGTTCAGGCCAACATTCAGTGGCAATGCAGGAAATGGTTTGCACTTTATGTGTTGAGATAGGAGGAAGTAACATCGCCATTAACACACATTAACATAATAAACCACACCTGTAGGTCACGCTGTAGCTGCCAGTAGTTCTTCACTGGGCCGAACTACTGTGGCTGCTAGCTTAGGTTTCTGAAGCTATTCTACAAACACCTCTGAAGAACCATATCAGCAGTTTGAAGTGGGACCTAGAAAAGATGAGAAAGGTTCAGTTTTATGCAAATATTTTTAAAAACATCAACCCAGAGAAAACCAATTACAGCGCTTGTTTTGTTTACATTGGAGAATGGAACAATGGCTGTTACCATGTGAAGGTCCTACAAATGTTGGAGAAGCTGATTGTTGCAGTAAATGGTTTCCCCATTCAATAAGACATATATCAAATTCTGGCCTAATGTGGCTATAACACCAGCAAAGACTGAGTGTCCTGAAATACTTCACTGTTAAAGATGTAATGTGTGCTCTGCTACAGAGACGTCCTGTCTCCACAGAGGTGACAAGCAGACAGCAGCAGCTAAATTTAAGATCGCCAGTCAGAAAAAAATAGAAGAAGAAAATGCAACCCACAAATAAACTTCATTTTGAAATGTGTCTTTAACTTCCCTCTCTTCTGGTGCTAAAGAGTAAATCATGTTCAGCTTCAGACAGCAATATCATAAAGAGGATGTTTGGCCTGATTTAACCACTACACATAAATGAAAGTTATGAAACTTCCAAAAGAGGTCATGCCACTTTATGGAATTCATAAACAACTGCGTCTCCTTCCAAAAATACTAAGACCTCGCTGAGCTTTCTGGGCTCTCTATAAGCGGTTTTAGTGGAGCAACAGACACTATAAATAGCAGCCAGGATCACTGCTTCCTTGAGACTCCAGTGTCTGTATCAAACAATGGCTGTCGCCAGGCGCAGGCTGTGACTCGCAGGAATCTAGAGATGAAGCGAAGCAGCATCTGGAGTGTGTCCCTCTGAGAGCTGCTGTGACACATAACACTCCTCGGTATTCCTCTGGAAGTTACTTTAGAAAAACAAAAACCGACCTTTTAGTTATCCAGGGAATGTTGACTGAGCATGCACGCAATGTCTCATTCTGCATTTTTTCTGCCACTCAGCATTTATGGTACACCTACGAGTTCAGTGACTTACATGTACTTCCTGGCAGGTCCAGGATTCAATCCAGCAATCCAGGATTCCAGCCTCTGTTGCCAAAAACTGTGCCACTTGTCTTCTTCCTCTCCCTGAGCTCTGACACTTGTTCAAATAAATACCCATCTGAAAGCATCTCTAATATTAGAAGCCCCCTCTTCTCTTGTAGTGCAAGTTACGCTTCTGTATTTATTTAAATGGCAAACATTAAGTGCTATTTAAGACTTTATAGCTGCAATTTATACTTGAGATTACACACTGGTGCCTCCACTGGCAACAACCAACCCTAGCTAAAATAAGTAACGTTCACACAGCGCGCCCATGTTTTTAGTGGTGAATGCGGCTTCGTCTAGAACAGATGTTCCTCGAATCTTCCAGAGGTATCATGAACCCCCAAATTGATACACATCAGGCTGCAGGCTCTTATTTGATAAGATGTGGTCCCAGGGATCCCGTCTGATAAGATTTAGTAATTCCATAACTGTCTATAGATTAGATTGGCAGCATTATCTCATTGGGCTTTTGCTGGGGACCCCTGGAACCCCCTCAAGGACCCCTTGAGAACCTCTGGTCTAGAAGAAGCTGCTATTTTAATTTCTATTTAAGGATTATCATTTCCTGTCAGCAGGTTAAGTGCCCATATCCAAACAGTATGTCTATAAGCACACTCTAAAAGAATACATATCAATAAAGGATATTAAGGACATGAACTTTGCCAATAGCCAATATTCACAGCAAGAGTAGACAGGGTGTTAATGGTAATATAACAGGCTCAAACTACAACATCAAACTAATACCGGGACGAGTCTACACTGGCATTGTTGCCTCCCAAGATGGTCTCTGTGTCAGATTAGGTGATCATACATCAAAAATTCTTGCTGTGGCTTGGCCAAAAGAACATTCCAGACCACACGGCGAACCCCTACCAATCAGATCAGCACTGACATGCCAGGGACCAACTTCATCCTGCTTTTGCTCTGTGCTCCCACGGGCCGATGTCACAGAACACGTCATAGAAGTAGGGAAGAGAAAACACTCTAGTGTTTGTATCCTAGATGCTGTGTCAGTGGTCTGAAGTCACTTTTGTTCTCCAACATCCCAAGTCCGTCTGGTCAAGCCATTATAGCAGTGGTTCCCAAACATTTTAAAAACACAGCACCCCATAACGGGCGTTTTTTGTCATGGCACCCCTACAAGCAGCTACACCTGTCCGCACAGCTGTGAGCCATACAGCTTTCACTGTAATTTAGCTCTTTACATCAGCTTATGTTCACATGTCTCAGAATGCATTGACATCTTCGCACTAGAGAAACTCATGAGCCACAAAGTGTGCTAATTCACTATAACAACCAGCAACCAGAAGCAGTCTTGTTATTAGCTGCAGCATAACTGCATATTTAACAGTTTCAAAAACGGTGATTCTAAATGCTGCCTTTTTTCTTTTATGGGGCGAAACTTTATTAAACAGCAAAATAAAATTAAAGCTGCAAGCAGCAATGTTTGGGCAGTCCGTATGGGTCCTGGTTGTGCTGCGGTTCCGTCAGCACCATGTGTAGACCACACATTACATATTATTATTTATATCGATATAAATAAATATATTAAATTATATATAAAATTAAGTAAATTCCCTAGGTGGAGGAATTAAAGTACAACACACCAAATTGGCAAAAGTGACCACTAAATTAAAAACAGCCATCCTCCTATTGGGTTTTGGGTATGTGTCCAAGAGGCTTTTTGGTTTGTCTGGTCATGATACACGTGTGTACCGATTTGCATACATATCGGTGAAGCGTGAGCAGCCGAGTTTAGGGGGGCGCGGTCAAGCCCTTTTGCCCCGCCCATGTGCAGGACCCATAGAATCTGCACATTTCCACCACCGTTGAATTTTGTCCCGCGTTTCATGAGTTTAAGCATACGGCCACCAAAAATGAGGTCCTTTTGGCAGAAAAATAATAATGCCTTGCATTTCAAAAGTGTCCTTGCAGCGGTCCATGCTCGGGCCCTAGGAAACAAATGTTGCAGCACACATTGGGAACCACTGCCATATTGGACTGATTAACTATAGTATTAACCAGGTATAAGGTGTACACATCCCACAGACTCACAGGTATTCCAGTTCTGGTAATCAAAATAGCTTATTCTCTTAACTGCTTAAGGTTTTTGCAATAAAATCCTGTTGTTGGTTAGAATGTAAACACAATGAATGAATGTCATTTGTGCAACAGAGGAGCTAGGATCCTCCTCTGCCTTACCCCTGCTGTGTAACCCCCCCAGTGTTGAGGTGAAAGTGCTGCTTTGAAAAGAAGTGTGTGAGAAAACTGTGCGTCTATTGTTATCATATCTAATGCATTTGGCACCTTTGCTGTGTTTTTCTCAGAACTGTGCGGCAGCTCTGTGAGTCTTCAGTCTTTCTTTGATCCGGCTCCTGCTCCAGGTGACACTCATTGATAGCAGAGGTAGCTGATGATGAGTTTTGGTATGTTCAGTTGACCTATGACCTTCAAAGCTCTGGTGCCCAGCTTCTTCCTCACCGCCAACCTGCTGAGCTGCTGCAGGCTCATGGGAGTGGCTACAGAAATGAAGAGTTAGATATACAGTAAGTGTTCTCAATATGTGGTGGAACAGAGTCATGGGTCTGGAAAATGAATTGCAGTATCACCACGGCAATTTGGCAAATAGTTTCAACAGTTTTCTTGCTTGTATTCAAAGTCTAAAAACTGCTGCACATTCCTTGTTGCACGCTGTGCTCCACTTTCTATATAAAGCTCTGGTACTAGAGTCAAGTGGCTAACATATACATGACCAACTGTATATATGAACATCATGGTAAACAACAGGTGTCCTCTGTCTGAGACTTCCTGAAGTGAAGTGAAAAGCGATCCTTGCTTGCCATCTGCTGGCGGTACACTGACACTACACTGTAGCGCGGAGTGTGAGGCAGATACATAAATGGTGATGTTTGATTGTTTTGATTATTTTGCACGTACTCTCATAAAACTGTAGGCAGGCTGCGGAGGGGGACCCCTGCGTGGTGTAATCGGCAGGTTTCCTGTCGTGCTGATCTCTGGCGTAGATGTTGGCCCCGAACTCCACCAGGATCTCTATCATCTCAACCCGCATGTTTTTAGCGGCGTGGTGCAGCGGAGTCTCGTGCAGCCGGGCCGCATTCACTTTAGCACCTGAAAGGAAAAGGACGCAGATGTTGGCTCTTGATGGATAAGGCTGGTGATATTCTGTTTTCATTATTGTAAACAAATGTCACAAGCTAGCTAACCTGTCCTGAAGTTACACCAGTGCTGGAATAAAACTCCCCAAACTCACTATGCGTCTTACTAGATTTAAACCTGCAAAATCTGAGAGCAGTAAACATACAAACATGAACCAAATTTAAAGCCATGCGGGATCTGCTCTGGTACATTTTCCCATCCTGCTTTGCGCTAATGCTCACCTGCATTTAGCAGCACTTTAACACAGTCAGTGTGTTCGTTAGCACAAGCCACATGCAGTGGGGTCCCGTAGTAAAGGTCATACGCTTCCAGACACGCATCCATGGCGATCAGGAGCTTCACACAGTCGGAGTTTCCTGAAGAATGACAGAAAATATCCTATAAGTTTATCTATAAAGACTTATGTCGGGCTTAAAGAGGTGGGTAACTCGATTTCACAAAAACTAAAAGGCTTGTGAAGTGAGCTGAGGCACCCTCACCTCCCATGCAGGCCTCATGAAGGGGTGAGGCCGTGCGGGAGGTGAGGGCGGGGTTGGCCTTGGCGCCATGCTCCAGCAAGAGCCTCACACACTCCAAACTACCAGCCGAACAGGCATCACACAGCGGGGTGCTCCCGTCTACGTTCCTCGCATCCACCTGGGATACATCACAGGACATGGAATTATATCATTTCCTCTCCTCATTCACTCAACTACAACAA
>NW_023339652.1:17097720-17105326 GCF_004916995.1 Morone saxatilis | reverse complement strand
CCTGGCAACTCCCTTCTGTGTCTTCCCTTTTTTATTTTTCCTACATTTGTTTTTTGTTTTCTCTTTTTTCACAGTTCTGAACTTTTGGTTGAATGTTTTTAATCAACTAAACTTAAGAAGTGTGTGGATATTTACGGATATTGGAAAAGTCCCCCCCTGTCTGTCTCACCTGGGCTCCAGCCTCCAGCAGCAGTCGAACACACTGGGTCTGCCCGCGGAGACAGGCCTCGTGCAGCGGTGTGATGGAGTCCACCGCCACCACGTTGACCGAGGCTCCGCTCTGGATGAGGTGCTGCAGTTGGGAGGCCTGGCCGAGGGACGCTGCCTTGTGCACCTCCGTTCTCTCTGACCAGCAACCTGCAGGGGAATGGGTCACAGAACACAGTGTCATGGTTGTGTAAAGAGCAGCAGACAGAGCGGGGCAGAGGGCAGCAGACAGGATGAAGCGCTGCATTCACACAAAATCCTTCCTGCAGGGTTGTGCGGAGATGTGGTCGGGTTTATTTCTGCTTTAGAATGTAACCACCATGAAACAAGCTTCCCTGCTTTGTTCTCCGTAACGCCTCTTCACTCTCTAGCCCACTTGACCAATGCTGCTCTTGGGCAACCAAGAAATCCTACTCATTCTGTCTGTAAAGACTAACTCATTCACTCCGATGGATCAGAAATTATGACCACAGACATTCAAAGATTCATTTTAAAACCCCAATACAAGGCCACAAACTAAATTCAGTGCACGGTTGTATAATGAAATTCAAATTTCCCTTTCAAACAAAACAAAAAGATAGAAAAAAACAGAAGATAATACAAAGACAACAGAAGATTTGAATGTAAAAAAATTACATTACCCTAAATTCATTATCACCTATTGTTGTTCTTGCAGAGTGGTGTATAGATACTGATTGTGTTATCTGTTTTCTTTTTATTGTAACTGTGCTGGAACTGTTTGAGGTGTAATGAAACTAGCATAAGCAGCATGAATGAAATTTGCTATATAAATTATATGTATACAGTACTAAATACAGTATATTATTATCACATCCTGGTAAAACAATATTGGCAACTACTAAAGGTCTCCTAAAGTACTGTAGATTGAGGACTATGATTTTAACCATACTTTATATCAGCGCGAATAAAGGAGTCTTGGGGTTGGGACACCCACTAGGGGTCGCCAAAGCTTCACATGGGGTTGAGTGGACTTTTTTTCCTTTTTAGGATTTTTAGGGGTTTTAATAAAATAAAAAAACTAAATGAAATTGTTATTTTAGAAGTATAGATTTTTAGATTAAATTTAAAAGCTTTTATAATAATAATCATATTAATAATAATAATAATTCACAAAATTGTCTATAAAGTGTATAAACATTATCAGAAAGACTCTTATCCATCCAAATTGCTCCTTTAACACAAACTTCCTGCAGTTATTGTGTTCATTATTTGGGTTCATTGTACAGTTGATCAGTTGTTCTGTGCTGTTATTGCTATGCACTGATCCATAAAATATGTCACTTAGGACCCCTGGGGGTCGTCAGTTGACTCAGTGATCCCTTTAGGGCTCCCTTAAGGACAAAGGTGGTTTGTATAAATCATATCATGCAAACGCACTTAATATTATTTTAAGTGGACAAAAACACACATGCTGAGTATTCTTATGCTGTCTATAAGCTGTTAATAGACATCTGCTGGAGTAACACTAATGTAAACAGGCGGAAGAGAGGCTAATAGCACTAATAGGACGTTACAATACACATATTATATAACACAGCTGTCAGTAACAGCTACCTACAGTAAAACATGCCGGGGCTGCCGCTTGCTAGCATGTTAGCTAGCCCGCTGGCAGTCCTACCATACATGCCGACGTTAAACTGGGTCAAGAACCGAAAACGCGAACGTCTTGCCGGCCCGCCATGTTGTCTTTACTTCATACTTACCGATGTCTCCGAAGAAATATGGCCGAGCATTTTCAATTTCCATCCTGTGTCTCTTCCTCTACGTGAAGAATTAACGGCGTTAACGCAGAAACACCAACACGAGAGGTTTGTAAACAGCCGCGTCCTGGTAATGTTTACGTGCGGCAGGAGACACGTGACATACCTGGAAATCGAAGCGCATTCTGGGATTTGTAGTGTTTGCACCAAATAGGCTATTTCATAATCTGTGAAGAACTAAACAAATATTTATTCAACGCCGGGACAAATAATGCTGCATAATACATAATATTATATTACAATACGATGACATGTACATCATTGAAGCAGCATTGATGACATCAATCTTGAGTCACATGACATGCATTCAAGAAATATAATTTATAACCCTGCGTGTTTCAACTTATAAGCAGATATGTTATCCATGATGCTCCTTTTTTTAGAGATGTTGTTATTTCAAGTCAGTCTCTCGCTCAGGTTTAGAAATCCATTCATGTGTCAGTCTATCGATGTGGGATGATCACAGTACTGCAGGTAGCTGTGGATGCGGTGGGATGTGTCCAGCTGACCTATGACCTCCGAGGCTCTGGTACCGAGCATCATCCTCACAACGATTCTACAAAGCTGCTGCAGGCTCAGAGGATTACCTGAGGAGAAGAAGGGGTTTTCACAAGCTACCATGAGTTACAATAATCAAAAAGCAAAACCGAGAAAAGAAAAAGACTGCTGACCGCTCTCTGAAGCAGACGTACTTTCATAAAACATGAGGCAGGTGTGAGCCGGAGAAGCAGGTGTTGTGTAGTCCACAGGCTTTCTTCCTAGGTTGTCGCTGGCGTACACGTTGGCTCCGAACTCCACCAGCAGATCGATCATGTCCACCATGTGGACTCGTGCCGCGTGGTGCAAAGCTGTCTCATGGAACTTGACTGAATTCACATTGGCACCTGTAGGAAGTTGAGATGAGCTTAGGCCAGTTTGTTGAAGTAGATTATGATGAAGTTCCCCCCTCATACAGTGCTAGTACAGGTAAGAATACATCCTGTATTACAGCGCTCATGTTGTTTGCTTGGTGGTGTATTTTTCTTTGTCCTGCTGCACATATCAAACATGAAGTCAGTCACTCACAATCCAACAAACAAGGGAGCAGTCATTCTGCACTGACATTCAACAATCAATCCATCAATCAATCTGAGACTAATTTCTACACCCCGATAGACCAGAATGCAATGCAGCCACATTTTTTCCCCCAAGGCATATCACAAGGATTTAAAATGATCATGGCTATTGTACAAACACAAGGAATGATTGACATGTTGCAATTGGCAAACTTCAGATTGCATTCATTTGTCGTAACACTACTAACACTATTTATAAAGGATATGCTTGTAACGTTCACTTGTTACTGTTCTGTTTTCTAAAATGTTTTGACGACTTGACCAAGATATTACCAAGAGATGGGAACTCTTGAACAAAATATCTATTTAAATCATCAGATTAAAGGAGACAGAATGAATGACTTGCACCCGCACAGGAGTGGTGTAATTATTAAGTTATATCTTAAGTCCAGGGTATAGCCCCGACTACTTTGAAACTAAGCTAGTTTTGAACTTAACATAGCTGGTGCAACAGCCTTGTCATTGTGAGAAATTAAGGAAATCAGTAACAAAAGCCGAATTAAAAGAGGTAAAAAATGTGTAGATTTTACGGTAAAAAACTGTGAAACCATGACTGTAAACCGGAAATAGGTTAATGTTTCTGTAACAGTACAACCAGCTCATGGCAAATATTACAGACTGTAGATTGCACAGAAAACCACCACCATAGCATTCATATGCTATTTTCATATAACAAAACTTTTGTTTTGACAGTATAAACTTATTAAACTTATAAAAATATGGATTAAGTCTTAAAATCAACAGTACTAATATCCTATTACCGAAATAGTAGAAAAGGTTCTACTATATTTTTACAGTGTCTGTAAACTGAGAAGTGACACTGCCATTCAACACTTTATGGCATAATAGTACAGGATGGATCTATTGTTTCACACACGTTCTGAGCTGCAGTCTTCTTGCTGACCTGCACTGAGCACCTCCTTGACACAGTCAACATGTCCTTTAGCACACGCAATGTGGAGAGGTGGACCAAAGTGGACATCATACGCCTCCAGTTGGGCACCGCTGGCTATCATCAACTTCACTACTTCAACATTACCTGAGAGGAATGTACAGTGTTATTAGCAGTGAGGCTGGGGTAGGACTGGTTGAACCCTGTGTTATTGCTGCCGGAGCAGGGGTCACCTTGTATGCAGGCTTCGTGGAGTGGCGAGGCGGTGAGGGCTGTGAGGGACGGGTTCACTTTGGCACCATACTCCAAAAGCAGCCTGGCACACTCCAGGCTGCCAGAGGCACAGGCGTTACACAGAGGAGTGCTGCCATGGATGGTCCGTACGTCCACCTGGAAGAACCAGAGGAACAGTTCACATATTAGTTTTTTCCATACAGCTCTAGATTACGTTCAGGGGCATGTTACACTAGGGACGTTATCGGCTGTATGCTGTAGATAATGTCTGAGATAAATCCATGGTTAACTTTGAAGACCGTAGGTTGCTTCAGAAGCCTTACAAAGCTAGTATTTATTCTGTATTAGATTGCATCACCGCTGTTCATGAACATTTTTATTTCTTCATATCTACACAAGTCAGGTTTGGTCCTCCATGATGGTTCATCCCACCTGGGCTCCAGCCTGCAGCAGCAGCCGGGCACAGTTGGGATGAGCCTGTATGCAGGCTTCATGCAGCGGGGTGATGTTGTCCACCGTCACCATGTTGACCGACGCCCCGCTCTCTATCAGCTGCTTCAGCTGCAGGGCCCTGCCGTGGGACGCCGCTTCATGCAGGGCAGTCCGGTCGGCCCAGAAGCCTTATACAGACAGTGACAACAGTACTTTTACAAATATAGAAGTACAATGACAGCTCTGTTCAGTTTTTCTATGTTTTATAGAAATACTTGCACATCTCACAAGTTTAAAAATATGTATATAAAGCTGCTTTTTTATTTTAATGTACTCTCTGTAAAACTCTATTTCTTCTCTGTATTTGTGTCAATAAAATGTTGTAACTGTTAATAATACAATAACTACTTTGTAATATTTAGCTAGTATTGTGTAGCCTAACTCGCTTATTAGCCTGTATGTTCCGGCTATGGTTGACGTTGTTGTATGTATAGTAACGTTATAACAAACATAACACACAAAGGGCCAGTGTCACGAGCAGGGCACGAGGCCACGAGCACGAGTTAATATGATTAGACGTCAACAAAGTCAGCCACCATTCTTTAAAGCAGCTAACGTTTGCCGGTGTGTAAGCTGCTGCAAGCTGAAAATGATTGACAGTGCTCACCGATATCGCAGAGGAACGAACGGCGTGCCGCTGTCACCTCCATGTTTTTACCGGTAAAACACTTTGAGTACAGGGATACGACCGGCAACCACTGAAGCAGAGGATCACAACATTAGCTGACGCTGCAAGCGTCGAATGGAGAGGCAGCACAGAATTGTGGGAGTCGTAGTTTACAGGTGTGCGGTCTCCTGCGCCGCTGCTCAGATATGTTCGTGGTATTTCTGAGGTCCCCAGTTTAGGTATACACAGTATCATGCAGAAGACACCGATTGTATTCCACAATGTTTGTGACTTACAGAAGAGCTTTTAGGTTCCAGATATAAAACCATTAAGTCCGTTTAGGTTTTGCCCATGGTACTACACCTCAGTAAGGTCTAAATCAATAACCTTAGCTGTTTAGATACATGAAGCACATTTCCTGTTTCTAACTGCATATGATCAGACACATTATTTTTCAGTCAGACCTTTTTTGGATTATGCCAGGAATTCCTAACTGCAAACTAAATGTTGCTATTTTAGTAGACCTGCTCTATTTGAAAAGTGCCCAAGATCATTTCATATTTTAGCACTATGTGAACAAACCTGAATTGCTACACTTATGAACCGTAAATTTAAAGTCTACAACTCCCCTACAGATATCTAAATATCCTGATGCCATCACTTTGCAGCTTCTCTGTCCTCCATGCTGCTTTGGTTGTAGAATACATTAACCAGAAATCATGCAATTGTCAATAAATAACCAGATATTTTCAAACTTAAGTTCAGGGATGATTCATCTCTGCACTCACAAAAAGCTGCTGTGTGCAGCAGTATTTGTGTTGCACTCATTCACCAGTAATCATTAACTCCACACAAACACTGTCTGAAATCTAAGAATAAAAGGAATAAATAATCAAGTACAGCTTTAGTTTTTGACAAAGTTGTTTTTACTTTGCAGTACAGAAATCATTTGAGCCCAAGATGTTTTTTTGTTTTTTTAAAGTTGTTATCAATTTCAATATGCTGCAGTAGCAGGCATTTGTTCTTCTTAAGCAATACGCACGCACAACCTCCCCATTAATCTGCTGTTAATTGCTGGAGGTCATCCATCACTTTGCATAATACAGAAACTAATGTATCTCCTCTGATGCGTTATAATGAATCAAGCTGTTTGAACAGGTTCAGGTGGTTTATGCTGACTACAGTGGCCCTTGTGACTCGGCTTACAGTACGTGTCTGGCTGTGCTGTAGGAGAGGGGTTAAAAAGACACATACTTATACAGATACTTCAACCACTTTAATTTCACAACATCTGACAATATAAGCTGGCTTCGGCTGAGGTGCCACCTCACGCGGCTGTGTGCTGTTTGCTGGGCTTGAATACACCAAGTGAGGAACACACATGATTCGATTCTGACGCACTAAGCCAAGCCGTTTCTCCCTCCCCCTGACATGAAAAATTACCTGCAGACTAAATAACTAATGTATAGATATTATATATCTTCCCAATGCCTTTTACACAATGACAAAGAAAAAGAAAAAAAAAAAAAAAAGACAACCGCCCCCCCATACACACCCACTCTGTAAGATAGTACTGATTATGAATTATAGTTTGATTTGGCATCTTTGGACTATGCATCATTTTAACATGATGAAGTAGAAGAATGTAGGGTATTACTGTGGATGAGGCATAACCAGCGTTTAGTGCAACAACCATTTGAATGTGATTTGAAAAAGCATATCTCCCTCCCTGAACCCTATCCAACAATACTATGTCATATCTCTCTATATATCATGAACTTCCTCAATGGGCAAACCATATACGTGGATAATCAGCCAGCCCACTGGTGTGTACATTTTTTGTGTAGGTTTTTCTATTTTTAAGATTTCAGTTGTCGGCAGCGTTGTCTTGGATGATCAGGAGTGTCGCGGACGCTTTGCCTTCTACTCTGCGTCGCCGAAGATGTCCTGCTTCTTGCGCTCCATCTCGGCAAAGTCAAATTCTGAGCCCGTCATCCTCCGGTAGATGTCCTTGATGTCGTCACAGGTGGTCTCGAAGTGAGTTGTGGCGTCGTACGAACGCGAGATGAAAACCTAGACAGGAGAAATAAGATCAAATAGTGCTCAGCAGATCTTCTTTCAGTGCACATACAGTCTAGGTCAGATATAGCTGATTCTTAGATGATGCCTCAAGTCAGGGGTTCAGAGTAGGTCTATATTTTGTTAAGAAAACTGAATTAAATTGTGTTCTTAGATAGAATGTATAATTAATCATAAAATATACATAATACTGACAGAA
>NW_023339652.1:17084839-17097620 GCF_004916995.1 Morone saxatilis | reverse complement strand
GGAACAAACGACAATCCTTCTGGAAAATGTTCTGGCGGACAGAGTGAAACAAAAAATAGAGCTTTTTGGAAATGCAGTTTGTTTACAGAAGGCGCAATGAAGGCTACAAGACAAAGAACGGACCTAAACCAACCAGTTAAGCATGGTGGAGGATGCATAGATGCTGTCGGGCGCTGGCTTTGCTGCATCTGGTAGCTGGAGGGCCTTAGACCGTCATCAATGAGATTTTAGAGGGCGAAATGTCCTACCAGTGTCAAAAAATTGGTCTGAGTCAGTCACGGGTTCGTCCCAGCAAGACAAAGACCCAAGCACACATCGCAAATCATGCACGCAGGATGGTTTGAAAAGGAAAAAGGACTGTTTTAGAAATGGACAGCATGAAGTCCTGATCTCAATCTGATTGAAAATCTTTGGTAATCCGAGCCCTGAATCGCCATCCTAGCTGAAATCTGCCATTGGGGAAAAGAAACCTGCAAACGTTCAAGAGCTTGAACAATTTGCAAAGAAAGAGTGGGAGAAAATACCAGCTGAGAAGTGCAAGAAGCTTATAGATGGCTACAAGAAACATTTTGGGGCTGTCATCACTGCCAACGGGTGTGCAACCAAATATTAAAGAGGGGTGCCATTATTGCTGCACATGCTGTTTCTTCTGTTTCCTCTTGGAAATTACAATATGTAAGTTGAAAAAACAATTTTCTTTGTTAAATTACATTGGACCTCCTTAAAAGATCCTGATGATATAAATTTGGTACATTACTATTTATTTCTGAAGATATTGTAGAGGTTATGCAAAAAATGAAGGGGTGCCAATAATGGTGAGCAGGACTGTACATAACAGCAACATGCAGGGCTAAATTAAAGCTCCAAACCATTAGTCAGTTATACATATAAAGATAGTGAATGAGATGACAACACTGGACTCGGGGTTAGTTTTTGTATTCTGAAATACTCAAGGCTGCTGTGGTCCTAACACTGGGCACCTGACTTTATATGTAGGAAGGCAAGCATACGACCACAATGCACCTGGGTGAGCTGAGGTGTTGTGGGTTTATTTTTTGTTTTGTTTTTAAACAGAGCATGAGAGGCATGCAGGAACCGGATTGATTGATTGGTTTGTTTGTTTGTTTGTTTGTTTGTTTGTTTGTTTGTTTGTTTGTTTGTTTGTTTGCTTGCTTGCTTGCTTGCTTGCTTGCTTGCTTGCTTATAGGGGGCGGCAGTAGCTCAGTGTGTAGGGACTTTGCTTGGGAACCGGAGGGTCGTCGGTTCAAGTCCCACAGACCACAAAATGTGGAGTGTGGACTGGTAGCTTGAGGGGTGCCAGTTTCACCTCCTGTGCACTGCAGAGAAAACGCGGCAGCCCCATCACTCCACCATCTCTCCCCTTTCCACATGTGCATGAAGTGTGCATTTCAGCCTGTGTATGTATGAAAAAAACTATTTCCCCCTAGGGGATCAATAAAGTATATCTTCTTCTTCTTCTTAAATACAATACTCATCTCAAACAAGTCTGCTACATTCCCACAAACTGAAGTGAATGGAAACAACAAATGGTTGCTCAAACAGTAGAAAAAAAGAACACTGGATTTGTTGTCAACGGGTTAAAACATGCAGTATGGTTCTTTATGTTCCACCATATCCCACTGATTTACCTGGCTGTCAGTGCCCATGTCAGTGGGTGCATACTGGTCACTAATGCTGACAAACTTCTGCTCGATGGGCTCCAGTAGGTCTAGGGCCGGTTTGACCTCTTTCTCAGGGTCGTTTGTCTCCACCGTGGTGCTGGCGATGGCGACGTATTTTCCCTGTGCTGCCACGTTGTGAGCAAAGGACATCATACAAACGTAGATGTCTGGAAATAGAAATACTTAAATTAATGTCTGACTGTAACAAGTTAAAACATCATGTAATGTTATTTGTCTATTTGGTTGTTAATAGGTACATTTAATCTGGTTCAGCTTGCAGTCTATGAATTGTCATTGCTTGTTTAAAGCAGAGGTGTGACAGGATTTCACATATATTTCAAACAAACCAAGGACATGTATTTATCATTATGTAACACAGGGTTGTATAACAAAATAAAAGTTTTCAGTCCTTCATGCTAAACACATAAAAAAACAGATAAAAACAAAATGATTAGAAACACTTTTCTGCACCTGAAGTTAAAAATTAAGGGAATTAAAACATTATGCAGAGGTTGTTGTACTTCTTTTGGACACAACATTAAGATAAAAGGTATTAAGTCAATTCTTAACTTGCCTTTGCAATTGTTCTCATCTGACATCTACATTGAGCTCACATAAGAACACTATCTTTTCGTGCTTCAAAATGTATTTAATATAATAAAGAACTGAAATACTACAAAGTCTAAGTCTTCTGTTCACTTCCTGTGTGCGCTCACCATGCTTCCTGTTGACCTGATTCTGGGGGATGATGATCTGGCAAGAGTTGATGTCACCGGTGTTGGCGATGGGGTGACTCAAGATGCAGATGACTCTGATCACCTGACCCACTTTGGTGGCACGATCCATAGCGTAGCTGGGATCACAGATCAGCTGCTTGCACCTGGCGATCTGTGGTGGGCAAACACAGCCAAAGGTCAGAGGTCAAATGAAAATATAATAATGGGCAACTGTGAAAAAAATGTTTTTTCATCATTAGGCCAAATATGTGTAGGACCAAACCAGGAAATGAGATTAATGGGTTTGTATTGACAGTTCCATGTCAGTACATCTGCCTTTAAGTCAAAGGTCGTCCTGTTTTTGTATAGTCCAATCACATACAATGTCTCCATTGGCTTTACAGGCCACTCAAACAACAGATGTTTAACATAGGAGTCCAACACAATTGAAAACAAAATGCTCACCTCTCCCTCAGACTTGACCCCCACCACCTTCCCATTCTCCACCACGATCTCCTCTATGGGCTTGTTCAACATATACGTCCCACCATAGATGGCACTCAGCCTGGAAAAGAACCACAATGTGAGATATTACTTCCTATTAAAGCGGTACTCCACCCTAGAACGTTTTTCTGGAGCTGTAAACTAAATTATATGACTGTACTATGATGAAACAATAATGCTGGTGTGACAATTGACATTATTACCACATTTATGAAACTTCATGGGTTAAAAAAGGGTCACGGCTCTATTGTTTTATATCACCCTGAACCTTGTAAATCCAATGCTGAGATAGTCGACAGTTTGGGGCGAAAAAACAAAACGCCCTCTAATCAGAGGAGGGACTGCGCACTTCCCTCAGCCTCCACTTTGAGTAAGAGTCTGCTGAAACCACTGTGCTCATTTTCCAATGTATACTGATCGAGATGCATTCTACGCATCTACTTAGTAATTTTCTATTTTGGCGCAGTGGTTCGGACTTGTGCTTTAGTAGCACCGGACAACAATGTTTATCTTGATAACACACTAACAGTCCTGCCACAGACACACACACAGACGTGTCTAACAAAGAGTTATCCTCTGTGAGCCCTTAGCTTAGCTACAACACAGCCGCTAACCCAGATACAACACAGGTACCAAGGAATAAAATATTAATAATGTAACTAAAGAAAATATTTAACACTGAATCGACACGTTGGCTGCTGATATGGTTAACAGGGGATTTTTTTTTTTTTTTTAATCATCCTTTCAGCACTTTCACTCACAAGGTTCATTTTCCAGGCACAGACCTTCATCACAGGGGACAGTTTGACAGACTCTAGCAGGGAAAGCACAGGTATAACTAATAACAATAACTCTGTTCGATTTAAATTCCCAGTACGCCGCATCAGTGAGCCAGGACATTTTGGCAGCAGACATTTTTAACTCACTTGACAGAGCCATCATTAATGTTATTAGTAACACCTGTGCTTTACCTGCTATTACAAGTTAAAGTGTCTGCTGTGAGAAAAAGTACATTTCAGTATGTGGGTAGGTGTTGACAGGACCTTCTGTGTAAAGTCAAAAGATATACTAATCATGCAAAGGTTATCATTGAATTTTGAGATCTCTTTGGTGGAGAATCATGCTTTAAAGCTTTGAATTACAGTTTCCATAATGCTTAAAAAAAAGATACAAAGTATGCTGAATTAGCCAGTAGTTCCTGTTTGCAGTGCAGCCATGGATATACACTATCACTGGATTACTTTGAGACTGAAGATCTGGAACACAGTACATATCTCTGTTGTGTACATACTCTAACTATTGTGCTATTTTAATTCTGTCTAATATTGTTTTTTTGCAGTGTCAGTATTTAATTGTTGCATCGGCTTGCCGCCTATTTCTGTGAAATGAGAGTTGGTTCTCAATTGATCAGGTTAAATAAAGGTATAATACTAGATAAGGAGGTAGAGTGTTTCTAGTATTAACATTAAAACACTGTATTAACAAGAAGCAATAATGATGCAGAGGAACACAAACTGGAACTTGTAGTTCCTTGTTTAGTTAAGCATTAATTACTGGAATCTTTTTGTTGTAAGAACTTCATGTAATTTTCAGAAGTTGCTTCAAGCAGTTCAAAGTCTTTGTTCAAACAATATTGACTTGGCAAATTAAAAAATAAGTACACTGTATGCTGCAGCACACAGATATAATAGTGATATTATATAGCCCCTACCTGGCAAACCCTTGTGGCAG
This sequence comes from Morone saxatilis, assembly GCF_004916995.1. Classification (NCBI taxonomy): domain Eukaryota; kingdom Metazoa; phylum Chordata; class Actinopteri; family Moronidae; genus Morone; species Morone saxatilis. The sequence goes on along the minus strand of NW_023339652.1, from coordinate 17,092,987 downwards.
CTCTCCCAGGCCGTACAGGGGGTAGAGGTACGGGCTTTTGCCATATCTGGCCAGAGACTCGCTGTAGAGCTTTATCCTGTTTATTGTTTCAATGCAAGGTTTATCCAGGTAACTGAGGAGAGAGGAGGAGGCCATTTAAAACAAGGCTGGGGGACATGGTATCACAGTAGCATGGGATTCCATTTTTTTAATCAAACAACTAGAAACACCACTGACTCATCTGTGCGATAGAGGGCGAGGGAGTGGCCAGTGAAGTCCATGACCTCCTGGCCCAGGCTGAACTTTTTGAATATGTCCCTCATTACTGTCTTCTGGGGGTCAACGTCCTCCATGGTTTTAGGGTCATTCTCGTCAAAGTTGGAGATGAACATCAGGAACTTTCTGAAGCGCCGTTTCTCAAACAGCCCCATCAGACCTTTAGGAGAGCAAGAATTTGGACTTTGAGCAGACTCGAGAGCGAGTGAAAAGCTTTACAACAGCAATACTACATGCAACCAGCAGCTGAGAGTGCTCGGGGCCAGACAACATTAGACTAAAAAGAAAGGAAAATATTTCTTTTCAGTGGAGCCATAGAAAGACACAAATGCAGCAAACATTTCCTCTGCGGGTTCAAGCTGCATCCCACAATAACTTACTAGATGCCAGGGCCTCGGTCTCAGTAGAGGGGACTTTATGGATTTTGCCCCCTTTGTACACAAAGCTGCCCTCAATCACTTTGAAGTCCAGGTAGCGTGTCACTTGTGTGATCAGCAGCATGCGGACCAGCTGACCTGAGAGAAGCAGATGCAAACATCAGAATTAGTTTAAGTGTTACGTCTTAAAGATGGTTTAACTTATTTAACATCGTTAAATACAACTGTGACACTCCCTTGCTGTCGATTCAAAGACTAATAAAATTTGGTTGACACTTTGCAGGCTCTCTGCACTTACAGGTCAGAAGTCACACCCTAAAGTAGCATGTGAGGTGAGTGATTTAAGCATACCATTGGCCATGAGGAATTTCGGGATGAGGTCCACGTTCCAATCCCGGCCTTTTCCCATTGACTCAGGAGGTTTGCCGGGAAGGTTGAAGCGCTTGTAGAGCTGTAGGGAGACACAGAAACAGACTTGACTCACAAGCTGCAGCCAACAACTTACTGTAGAGCAAGGTAACCATTAAAAGGGGAACTACACTAGTTTTACACATCAAAATGTTCACGGGTATTGAGGAGCACTACTGTATATGTAAAAAAAAAAAAGATCCATAAAGGCCTTAAGTGTGTTCAGAGAGAGCTGTGTGAAGTCTGATCCATGTCCTCAAGCGGTTGGAGCTATGCTAAATCAGTGGAGTGTTCTTTTGAAACTGGGCTAACTTCAGGGTGAATCAGGAGTATTTTCAGGAAAGACTATTACACATAAAGGTTTGAATACTTTTTCAGAACAAGGCTGAATGAATCTACTATTCTGCACATATTTTAAATTGATTTCTTTTGAAGTACAAGAGACCTGGGAAAATAAAACTGGCATGTTGGTCCTTTGGATAGCAGACAGTGTAGAGCACTGGAATGGTTAAACCATTTCCTTATTACAGCTTTATCTGTCCTCATACAACAGCCTTAAGATAAAGTAAATATTTAGATGTTTGTTTATCACAGTTCCAGGTGCAATTCTTGATTTCTCATGTCTACATTTCAAACAAAGTCGAGCTAGCCGGGTCACAGGTCAACTTACATCTTCAAGAGGCGTGATGGAGGCACTCTCAGCTCCGTAGTAGGCATTGCGGTCCATGTGCAGAACCTTCTTCCCCTTCACGGACATGATGCCTGATAAAATGCATTCCTGTGGGGAGAAAACATTTACCCAATTTAGACCAAGATTAACATGAAGCTAAAAAATCCACAGACATTTCATCATTCCCCAACGTACACATAATCGACAGTGTATGTTTTGCTCCTGTGCTTCAGCACAGTAAACCCATCTGTTATACCATCAGAGAGGACGCAGGCTGTGTTGCCACCATTTTCATATAAATGGACAAATGTGGTGCCTGTCCGGCATGGCTGTGGCCTTTCATGCTCTGATCTGTTGGGATAAACAGTTTTGGCTGCATGCTGGACCAGTTGGAACTCAGTGCAAAAGCTCTACTGCAGACTGTCATTTCTGTATATCAGAAATCAACACATATGGATTATTACATGATCAGAGATTTTGTTTTCATTGACTATATCGTTATATACTGGGATATTTTTGATTGTTTTTTTCTTTACCTTGACTCATCTAAGGTGTTGTGGTAAGCAGAATCTAATCAAGACCTGGTTATTTGGAAACCAGAAAACTAACCAAACAAGCAAACCAGCAATTTCCATGGAGATGCCTTAATTACAAGAACTTCTTCCACTACCAGGTTTTGCAGAAGTTCCAGGTAAACCATGGTGGTAAAGCATGAAGACAAACATCCTGTTTGAGGTTACACACTGGACAAAACTATGTGCACATGGAACACACAGCAGGACATGGAAACACATTAATCCACCTAAAGTTATCTGATTATGCTTTCCATGTTGCCTACCACAGATATTGGTAAACCAGTGGCTGTAAAGGCTGTGAAGCTCAGGAGAATTGTAGTGGTTGTTGTGGCCCTATACCCACGGAGAAGGTTTCACAGACCGGATCTAGCCATGAGTACTGAAAACGTTTCATTTCTCTGTCCTTCACATAATGTTGCCAGAGACAAACAACAGTTTGAAAAATGACTGGTTACCTTTAAATGGCTTTAAAGTAAGACATTAGTATGACTGCATCCTCGGTTTTCCACTCTGGGTGGAAATGTGCATGTTTGCCAGGGTGTGGATTCCCACAGACCAAAAGCCTCAATACAATTCCAGCAGTGGGTTAATAGATGCAGTGAAATACTGTGTGCGTCATGTGACTGTGTGGACTTTACTCTGAAACAAGCCTTACTACTGAATGACAGCTTACACTCCAGCTGTACATGGTACAGCTGTTTTCTCACATGACAAAAACCAACAAAGCTGGGGTTGGGCCCATGTAGAAATGTAGCGGCACCACAATCAGGACAACTAAGTAACACACCAAGTGTCTGTTCCTTCTAAAGTTTAGATAAATCAAACCAGTTGAAGTGCTATATTTAAAATACTTTCACAGCTTTAAGTTGTTGTCAGACAGCCCTTTCTGAAAGGAAACGGAAGCAGTTCTATCTCTCTTTTCAATGGCAGCACACAAAAACATTTTACCTTGCAGAACATGGGAGTTGTTGGTTAGGCACTGGCTCAATCGGTTAGTTTTTGTGTGACTTGCTGTTTTAAAATTAAAATGTATTTCTTCAACAATCGAGTAGGAAATAGTTGTAAATTAATTTAACATCAATTGACTATTCAATTAAATGACAAATAATTACTATTAATGTGTTACTCATGGCCTCCACCCAGTTACAGTCCCTAATAGATTGTATCCAAGACTTTATTGGACCCATCTCATACAGTGGAACATGCAAAGAACCTGTACATGCTTTTTAATCATGTGTATGCGTCACGGGTGCGTTGTGTTCATTTCAAAACAAATAACACAAACAAAGATGCAAACGCGTAGTTAAAAGCGTTTATATGTCGAGCCTAAGACTGTTATGGAATAGTCTATAGCTGCCTTGCTCTGTAACTTTTCATCAGTCTCCAGGACAGAAGGACAAATGAAAATGAATCCAATTTTAAATAAATGCTATGCTTTTAGCTATAAACCTTCACTTTAGTGATTGTCTGCACTTGTTTACTGAACATGTGGTCAACCCAAATGTACCTAAACCTTTAGTCTCCCTCTTCACAACCTCAGTGACATATGTACTTGTCTACATCCTCCAGCATTTAAACCAGCGTCTGCATAGGTGCTCTCCCAAAATAACACATGCCGCAGTGAAATCTGATCATGTCTATTTGTAAAAGTCTGGGACTCATCTACTGTATGATCTCGCATTGCCATTGAGTTGAAGGACATACAGTCGGTTCTGATGTGCCACTGTCACTCCTTTCAGGTAACATGTAACTGAAGCCGACCTGCTGCCGCTTACATAAATACAGGCTTTGACACAGAGCCGGAGGCAGCCTAGTCATCACTACCTCTGCCAGATAGTAGTGGCCATGCTGACAGAGAGGAAAACACACTGATCCAGCGTACAGTCAGGCAGAAAATTAAGCCAGTAGAAAAAAATCTGGACCCGAGGCAAAGTCCCAGTTCAATTTTTAACAGGTGAGACCTGTAAAAATCAGAGCGAGGGTGAGAGGCAGCAAAGTCCAACAGAGAAGAGCTGGATCGGTCTCTGCGGCTCAGAAAGATCCAATCACATGACAAGCATCGCAATCAAAGCATGGCGAGCTTTGATTTTACTAGACTGAAAATTTACAACACGCTTTCAAGTCACAAGAATCTGTTGGGCTTTAATCCACTGGGATCAAAGGATCAACAGAGCTGAGAAATTACATGAAATCACCACTCTGGTTTTCTCAGAGAAACAATTATAAGATGAAAATAATAAATCAATGAATGGCTCAGTGGTCATGTATCAAGAAAAAGTGTAGCACATTCTGTTTCCAGATTCTCTGATGTGAGGATTTGCTGCTTTACTCTGTTTTACATGATTGTAAGCAGTAGTAAAAGAGTATCTTTTGGCTGTTGGATGAATAAAGAGACATTTGAAGACACTGTGATGGACATGTTCCATCATTTCCTTATGTTTTCTAAAGAAAACAATTAGTACAATCAATGACTGCATCTTTATACTGTACTTTACAGTAGAAACTACTGTACGGCACATTTTCCTTCACTGCATTCCTCTCTTAGTGACACAGCAAGTTCTACATTAAAGACATGTGATGAGCTTATGCAGTTAGACAGGAATGTGCTGGCTTCACATGAATCTTGATTTATATGACTATAGTAAAGACTGTTTGATCATCACTTGATTGGCAATGCCTGAAACTCCTAGACGCGCTGACTTTCCTTACACATATCTTGAGTGATGGCCAGCATTGTATTTGTATTTCCCCTCCTTTAACACCACTTCCTCTTTTGATGGGCACAAGGATAGCAGCAACTGTACACTTGTTACTGAACATTTGAAAAGTAATCTACCACTGTGAAATGAACTAGCAATTTCACTTATGTATATTATATATATTTTAAAAATATTATTATGGACTAATCTGCCAATTATTTTGTTGATTGTTTGAAAAAACTGTCCAAATCCCAAATATATGCAATTGACTATCACATAAGATAAAAGAAGTTTGTGTGTTTTTATGTTTTAAACCAGAAGGGAACAATGGACGACCGAGGCAAAGAAGTGCTCAGTGTGTGTGGGGGCAGCGTCGGGCGACCAGCCCTGCAGACACCCAGAGAGGAGCAGCAGCAGAGTTACAAAAAATAAATAATAATAAATATCACACAAACAAAACACTTGATTGTTAAATAATCTTTCCTTTGTTTTGAATAGAGAACCTGTCCTTTTGGAGGAATATTATTCCATTGTACTAACAATAGCTCTTCCTTGGGTAAGTGCAAGATGTGTCCATCACTAACAGTTATCCCTCAGCTACTGGTGATTTTGCACCATACACTGCTGATGTGGTGACTGGTGTAAAACTGCAGTCTCTGTATATTCCTGAACACACGACCTCCTCAACCACTGAACTGCCGCCCTATCCGTCACTCTCATCTTCAGGCAAGCTGCTTACTCGGGATCACCAAGTGTATCGTAATGTGAACCAGACTGCATTTAGGTACAGTTTGATATCTTGTGCCAAGCCACTCCCCTCATGTGTCATTAGTAGTGGACAGATGGGGAGGCCCATCCCCCAACCACTTAAACCATAAAAAATGCCAAGAAGACTACAACAAAGAATCAACTAATCATGTCCATTCTAGATGTACAGTAGCAGGATGTATCATTTCAAATATATATGGATTAAAGACTTATTAGAATCCAGTGAAATCTGCTACAACAGTAGACATGGCAGTGTTAGTGTGTAGCATAAAAGGGGACACTCTCAGATATACAAAAGTGAACTCACTGATTTGCATAACGGAACTAAAATCATGTGAAACTACATTGTGCTGCGGCCTGCAGGGCTTTTTAGGCTGCCTGGCAGTGTGTCCAGCTCCGAGTTAACTGAGCTTACACAGTACTTACAGTTTACTTTCGGTTCCTCAGTCGTGGTGGAACCACACCCAAATGTGAGCTAGTTTAACACTCTGCCCACTAAAATGTAACCAACCCCGTGTCTGCTTGGCTGCATTAGCCTGCGCCTGCTCTGAGCCTGCAGCAAAACACTTTCTACCTCAGTGGTTGCGGTCAGAAGGAAATAACAACTTACAGAAACTTAACAAGGCTGTGTTGAGGCAGATATGGGCAGCTTTACTGTGTAATAAAGGTATCCAGGTTGAGGGCAGTCCAGAAACTGTAATGAATGTGGGCTTAGGGGTTGACAGGAAGCTGCCCATCAGCCTGCATTAGTCCTGGAGTCAGCACGGTATTTCCTTGTCCCGCTTCAGCCAAATAAAACTGACAGCAAGTCAGGATTCTGTCCATCAGGCCATGGTCAATGCTGACAAAGTTAATTTCCGGGTAAACAAACCCTACACATACGAGAATAGCTCATAAACTGCCACCTCACATTATGCTGCTTCAGCTTTATGGCTTTTTAGTAGGCAAGTTAAAGGGACGCCAGAAGTTCAACTTCAAGTTACAACCTACTGCAAAAGTTTCTGACTGAAGTTGCACCGTTCAAAGTCATCCAGTTATTTCGGATAAGCAGTTGGCCCCTTTTCACCAAGTGTCTTCTGGTTGGGTTTCGTTAACTTTGGGACAGTTGGATTTATAAAGACTGTAGAGGACTTCAGTCTGTGAGTCCACCGCACGGACAGCGCAGAGCGGAAACTTTAGATAGCTTCAGTTAGCGAAGTTAGCTACCACTTTCATCAGATATGTTAAGTAGCTAACGTTACCGTAGCTAAAACTGTAGTAAAACTAAGAAACTCAACAGCTGAGTTAACGAAAGATTATTCGGCGAAGCTGACACGTCGTTATTCTGTTGTTAGCAAGCTAATTACTTAGCTTAACTTAGGTCCGCTAACGTTAGCAGACTTATTATCCGCGTATAATCTTATCTTTACTGAGAAAAGCTGCCCGAACTGGCGCCCAACTTCCAAATAGCCGGTTAAGTAACTGGGATAGCTACATCCAGAGTCGACAGGTACTTACTAACCACGGCGACAGACTGAGTTTATCTTGTGTAACAGTTGGGTATCGTTAATCTTTCCAGGCTTTGGTAGCAGTGGCAGATAGCATAGCGTTAACAGCTAGCTACTTTGCTCACAGTTTCCATTAACTAACAGGTAGTCGCTCAATCTCGGTTAGCGGCTAAGCTAGCTACTTAGCGCTAGCCCTGCTGATTAGGCCCAGTTAGCTCAAAGACAGACTGTCAAGTGCTAACAGGTTGCAAATCATTTCCACGCTGTACAGCGCGTCGTTTGATTCTTTCTCACCGTCAGTCCGGTGCCCAGAACGATAACGTCGTATTCTTCATTCATTTTTCCAAACGTTTAGTCCTGTGCTCCTGAATATCGTGAAAGAAGAAAATGGAGATCTGCGGGGCTGGAAATGAGAAGGGGCTGCGGTTCAGCGTCAGGCGCCTCGGGGGGCGTGGCTTCTCGACTGTCAATCACTTGGAAGAAGCGGCACAAAGGGAAACCTGAGAGGAAATGGTCTTACTATTATATGAAGCAAACATGGCTGCCAAAACACCGAGAGAGGCCAGGAAGTGCCAATTGACATGTTATAATAAATACATCTTTTTCTCACTTCAGTTCCTGTATAAGCTTCCTACTGTATTGTATTCAGGACAGACATTAGACCTTGCATTGAATGATTTAATAGCTCTAACCCTAGGCTTCTGAAAAATGGTGTTTTCACCTAACCATATAGCCCATAACCGCAAGTAGTATTATAAGTAATTTGTTGTTGAATATTCATTACTCTTACATTGTGAGTGCTCCATACAGTTTCTTAACTCACACCCTGCATGTTGAATCAGTGGTCACTCCCATTCAATAAAATTGTACCTATTATAGCAGGAACTAACGGGGTCATCCCTATGTTCC
>NW_023339652.1:17075257-17084828 GCF_004916995.1 Morone saxatilis | reverse complement strand
AGGGTTAGGGTTCCCCGGTCCCATACAAAGCGGGGAACACAGGACCCGGAGAACATAGGTACGCTCCCGTTTCACCTGACTATTTGTGTAACAAGAGCAGACTAGATTCATGGTCGACACGCCTGTTTAGCAAACCCAGTGACATTTATGAAGTGAGCCACTATATGTATGTATATACTGTCCCTTGTCAGTCAGTATAGGACTGGCTATAGGCAGTAATTAGTAATAAGAATTTGTGTGTTTCAGGCATTTTAAAAACTAAGCTTAAAACCTAAAATAAAAGAAATATATTTTTAAAAAAGCATCGTGACATTATTCATATAATTCATACATTCAATGTATTTATTTCATACACATTTACATGCATACACCAGTTTTTACAGTACAGTAACAGTACCTTCATATTAAGTACTACACACCAGCCAGCCAACAAGACTATAGGATTGTCAGAGCTGATGTTTTGTTTTGTATCTGACATCCCAGCAACTGCAGAAGCAGTTTGATGATATCCAAACACGATCAGACAAAATCCTACACAGTCAGGGGAGCGTATCTTTGGCGCGTCCAATCATGTCTAAACCTCAGTGCGTAGCATTCTCCAAACAAGGTTCTCATTCCCATGCAGCAGAGCGGCTGGCCTTTAGTACTAACACCATTATGGCCTCCATAAGTTCCGAACTTTTCAAGTTATTGCAGTTCAAGGCAAGCCTCAAGTCAGTAGCATCAGTCTATGGCAAGAGAGTGGCAATCTCAAAGATACTCATTGAAATAAATATCTGTTAAAATCACTATTTATCGCCACATTAGGTAACACAATGGTGACTGAGCCTGTGGCCCACTAATGGAGTATTGCAATATTTATATATTTGCAGTACTGGGTGTCTGTGGAAAGACACAAGATTCTTCACTCAAGAATACGCAACACAAAACAATACAAATAAAGCTTTATTGTGATCTACACAACCTAAACCGACTTCAGTCTATGAAGTCACTACGATGGGTGTGGTAAGCCACATTCAAACACTCGCACTACGTCTGGTTTCTTGGCGAGCTGCCGTGCTGTTGTGCCAGATGCGTCCTCTGAGTCCTTGAGTCCGAGCTGCAGGAGCGTCCTGGCTGCGTCTGCATGCTGCCCGATGCAGGCCATATGAAGAGCTGGGGGAGGAGAGAAAATAAGTGCTGGTAAGGCACTGTACTGGTGTTTTTGCCTGTTTTAGCCCATTGAAAAATCATACTTTAAAGGTTATATATGAGATTTAACAACTAGTAGCTGTGTAAAGTGGAGTCCTGAGTAGAGAATGATGATGACACTCTGCCTGTGTTGCTATGTGTGGTTCAGCTGGAAAAATGATGTCGCGTGCATCAGAGCACCAATCAGGAAAACATTTGAGTCAAAATGTGATGACAGCTGGGTGGTTGCAAAAGTATTTATATATATTTTTTTTGTCCTCCCCATTATCCCTTAAGGGTCGCCATAGAAACCACCAACCGCCTTTGAGTTTGTTAAATACAAGCTCCACACTGCAGCTGTAGTTTAGAGGTAGAGCAGAGGTTTTTGGCACAGAAGGGAAAAAGTCTTGTATTGGTTGTCTTTCATAGTATATATATTTCTTATACAAAACATACCTGTTAGACTGATACATTTTGTCCTGTGGCCTTCATGTTGTTTGATGTACTAATATACTCATAAATTATCATAATATTATATTAATACTAATATACTTCAGATGAAGTGTGCTTACCAGTTCTTCCCCTTTTGTCCCGGACATGAAGATCTGCCCCCAACTCCAACAGTGTCTTTATAGTGGACGTGTGGCCTTCCTGAAAAACATGGAATTGAAATGAGGAAGAGGATGTTTATTTGCACACAGTAATTTTCCAGGTGTGTTAGTAGGTTTGTAAATATTTACATATTGTATTTTTTCTACTGCCACCGCTGTCTACCCTTTAGCATGTCTGTCTTTCTCCCTCTGAGTTGAGGGTGTAAGGATAGAGAGTGAGGAATCACTGATCTGACCTTTGCAGTGTAATGCAGGGCAGTGAGCTGGATGTCAGTCGCCCTCTGGTTCACGTCTACATTTAGGTCACGCACCAAGAACCGTAGCGCCTCCTCCTGGCCGGTGACGGCGACCTGGTGCACCGGATGAGCCCCGATTATGTCGGCTGCTGTTGGAGACGCCTGCAGTGCATGCAAGTTAGGTGGTGACAGTACACATACAGTACATCTCTCAGTTTCTACATAGGAGCTGAAACATTACTCTACCTGGTGCTTCTCTAACAGCAGCCTGGCTACAGAAATGTGTCCGTTCCTGATGGCATCCATGAAGGGAGTGACTCCACAGCTGTCAGTGCTATCTGGGGTGTAGCCACATCTGGAAGAAAAGTCGGTTATCTGTGAGCTGTAAATCATCATCAAACTAAAGAGTACAGACATACATTTATCTTGTGTCCAGCAGGAAATCTTTAGAAATGAACAAAATTAGCATCTTCACAGATTCTGGAATTTTTAATGTGGACCTTTTAAGGTTTTTAATTTGGAAATTATATTTTGTTTTGCAGAAAAAAACACGTCAGACATTATTCCAAGCAGACTATTTAAATATGTCGTAATAGATGTAAGCAATTTTCTGCAGTCTACAAACAGGACTGTAACCATGGCAATTATCCTATGTATATGGTGCAGATTATGGCATTAAAGGTTGATTACTGACCTTGAAAATAGTACTTTGACAAAAGAAAATCTTGTGAAGCACAGGGGGAGTTGGGCTCCTCTTAATAAGACATGAGCTCCCTTAAAAACATGATCTGTGCAATTTTGGGGGGGTCTCTGACAATACCAAAATTAATACCAATACTAATACTAATACTAATACTAATACTAAAATACTGACAATGTGCTATTTTTGCCATTTTCTCTTTATCATTATGGATCATGTGTAAAATGTGGGTTATTATTGGCACATGTTTGTCATTAAATCATAATTAAATATCAGATGTGCTGACATAAAGTAAGTAGGCCTACATGGTTACAGCGATCAACGTTTCTTTGAGGGAAGGGCATTCACAAAAAGTCACATATTATATTGTGTCCCTCCAGAACTGACTGGAACCTTTTGAACATTTGTCCATCCACATTTGTTTGGGGGCAGCATTACCCAGGCAAAATTTCAACCTACCTCTCCAGCAAGATCCTAACAACCTCCTCACAGCCGTGCATTGCTGAATAAAGAACAGAGAGTGTTAGAGTGATTATAATATGATACTGAACTCAAAAGGTCCTTCACATAACAGGAAAAACCTGATATTGTCTTTCATTCATCACCAAACAGCCTGAAGTCCATAGAACTGGGGATCCCAGGACACTTTTACCTGCAGTATGCAGTGGCGTCCTGCGCGTCTTGCTGTCCGTCCTCCAGACGTCCGGTGCGACAACCAGCAGGTGCTGTACAACCAGAGGGTCTCCCTCCCTGCAGGCGATGTGGAAGGAGTTCCAGCCGTCCTTGTTTCTCAGTGCAGGGTCGGCGCCATGGCACAGCAGCTCTTGGATCACGTCGAGGTTCCTCCGAGTGCAGGCCATCATCAGGGGAGTCCTAAGAGGGAAGACTCAATGATTTCCACTGATGTTGGCAGTCACACTACAAACTAATACACAGCTGTGTTTTTTTTATAGTAAATATATAAAAGAGACATTCCAATCAGAAAAAAATGATTACTAAACTTATCTTTAAACTTGGATTAGACACTCAATAACCTATACTGTCAGTTTCACTCACTTTCACGTGGTGTATAGCATTTTGAAACCTTCACAGTTTTTAAATGATGAAATAATTAAATAGTGCACTGGCTCTAATAAGAAGTGATTCCTTGTCCCTTGTGTATAAAGATCTAATCGAGTTTAGGGTTTTATGCTATACCATGGAATAAATTAATTATCTTACCATGCACATTTGCTTCTCTATGGTACAAATTCTGTTGTATTAGTGTTATTTAAAAATATATAGTACATACAATTTAGTGAATTTATTATGAAACGTTTCTGTCTCATTCTTTTAAGGGTCATTGTAACTAATAATAACAACAACAATAGTGTAGTACAGTACAATCCAGTATTTTCTGAGACAGTTATTGTTTGTTCTGTGAAAATCTGTCATTACATATCTAAATACAAAAGAATGGAAAATAACATTAACATAGATATGTGTCTGATATTAAAACGTATAATATTATTTTATACAGTCATATTTGTTTATATTTATAGTTGATTTTGTTGTTCATATTGTTGTTTTATTGTGCAGCGGATTTTATCTTTGACAAAAACTGACGCTCAGCTCGGAGTCAAATTGAACCATACAACGTGGTACCGCGCCTTTGTGTGTTTTGGCCTCTTGAACAAGAGTTTCACAAGTTGTTAGTAAAAAACAAAAAACGCTTGTAGCCCGTTTAACTCTTCGATAAATTAAAAATGTTGCTCCTTTGAGCCAGATTTGAACCACAACCAAAACTGGTAATAACACGAGGCACAAACTGGGTTGATTATGGTAAGCCGGCTATTTCTGTTTGTTTTTTATTTTTCATCTTGATTGTTTTTTCGTAAAGATTTCGTAAAATACACGTTTTTTAGTCGCTGTAATCTCTTTGGTAAATCAAAAAATATCTCCTTCGAGCCGGATTCGAACCAGCGACCTAAGGATTTCAGCGTAATGCCACTACAGTCCTCCGCTCTACCAACTGAGCTATCGAAGGGAATAGAACTATACGGGAGCACAGTTCCTTCTTAAAACCACAGGCCCCATGTTAATGGACTTATTTTTGGATTAATTTCGACCACGTTAATACGACCATCCTCACCAGTCAGCCTTCTTCAGACTGTCCACCTCGGCTCCTTCCCGGAGCAGGTAGCTCACACAAGCCCAGTGGCTCATGGACGCAGCTTCGTGCAGCGGCCTCTTGTAGTCGTTGTTGTACACCTCCACATCCATGCCCACCCGCTTTACCAGATACTCCACAACGTCCAGGTGTCCGTGTCTGGCGGCGTAGTGCAGCAGGGTGTCTCCAGACCGACCCAAGTGTTGGCTGCTGACAGTCTGAACCGCCGCCGAGCCGCCTAATGTTAACAGTTCCTCCAGAGAGCTCAACTGTCCCTCCTGAGTGAGCTTCACCAGCAGCTTTAAAGTGTTTGTGTCCATGTTGGCTGGAGGTTAAAGGCTGCTGCAGGGACATAAAGTCACTCACCGGCCAGGGACAGACTAAATATTAAGTTGAGCTGCTAGAAGACATGCTGGGAAGAAGTGTTTACCAGGTGTTATTTCACAGAGTAGCAAAAAATTCATTGGCCAACCATGACCTTACACTGTTACTATCGTTCCGTTCAAAACGATACAAAAACTGCACGAACAGACAAAGCAATTATTATCATCATTAATATATAATAATTATGATAGTATTTGAATATTAACATGTAAAAATAAGACTTAATAAATACATAAATATATTGGTACATTAACTCTTTCTATCTTGAACGAAGACGTGTAATAACCAGGTAATAACCTTAATACATTTTAATGATCATTGTTTGTTGCACTGTAAGATTAAAATGAGGACGCATATGTATGTATATATGGATATTTTATTAAGACATCTAACTTGTTCATATACATATCCAAGCAAAGAAATCTGTGTTTAGGAATAAGGTGTTTTAACGGGGATAAGCTTTAGTCGTCCATTCCAGGAGAGCGACGCCATGGTCATTATGGGAAATGTAGTTTTTAAGACGACATGCTATTTAGCTCGCTGAAAGTCCCCCAAACTATTTTAAATCGGTGATTTCTCCAGTATATTAATTTTACCCAGTATAAATATATAATAAATTCTAGTTGCTGGTTCAAATAGAGCACTGACCATGTGTAATTTGTATGACTGTAGATTATTTTCTCACACTGTGCCTAATCTAACATACCCAAAGCAGACACTGCTTTAACAGAATAAAATCTTTTTTAAAGTTTCACTGCTATGATTAAGGGAAATGGGGTAGGATAAACCAGTTTCGGGGTAAATGACACAGTGCTGGTGAACAAGATGAGTCACATCTGGAGGGAAGAAGGAGGGAAAAAAAGGTGGGAGAGGAGAAAAAGTGGGATCGTTGGTGAGGGTGGGTCTCAGTCCTCAGAGGTTTTACAACATGGACCATGAACACCAGGAATGAGACTGACCATAGTCACCACTGGCTTTCTCTGGTGAGTAGCCAATATTTCTGATATTTTCATTGTTCTTTAAACTGTGCTACAATTTAAATGACTGATCATTTACACATCAAACCAACAGGGACACACCTCCTTACTTTAAATGTGTCTTCTAAATGTCATTATCACTAAGATAATGCAGTTTTGCAGGTATATGTATGTTGTGAAATCTATTTCTTGTATTTTGGGCTGTTTATGCCTCCCTGTTGTATTGTTAGACATGAGAACTGTTTGTCCTGCTACACTAAAAAAAATCTCTCTATCTAAAATAGTTTGTCTTTTTAGCTTTTTACTTGAGAAACATGTGGAAAATCTGCAAATGTATGATGCATGACACAGTTTCATGTTATTTCAGTGCAGTGCAATACTTTCTGGAATTAAGGGTCAAGGTTTAAAGGGGTTCTGTTTTTTATTTTATTTAAATACTGTAGCCCATGAGGTAATTGATTTACCTAATTTTCACTTAAACTTTAACAGTTCTTCCCTAAAAAAATTCCAAAACAATTTAACCCCATTGCACATGAGTGAAATATTACAGACCTTTTCTCTTGTGTGTGAATTTTAAGTCCTGGAAAAGTTAACTACTCCATCCAGGTTTTTTTGCAGTGTGATGACATATGTGGTTTGGTTTGGACCCCCACCCCCCATTCTCTGCACAGAGACACACACAGTTACAGGCAAACTTTAAGGAACTTCTATTGATGAGGAAAAAGATAGTTTTCTAGCTGATACATAGTTTCTACAGAATCAGAAACTGCTCATGTAGCCTAATCCTTGATTTCCTGAAGAAGCCATTTAAGGAAATTAAAGTAAGAGACAGAGAACTAACCTTTCATACAGACATTTAGCATCATTTATTTGACAAACTTTCAAAAATAAAGCATTCAAGTGGCATAAAATCATGTGGTGGTTCATATCTGGAGGAGGAATTCTGCAAAAACACAGACAGTGCATTTATATTGAGAACATGTAAGCTGAAAATACTATAATTCAGAGAGTCTTGAGTGGATTACTGATTGTTCGAATGCAGACCAGAGACAGCATTGTGTTGGGCTGTTCTGCCTTCTGGAAGGAGTGTATCCATAGCTAATCAGCTCCAGATGGTTCGGGCTGCTCTAAACAGCAACAAACAAACCTGAAACAAATGCATGTCCTGTTTCACTTCAGCCGCCTGCTGGAGTTTAGCTGGACTCTGAGATTAGGTGTGACACGTGAGCTGATGAGCATCTTAAAGTGTGAGAAGCTGTGAAACAGTTGAGTCATATAAATGTTTTAATGGCTGGGAGGCAAATAGATTCTTTGATGAAGCCCTGGCACCAGGAAGGAAGGGAGTGGTGGAAGGTTTTGGACAAAATGCAGGCACATGTGTCGTCCAGTGACTCAGGGCTTCAGGCCTTAGTGAGTCTACTGCTGGTCAGGTCACATTGGCAGTTTATCACAAACAGCAGTATATGTAAAGTATAGGTCACAGAGTGTGTTTCTATGTGTGCATTTAAATTAAAATGTCACTGATTTTTCTGTTACATTTCTGTGTACAGCTTTTGGGGCAATCCAGCAACCCCCCACCTCAATAAGTCTCTTTCAGATCAATCCACCCAAGGACCATAATGTGTGGACAGTTTCCCCACATCTTGAGTTTTGGACAAATCTTGCATCAAAAAATGTAGTACACACACATGTGAGGGGTGCAATATGTATGTGAATAGAATGAATATACTGTAAACTTCTGTTAAAATAGTTAAAAGTGTTAAAATGTATATGTTATAAATGTATACTACATTACAGGAGCCAAGAACGACCATGGTTGCAATTATTATTTTAATGCTGAGATCACAAGTAATTTATCTCGTCGGATTAAACATTATAACTAATGTAAAGAAATGTCAATAAGATAACAAACATTTTTTTTCTTGTGATAGGGTTTGATAAGTTGTTTTCGTGATAATGAAAAATTAAGTTGTATCTCGAGAAAAATACTGCAAGCACGCATTTGCAGCTTCGGACTATAATAAATATAATATAAATGTGGAATGAATAATATATATGTAAGGAACAGTATGGGTTTGTAAATTATTGTGGCTTACATACTAGACATACTTGCATAGCTCGCTTACAACATAACTTATGTGATGCGAGGCTAGCTTAGTGTCAGTTTCTTTTAACGCGAATACAAGAATGCATCATTCAGTAATGATAGTCTTCTATCCCACTGTGCTACTGTTACAGAAAACTTTCCCTGTCTGAAACCACTGAAACATGGTTATGGTATTATGTGCAGAGAACCAACTCTATTCCAGGAAAAATCTACGCGAATCAAGGTTTAATATTTTTATAGGTCACAACAACCATGACAGTTGAAGTCGGACATTTTGTGGGTTATACCATCTTGCACCAAGGTTTAATTGTTCAAGCATGTAAATGTCGCCACCAGATAAGTCGTGCAGAGAGGACTCTATGACCAAACACGTCAGTTTGTGAACCGCTTTCGTTCACACCAATAAGTCCATAGCTAAGGCATGATGAAATGAAGGCATTCAGGCATCCCAAATGCTTTAGCTCTACGTTGTTTGGCTGAGTTTACAGTACGTCTTTACGTGTCTGACTCGAATAAGTTTTCTAATTTCTTTGGCTTTTATGCACATTTTTGCAAGCAAAACCGTAAAGTGGAGTCATCTGATTATTTCAGACATCTGCTGTAATGGCATTATTGGCTGTCACAGTTAGATCTCTGCAGGAGAAACCTGATTTTGGAAGTTTTTCTTTTACAAATCCTTACCTCAACATTTGTGCAAAAACATATGAGGCATCTTTCTAAACATCAGAGGCTTTTCAAGTCACTTCCAGCTGTGTTGCCAGGTTTCAGTGTTAATATTCCACAGAGGGAAGGGCCAAATCCTTCAATACATCATTATTAAAGCCAAGCAATATTTCATCTTTTGTTACTCTACAAGTGAACTTCTTGAGTGACTTAATAGCTCTCTCTTTCTCTGTCTGTGTGTGTGTGTTTGCAGATGTCACTGGAAGCAAACATGAAAAATGGCTCTCCTGAGAAAAAGTAAGTGAAAATAAAGTGCAATACAAATGTAAAATGACTGATTTATCTCGGGTGATATAAATTTGTGTGAGACAAAGACATGTCTGTCTTCTCTTCCTGTTGATGGGCAGTAACAGAACAGTCTCAGTTGTTAACTCGTGGTGTAACACATTGACTGTAGCTTTGTTTTGTGTCAGAAGTGAGGTTTAGTTGGTGCTCTGTTAGGGAACCCCCAAATTTCTCTCCAGGAAAGCATCCAGCTTCCATGCACGTGTACCAAATGTGTGTGTGTGTGTGT
>NW_023339652.1:17061912-17075191 GCF_004916995.1 Morone saxatilis | reverse complement strand
TGTGTGTGTGTGTGCACGCGCTGGGGGAGGGTGTGATGAGGTAACCAGATGTAAGGAGTTAAATTTTATGATTCCACTCAGTGTGTGAACAGAGCTCTTAAGCCTCTTAAATCTTAGTTTAAGATTTTTGCTTCCTTGAGAAATGTGTACTGTCTTTGAATTGATGAAACGTGACTGGGCAACCCAAACATTCCTGCTACATATAATGCAGGAAGTTTGGTTTATCAAAAACTTAAAACTGGATCTTAAGTTAAGAATGATTGTTAAATTTCTCAAAAATCACACTTCCTTAATCTGGACCAGTGAGTCCTGAATATTTCAGTGTAAAACTGCTGCTGCAGGTAGCATGCTTAGTTATGGCACCTGAATGAGCAGCCAGAAATAATAAAAGTGGCTTGTAACTGGTTGCAGATGGGTATTTGATCCTCCTCTCTCTCTGGTCTGCCTGACAGGGGCAGCTGAAGAGCTGGAGGGGTAACACTTTAGAGCTGAACACATTGTGTATTTCTGCTGCTGTGAGAGGGAAACATTACAGTCAAATGTCAACTCAATTTACATAGCTTGTGCTAATGTTTAGTGCTAAAGTAATTGAACAACCGATCTAGAAAAAAGTAATTACGGTATTAAAGTAAAGAATTTTGAAAAAGACTTACATGTGTAAAGGACTAGTTTGACATATTTTTTGCTGTGAGTTTGAGAAGATCTATAACTATCTGTTCATTAAGCCAAGAGGCCCTTAGCCTAGCTTTGCACAAAGACTGGAAGCAGGGGGAAACTGCTAGCCTAGCGATGTCCACAGTAATAATAAAAAAAAATCAGCACATGTAAAGCTCACTGATTCATTTTCTTTCATTGTTTAATGTGTAGTCAAAAAGTTACGTGCTGTAACTTTTGCTTAGTGAACAACATCTTTATGCAAAGCTAAGGTAAAAAAGAGTTTTTTCCCAAAAGGTCAAGCTAGTCCTTTAAGTCAATGGGTTCCCAACCTCGGGATCAGGACCACACTAGGGGCTACACAGGGGGTCATGAGGCTTCTTCTTGATTTTAAGGCGTTTAAGAAAACTTCTTTTTTTAAGAACTAAACTGTGAAGTCTTCACTCTGCTAAATGTTCACACATTCACTCTTTGGGTCCATTGTACAGTTTATCAGATGTTCTGTACTGTTATTGTTATTCATTGAATATAATAAGAAATATCCATAAAATATGTCATTTAACTCAGTGACAGAAAAGAGCAGGGGCAGACTGTCTTTTCCCTTGGAGGGCAAAAACTGAAGCATGGTGGGCCGCAGGCCAAAAGCAAACACCTGTATTGTATTGTTAAGATTCAAATTTCATCCCAAGTTCCTTTAATTGACTGACTTTCTGTGTCAGTGTCTCTCTGCCCTCTATGCTCAGATTATGATAAAATAAATCAGGAATCCTACATATTAAAATACATACATATTTTTTAAAGTAAAACAACATTTTCATATAATGATTTTTATTCTGGCGGGCCAAATCAAATTGTATGGTTGTCAAACTTAGGCCTGCGGGCCCCACTTTGGGCAGCCCTGGAAAAGAAGGTCCCTTAAGGTACAGTTGGGAACCACTGCTTTAAGTCATTTATTTAGTAAAAATGCAAAACATTTAATTTCTCTGCTTCCAGTTTCTAAAGCATCAGAGCACTTATTTACTCTGTTTGTGGTTAATGGAAATGGAATGCCTTTGGCTTGGCTGGCACTGTTGCTGGGACAAATTAGGCAATATGAAGACATCACCTTGGGCTTTCTGACCCTGTGATAAGCATTTTTTCATCTTGATTTAACGTTTTCTAGTAGTGTTGGGTTTTTTTTTAGCGAGCCTGATCATGTCAAACATTTTTATCTTGAACTATGTTTGTATAGCCATGCTTGTGTCTTCATGTCGTTTTTGTATTGTATTTACCAAATACATTATAGATCATCCTATTTTTCTGTCTTGTATTTATTTATATAATAAAATAGAATTTCTAGATTAATCAATTGAAAAAAGGGAGAGATTAATCGCTAATAAAGACTGATGATAAAGTATATGCTATTGAAACTTGGAAAACAAACAGCGAGGCTGCTTGTGAAACTTCCACATTACATCTTGAGAGAACTCTTCCAATATGATTGGATTTCAGCTACTTTATGTACAAGCTCTGACTTGCTGACTCCTCCCTGTGTTTCAGTTAACCGGGTCCTCCTGGTACTGCTGGTGTTGATGGTGTGTCTCCTCCTGCACAGTGCACTGCTCAGAGCCTCCACTCGACCCAAAGTCTCAGGTACTCCCACACAGTTTTTATTCAAAAACTTTATAGAACTCTATAAAACATTAAAGGATACGCCTGATAATGTTTTTATTTTGCTTATTGTCAACAAATCCCATGAAAATACCAGTCCAACAATGAATGTACCCTCTAACAAGTACTGTCTGTGTATCCTTCTTCCTCTGTGCCACTGAGTCACACTGTTGCACTGGCTGACATGTTCCTTCATTACCATGAACACACACACTCTAGTTTATTTTCATTCAATCCTACATACACCATCCTGCTGCCACAAGTACTCTCTAGTGCACCAAATGTGGAGTAATCCGCTGCTGAAAATAGTCCCCAACAAATGCATGATTTCCTGTTTTTAAACATGTACATCTCAGCTAGCTACCAATGGCTTTAGAGCTGAGAGCCACTGACAGGGTAGAGAAATAAGGAACTATTGAGAGACGGACTGGTCTAGCTATGGATTTTATTGGTAATGAGAAAAATACATAGTATTAGTCTTTCTTTTTAAAATCTTGTAGTTAGCAAATACAGTATGTGTCAATAGCATTTTGTAACTTGAATCTAATTTTGAAACTTGTGACGGCTAAGTACAAAGTACCAGACCATATTTTGTAGGCAGGTGTGGTCAATCTATTCATCACAGATTCTTATCTGTAAAAACTATTCTAAAATGACACAAAACACTCTCAACCCTCACTCCCCCGATTCCTCTCAGATCGCTGGAAGAGCCTCGGAGGCGCAGCACTAGTTCCTGCTGTGAGAGAGTCAGAGGCGGACAATGTCGTCCCCGTCATCATCTGTGCATCAGAGGAGCGTGTGGGTGCAACCATGGCGACCATCAACAGTGTCCATAGCAACACTGATGCCAGTGTGTTCTTCTATATTGTTACTCTTCGTGATGCTGTGAAACTGACGAGGTTTGTCTCCACTGTAAACTCGTTAGAGGTGTAATGAATGATGATTTCAAGCCGATAGGTGATTTGTGTTTTGATGCTGTAAATGTACTGAATCTGTAACAGGACACTTATGGAGGGGAGATGACCACCTGACAACCCAGTATTATTGCCCTTATTTATTTACCTAATCTTACTTTCTTTGCATCCACCCAGGCAGTACATAGAGAAGACTAAACTGAAAGGCATCAAGTATAAGATATTGGAATTTAACCCCATGGTTTTACGAGGAAAGGTGAAGCCAGATTCCTCTCGTCCTGATCTGTTACATCCAGTGAGTTACGCTTTTGTTTTGTCCACACAATGCCCAGATGAAAATCCAAAGTCTGCTTCCCCAGAGAGGTGAAATACCTTTGCTTTTTGTTTTGCAGCTCAACTTTGTGCGCTTCTACTTGCCTCTGCTTGACATCAGCCATAAGAGGGTAATATACTTGGACGATGATGTCATTGTTCAGGGTACGTATGAGATCATGGTTGGAAATATTTCATACTATGTATTATTCTTTCCTGTTTGTTGTTTGTCTGTAGCAGGAAATTTCAAAAACAAGTTTAAATGACATTTGGTGGGCTATGAATACATGATTTATTCAAGGATAAACATTATCATATAAGATCATACTTTAATCATCCCTGAGAGGAAATTCACAGGCTGAGAAGTAAGAGCACAGATAATTAACTCTTGAAATTAATAAAACATTGAATTCAATTAAAGATGGATTACATTAAAAAAAAAAAAATTATTATGCATTTGCATTTACCTTAGTTAATATATGTAGCAGTGTTATGCAGTGTCAACACAATATTTTACTTTACTTCATATCCAAATGTAATCAGTGGCGTTCCCAGACTTTTTTGAATGGGGTGGCACTGACTTATGTAGGGGTGGCATTTAGTATATATTTAAGCATTTATGCAACTCCAATATTTTTTAGGGATTCAAGTATGCAGAAATATGCCAATACACTAGGCGAAAATAACACCACATACAAAAAAAATCAAAACTGCATTGGATTAGCATAAAGTGGAACTGTCTGCAAAGGGGAAACTCATCGGTTATCTTGAGGTCAGAGGTCAAGGAATCCCTTTGAAAATGGCCATGCTAGTTTTTCCAACGTCAAAATTTAGACTAAGTTTGGAGCATTATTTATTTATTATTTAGTTTTTATGTTTTTAATTGATTTTGTGTTAATTATGTCTGTGCAGTAAAACTAAATCATACTAATAAACTAACTAACAGCTATAGTGTATGTATTAAAGACTTTTTATGCTTTTCAGGTGACATCAAGGATCTGTTTAATATCAAACTGAAGCCAGGTCATGCTGCTGCTTTTGCCACTGACTGCGACCTGCCCTCCACTCATGAGATGGTGCGCAGCATCGGCATGCAGGTGGATTTTTATATCTTTTATCGTGTCACTTTGTGTATTAACCTGCCAGTGTGAAGAGGCAAAGCAATGGACATTTGTCAGCAGATACTTGCCTGTAGCTAGTGTCAGTAAATAGAAGTGTGCAGTATATATATATACATATATTCTTTATGCATCATTCAACTTTGATGTGCATTCACATACAATACAACTGATAATTAATTAATTGATGTAAAGGATCTTCTCTTTGGGCCATTAGAGAAATGAATGTAATATTCCTGGAGAATCTCGACTCTCGATGGTAACCTTTTAATTGAAATATGGCATCCTGTCCTCTGAGCTCGTCCCATAGACAACCTATATGGGCTTCCTGGACTATAGGAAACAGGAAGTTAAAGATCTGGGCATCCATCCCAGAGACTGCTCTTTCAACCCTGGAGTGTTTGTGGCAGATGTCAGCGAATGGAAGAAACAGAAGATCACCAAACAGCTGGAGAAATGGATGGAGGAGAATTTCAGGTACACACACAGTGACCAGCAGTTTCTGGTACCCTCATTATGCATTTTGCCATATGTCCCGCTCAAAGATGTAATTTAAAAACTGGCTGGTTTTAAGAATTGCTTTCTGAGTACTTGGTCCAGTACAAAAGCAATACAGTAATTGAATTAGCGAGTAGGACTATGTACAAGGATACAAGGAATATTTATTTTGTTTTACAACACCTGGTTGTAAAAAAAAATTAAGTTGTAGTTCCCTTTATGCTTTATATACAGTAGATGGGTAAATAAAAGTCATAGAAATAACTCTTACAGCTGCTCTGAAGTCTGGTTACAAGGCAGCAGATACTTCTGTATTGCTTGCCAGACTGCAGCAGGGTTAAGAGGCTGTGGCTGGGGTGGGTATTGTCTTTTAATATCCTTTATCTTATATGAAAACAATGATGTATTGTCTTGCATACAAGACAAAAGTGTTTTATGAAAAAAAATGTCTTTGTCTCTCCTTTACCCATTCAATAATGCAAGGTTACAAGATTCCAAACATCTGTCACTAATTAAGATGTGATTAATATTTTTTATTAAAATTTTAAATGGTTTTACTTTGGCTTTAAGCCAAAACAGATCAACATATTCTCATAAATACAGGTACAATGGAGAAGTGGATTGTGCAGGAGTGGTTTGGGAAGTTTCTATGGTTTCTATGGATATTTTGATACAACCTTTTTTACCATGAAACCCATTGTAGTTTCTTCACTGGACTAGGTCTCTGTAGCTTTTTCTGTATCTTTTAATAGATTTCAAGGTCTGTCCAGTACAACCAAAATAAATCTTCTTTTGGAATAGTATGCTCCCACATTCCAACCTAGCCTTTAGTTAGCACCACTTGAAAATAATAATGAAAATGGAGATAGAATGAGCATAAAAACAGGGAGAACATTCCATAATTAATGCAAAATAAGATGAAGAATATTGTTCTGTCTCTCTTCTTGTTGTGTGTCGGCTGTTTGTCTTCACAGTTTTTGTCGCTTTATGTAGCTGTAACATGAATATAATTTTTTATATTCATATTGTATATTTTAATAGTTGTGGAGCAGTAGAACCATTGCCTGATTATTAGAAACCCTCTTCTTTCTCTCCACCAGGCAGAACATCTACAGCAGTGCCATGGCAGGAGGTGTGGCAACTCCACCCATGCTAATAGTGTTTCATGACAAATATACAACACTGGACCCACTGTGGCACGTCAGACACCTGGGTAAGATCCCCTCTCCTGGTCACATACAGAAGAAGTTCCTAAATGGTGCAGTTGTACCTGAGATGACCACAAGGCCACTGTTTTAAAAAACAAACTAGTGAGATCAATTCATCCTTTTGTAAAATGAAGGTGAGACAATGTTGTACATGTACATAATCTGAGAATTTGTTGTTATTTTCATTAAAGACTTCAAAGTGGGCCAGTTTGGTAAAAGTAAGAAAATGTATCATTAAAATTTTCGATAATGAAGGAATTAAGCACAACTCCCCAAAATCTGATCTGCAGTGTTGCATTGCAGTTGTGTACTGCATTGCCTGATGACTCACAAACCCAAACTTTTAGCCCGAAGCAGCCATTTATTACTTGAATAAAATGACAGTGATAATGGCAAGTTGAGGCAAGTGGAATCATTAACCTGAAACCTGAAATATTGTAGCACCAACTCAGGTAGTTTTTTGTGTGTGTCCAGGCTGGAGTCCGGATGCCCGCTACTCAGAGAGCTACCTACAGGAGGCACGCCTTCTGCACTGGAACGGCCCATTTAAACCATGGAATTACCCTGCTGTTCACTTGGATCTGTGGGAGAGGTGGTTCATCCCAGACCCCTCCGGAAGATTCCTCTTGGTACGACCTGAGAGCGACAGATGAGGTCTGTGGAACGTACCATGTCTGAGCCACAGGGGGACCTGAATGAAGAATATGAAGTTCAGGACTTACTTGAACAAAGGTGGAAATGTACAGTGAATTTAAAACTGAGGAATGTTCTTGAAAATAAAATGTTGTTGGTCGAGCCAACTATGTATGCTAAATACACAAACTGTGACTCAACTGTTGTCTACAAGTGAGAGATAACTGTAAAGATAGGAGAATATTACTTGCAGGAATATGTTTAAAGTGGAAGTGAAAAACAGACCAAGAACAGTGACGATATTTGTGTCTTTGTAAATTGTTTTAAGCAAGATTAAATGTGTTTCTTTGCTAAACTGCAATACATTTTCAGATAAGATAATTTCTTATCTTAACTGGTACTTTCATGCTTCAAATATGGCATTGAAATCTTAAGTCAAACAGAATACATAACTGTGTTGTTTTACTAGTAGGGATATATTACTAATAATACTATAATGACTGTAAAAACTATATGATAACTGTTACTAAATAAATCAAGTAATATTTCCAATTCCTGGACATTGTTGGGCCAGGAAATAAACTGAAGCCTACTGTTAGTAAGCCAGTACATTTACCTAAGAGTTAAAATGTTCAAGTTTAAAACGGCCACCTACTCTGCCATTATTGCCATGAGCTGATAGCCCCCTAACATGGCCACCAGAGAGCATGGTGGTCCTAAAAGTCCACTCTAAAGGCTGTGATGAGCTGATTGTAAAAGAAATGTCCTGTGTCAACAGCAGCTCCTCTGGTCTCAATATGTTAAATCTGAAGCTATGTTACTTCACAGTTGGAACTCATCTGTCTGTTTGCAGGCTTTCATCAATGTTGTTCAGCTCATATTAATATCTGTATGTTCCTAGTTGTATGAACACCAAAAGACAGTAGGGATTTGGAGATACCGTACTACCATACTAGTAGGGGGCAGAACCGGATACCCAGATATCACTTGATTAGCAACTCTGTACTGCCTAAATGTGAATTTCTTTATAAATACTAATTCACTAATCAGACTGATTATTGGTATACTGCTAGAACTTTCTCAAAATATTGACATAGCATCTCAAAATGCTGACTTTGGGATGATCATTTATTATTTAAAACTTTCTCATTACGTTGAGATACTAAATAATTACTGTGAGAGAGTTTCTCATTATAATTACTTACAGAATTATTTTTTCTTTCATGCTAAGTGACGTTTTTTCAGTTTATAACAAAAGTTAATGTTGTGGTAGTCACTATAATCACCTCAAAACCTGTATAAGGTAACAAAAGCTCACCTGCAGCGGCCTCCAGAGGCAGCTCCGCAGAGAGACTGTTTACTGGGCTCAGTCACATGAAACTGAAAGTAAGTCAGAGCGGCGCTGCAGCAGAGACAACTTTCTGCTTCAGACCAGCAACAACTGCAACTTTTGGCTTTGGTCGACAGTCCAGCAGAATCTGACAGCACAGCCGGTGAGTAATAACATTCACTGTGATCGACGGTGACCTGGAGGAAGTAAGGGGGGGGGGGGCAGACTTTGACTTTGACTTTGTATCGCGGCTGCGTTGTGAGCGGTCCTACCCACACTATCTTGCGAAAGGAGTTGTTCACTTTTCATTAGTTGGTCCCCGACGGGTACAGGACAGGGTACAGGACAGGACAGGACAGGGTACAGGACAGGGGTCGGGGTCTGCAGTAGGGGTCAGTCGGTGTTTGGGTTTGAGATCTGATTCGCGTCAATGGTAGGCCGTTTCCGCGTTTGTTTGTTTGTTTATTTATTTATTTATTTGTGAGTTGGACTAAGTTGAAAGTTGTTTTTGAAGAATGAGCGGGAAGAGATCCGAAAAACAAAAACTGTCAACCCTGCTTACTATACCCACTCCTACCCCGTCCTCTATCAATGTCCCGTACTGTGTTGTGCTGAGCAATAGGGCTGTAGACAATATCATGATAATGTATGCATTCTGAAAAACACTGTATTGATTTTGTGTTTAAACCCCCAACTGGCAGATAGCAGTGCTGTAAACCTAAACTGAGGGCTGTGATGTTGGATGTTACGGGGAATACGACCATTTTCTTAAAATTAAGTTAAAAGTTAAAAAATCGCAATGTAAGGCCTTGCTTATAGTTCGCAGTATATTGAATCATAACCCCTGTATCGTGATACCTATTGTAACGCCAGATTCTTGCCAATATAAGCACAACGCAACTGAGCACAATGAATAAAATCATCATATATAACATTATATTAAAATGTGTTTCAGGTATAGTCTACTGTAGGCAACATTACATAGCCTTTAAAATCAAAAAACAAAAATTGATGCTAGTAACCAGTGCTCGTGTTCCACTTATGCAATAGTTAATTAATTATACTAATTATTATTAAAGCAATCACAGGTTTCCATGCAATATGGGGGAAAAAAAGATTTTTCTGCAGATTAAAAGCGTGAAATAGTGCGTCCTTTTTAATAGGTATAAACCACTGATAATTTTACGAAACTACATTAAAGTGATCATCGTCCTGTGAAAAATTTATGTCTGTGTCAGAGCGCAGACGGGTTTTGTTCAGATAAAGGTGTGTTAAGGAAAGTTCTCGTAAGTGCTAAATTCATCGTATTAAGAAAGCAGCTGTTAAAAAGCCACTGATGAGTATTAAAAAAGTATTTTGCAGTTGCTCGGCTGCCTCTGGAGTCCCAAGACCCTCTCACAGCACAGGATCCTCCAGAGCTTGCTGATGTGCATAAAGCTGATTCTCGTTCACCCTTAACACAGCCCACAAGGAGACATGATTGCAGTGGCCCTCAGAAATACACGAAGACTAATTTGTATAACAGTCTTTTTTCACTGAATGTAATGCCGTGCTAACACTGGATGGATTCTGGATGCAACATGTGCCCAAACAAACGCTGCAACCGTCAGCAAGAGCGGTGTTGGAGGCGCGAGATGTTTGGGCTGGAATCAATACGGACAACTGAGTTGGTAGGCCCTTTTAAGGTGCCTGAAGGCTGTCACAAATGACCTCTGCAACAATACACGATTTTTCCTAACTGCCCCATTGCCTGCCATCGGTATCCTCAAAAGAAGAACAGTGCCTTCAGTGTTGATATATTCAAGATTGGCTGGTTTAAAATAGAATAAATATGTATTTAGTCACGATCATCAGAGCGCGATCCTTTACTGCAGGGTCATGTTGTTAGGTTTTATTCTTCCTTAGGACTGA
Organism: Morone saxatilis; assembly: GCF_004916995.1. NCBI lineage: Eukaryota > Metazoa > Chordata > Actinopteri > Moronidae > Morone > Morone saxatilis. Next base: position 17,064,963 of record NW_023339652.1, on the reverse strand, counting down.
TAACTTGTCCAGGAGGCGAGGTGTTTTATCTGCTGTGCCGTAATATTTATACATACAAAGTGTCTTACCTTAACCTGTACTTTTATATTATATAAAAACACTGATGCCGCCACCTTGTTTTGTGTATGCCTTGGTTTGATCCAAACAAATGAGGAAGAACCTTGTCCAGCTCACCAAACAATATATTGCAATTATTCTTGACAGAGCCATGTATCTGGAAAAATCATCATAAGGGCTCGAATTGTCCTCATGGTAAGATGATAGATCGATATACTCGTAGACAGTGTTTTCCCCATTCTGTATTCACATTTTTGAAAAAAATCACCTCAGTGTTCACGATAGAAACATGGTGACGTCCTCCCAGAACATTTTAATGATCATCATCAGTTTTTATGTTATGAACCACAGCTTTTTATTTTTGTGTCTGAGAAATCAACACAAAATCAACCAAAACTGACCCAGAATCCAAAAGGTAAATTTATTTAAGCTGCAAGATAGCATTGGTTAAGTTTTCATCAACGCTCAAGATTACATGTACAACCCTTTTTTTTTTTAGGTGCTCTTGTTTGAATGCACCTTGTGAACTCGTAGTCAACCTTTCCCCTCCCTTTATGTACACCAGGCTGTTGTTTTTACATTTTGATCAACCAGTAGATATTTTTTTAAATGAACTCTGATTACAGAAATACTCACATATGGACCAAAAATGTCGTAGACACTGCTAGTTTTTTCTGTCAGTGGCATTCGTACATTGGTTGTGTTTCAGTACACTGTTCTTGTTCAATCAAGCTGTCCTGTTCCGGCTGTGGACAGGTGACCTGAAGTACCCTTTCAAGACAATGCACAATAATACTGAATTATTGCCCAGCTTACTTTAAACTTTAAAATTTCAGCAATGAGCTGATAACTAATTGTTTCAACATGAACTTTTTGCTGAGTTATACATATTGTCTTTATTTCTGTGTTTTTAAATTTCACGCTTTCACTTTCTGTTCAGTGATTATGGCAGCAGCCGAGCAGTCTTCTCTCTGAAAGATCAGTTTCTGTGCTCCATCCTGTCGGCATTTGTGTCACGATCCAGTCACCATACATGTCGGACACAACCTTCTGCAAGACTGCATCACAAAAAACACTGGAATATTATATGTCCAATGCCTGTGTCCGCATGTGTCAATAAACGTTTTCAACAGAAGACCAGAGCTGTATGTCCCAAAAACACTTTCATATCTGAGATGGGCTGCTTCAGTTCAAGACCAGTCCGGTGCTAAAGGGGGAAATCACCAGAAGCTCCAGAGCAGCAACGAGCCAACCAGGAATGTTGTCTGTGACGTCTGCATGAAACCAAACTGAAGCCCTGAAGTCCTGCCTGGTTGTGTCTGGCTCCTACTGTGAGAATCATCTGGACCTCATCAGAGAATCCCAGCTGAAGAGACATATGCTGATAGATCCTGTGAAGAACCTGGAAGGCAGGAATGTGTTAAGAAGCATGATAGCCATCTGGCAGTTGTTTCTTGCAAGAATGACCAGATATGTGGTGTGTCAGTCTGCACTTGAAGTCAGATCTACAAACGCCATCACACTGTTCCTTCTGATTAGAAGAATATTGAAGGAAACGAAGGCAGAGCTAACAAAGGCAGAGGATGAAGTTCACGCAGATGGTCACAGGAGACCGACGACTGAAGACTGAGAAGATTTAACGTCAGTGAAGCTCAAGCGAAGGAAGATGCAGAGAAAGTGACAGCAGCCAGTGTGCAGGTCTTCACCACCCTCCTGATCCAGTTCTGTTGAGAGAAGTCTTGCTCAGCTCATTGAAGACTATTGAATGAGAGAGAAAACCAACTGAGGAACAGGCCTGAAGGCTTCAAGTCAACAGGCTGGAAGAGGAAATCATTGAGCTAAGAATAGAGGAATGAGGGTGGGCGGACATTCACCCCCGTACTGACAGACCCCACTCCAGCTCACTCCAGAGCTTCCCATCCTTGAACCTGCTCCACACAACCAAGGACTGGACAGTAGTCAAAGTTCACATCATCATGTCAGGGATCTCCTGGGGACAGACCATTGGATCATCTGAAAAGAGACACTCGACTAAAGAGGTGCAAAAAGCTGTGTGCTGATGTATGAGCTTAAGACAAGTCCAGCAGTTTGCAGCTGAAGTGATCGGGATTCTGAAACAGCAAATCCAGATCTCATCTGTCGGACGATGGCGCACCACCACAGGTAAATCATTGGTGATTTAAAACAGAATCTTCCAGATAGCCCAAAGAGATTTTCCTCATCGTTGTGTGTTAGGAAAGCAGAGTATCTCTTCTTCAGAAGAATTTTACTATGAACCCGTCCAGGTTAAAGACAAAGACTGACTGGATTAAGGGGTGGCAAGAGAGCTAATCAACAGGAAGAACTTCTCTTCACATTGCCCCCCCCACAAACGGCCACTGGACTATATGTCTTGAATGAAGTGGAAATCAGTATAAAGCTCTTGCTGGCCGCTTCAATCCAAAATCCTCTCTAAGAGTCAAAACCTCAGACGGTAAGGGGTTGTATGTGGATTATGAGGAGGAGTGGTCTTCCTTTTATGAATGTAGATGCTGCAGATCTTTTTGTACCCTTTACTGGCTGTAAGTTTCACTGAGAAACTCTACCCATATTTCAAATCCATGTTATAATTGATGGTGGTAAAAACTCCCACCCCCCTGATCATCAGTCCTGTCAATCACACTGATTAAAGGTACACACTGTCATTCGGTTAGTTGGTGGCTATTGCCTTATGCTGTTGTTAAATGGAAGCAAATGATTTGGTATCGTATATAGTCTTGAATACCTTTATTGTGAAATTTTGAAATTGAAATTTTCACAATAAGGAAAATTGATGTGGTCGTAAATTTCCTCTCAATTCCTGCAATTAAGCACCGTAGCAAAATTTGTAATCCTGATTATCATTTTATTGTCCTTTCTAAACTGAATGGATTCAGACTGTGTTTTGGCATTAACATAAGCTTGCAAAACTCTAGCAGCTGGTTAAACATAGCTAACTATCTACACAGTTGGGTC
>NW_023339652.1:17059001-17061887 GCF_004916995.1 Morone saxatilis | reverse complement strand
GACTAGTTTTCTAATAATGAAAACACCTGGAAATTGATTAAAATGACCAAATATCCTGGAAATAATCTTTGTTGTCCTGGAAATGTTTAATTGTATTTTTGCCCCTCACTTGTAGTGATCTTTTCAGCGAAAACTTAAGTAAACTGCAGTCAGTTTGCCGGAGACCGCAGTGGTGAGAACAGCCAAGAGCGCCACTAAAGCGAGCAAAAGCGGACTGTTCCATAAAGGCTGACCACCTACCTGAACCTGAGACACTTCCTGTAGGAGGAATAAAATGAGTTAAATGTGTAAAAACTACGCCTACTGGTAAATTATATAACCGTTGGCTGTCTTGTATTGTCAAGAAAACACCTGAAAAATGTCCTGGAAGGGTCCTGGAAAAGAATTTATCTATAATACAGTTGTCCTTAAGTTTTCTTTATCGTACTGTTAGGGCTAACTAGCCTTGTATTGCATACAAAAACAAAGCTGTTTATCTCCAGAGTTCAGGTATCATAACTGGTGAGGAGGCTGACTTCTGGTAGCTTTATTCTGTCTTTTAAAATATCCAGCCATATTATCATAATGGGGAAGAATTGTGTTCAAAGTAATTATGAGCATTAAATGATTGTTGGTGGTTTGAGCATCTCACAGACAGCTGATTTTCCCCGCAGTCTTTAGAGATTACAAAGAATGGTGCAGAAAACAAACCCCATACAGTGAGAGAGTGACAGAATTTCACATTTACAACATCCATGGATCCATCCTGCCCTGTGTCAACGGTTCAAGCTGGTTCTGTTGGGGGTTTATATGTAACAAAGGGCCACAGGTTGGAATCGACCACTACAGTAATGTACACTGGGTGTGAGCTCAACTTGGTGAGCTATCAGGGTGCTCCCAAACGACATTTAAATCTAATCTCTCCTTGAGTAATGATTATCTATATCTAATGACAACAATGTAAAATATACCAAAATGGTGACAGAGTGAAATGCATTTGCAAAGATCACACTTAATTGTAAAAGCAACTTTTATTAAATTTTGACAGAGCTTGTTGATTAGAAATAATTCTGCAGTCTGTGTCTCATTTAAATATGTTATGAAAACAAATAAGAGGAAATGGGAAATGCTTGTTTGGGTGTATTTCAGATATTTTCTTGTGCAAAATGTCAGAATTTATTAGATATCAAAGACTGAAACATGTTTTTATTCTAAAGATCATAAACAGTTTTAGCACAATGAGGCATTTCTGTTTCACACTGATGAGGCAATCAAGTCATATCATTGGCAAGTTTTTTATACTGTTAGTGCTGGAGATTAAGTCAGTACATTTACTTAAATATTGTGTATTTTGTAACTTAGTACTTATACTCCACTATATTTCAGAAGCAAATATTTACTCTACTGCATTAATCTAATAGCTGTAGTTATTCTGCACATTAAGATTTTGCATACTTGTATTGTTATAGATGAAAATATCCAGCAGTACAATATATACTACACAGCAGTTCAAATTATCTGGAAATACTACAACCTTGAAATGCTGCTTAAGTTTATTGCATCAAAAATAATAATCCAATGTGTTTAATAACATAACATTATTATGTAATGCATTATTTTTCCATTGAGGTATGGCTATACTTAAAGGATTTACATACCTCTTCCACCACTGGACGTTGTTGGCATAAGCTGGGATTCTCTGATGTTGCCATCAGAGGGCATTATTGTACTAAAAGTCTCCTCTAGTCTAAAGGATCTGATGAGCAGCTTGACAGAAATGTTCTGCATTTGCAAAATGTTTTCTGCATCTCATAACCTCTTTAAAATTGATGTTCAGCTTTTCTTTCCACTCATGTCACAGTGAGCATCCATTCTGCAACAAATATTGGCAGTTATGTTTTGAGCAAGCAATTTTTAACACATTTAAGTTTTAAGTCTACATATACTGTTTATGTGTCTAACTAAGACGCTTGAACTTGCAAAGCACATAACAAAATGTCCTTACTGTATGACAATGTCACACTATACTATGTCATTATTTTCTAGTTCCACAATCAATAGCAGTAAAAATATGTTGAACTGTTTTTTATGGCTGTTAGTATATCACTTGTGTCTTTAAGTTTCATTACATCTAAACTGTTATTCTGTGTTTTTCTTGTGTTTTTGCAGTTGCACAATTCTGGATCTGGTTTGCTATCTTATCACTAATCGCGACTGTTAAATCAAATGGCACAGTTCAGGTGACAATAGTTTTACTTTGTGATGTTAATGGGAATTAAAATCAGTTGATCTTGTGTCATGATCACCTCCAAAACTGCAACAAAAGATTATTAGCTGACCTGCCTAAAGAGGTGGCTCTACACTGGGAAGAGAGGAGTGCTTCACAGTCACATGCTTTACAGTAAATAAAACTGAAAGTAACTCAGAGCAACAGCTGGAGTCGAGACAAGTAACTCTCTCTCAGCAAACAACTTCAGAGCTTCAGATTAATCGTACAACGGAGCCTGAGTACAGCTAGTGATTACAGTTGATGATATACAATCTATTTTACACAATAACCAAAGGGAATTAACAGGGAAGCAATTGTACATTGGTTGGCCTCCATTACATTGTAGGCTACTTCCTTCTCAACTGTTGGTACTAATATTGTAGATCTCTTGTTAGTCAGGCTGTCTGTTCCGGTTTGACAGGTGACCTGCAGTACCTTTCAAGACAATGCACAATAATACTGAATTGTTGCCCAGTCTTACTTTAAAACTTTAAAATTTCAGCAATGAGCTGATAACTACTTGTTTCAACATGACTTCTGTTGATGTTATAATATTGTCTTTTATTTCCGCACCGCAGCGGAGTTGAAAAAGAAGTGGTCAGATATGAAGACATATCTGCCCATCGCCAGAGCCTTCA
>NW_023339652.1:17058645-17058901 GCF_004916995.1 Morone saxatilis | reverse complement strand
TCCCAGGCCTGAAGAGACATAAGCTGAAAGGCAGGATGTGTAAGAAGCATGATATACCTCTGGAGTTTTTCTGTAAAGCTGACCAGATATGTGTGTGTCAGTTCTGATCACACACGTCATCGTATTGTTCCTCTGGAAGAAGAATATGAAAGAAGGAAGGCTGAACTACATAAGACAGACGCTGAAGTTAAGCAGATGGTCCAGGAGAGACGACTGAAGATTGAGCAAATCGAACAGTCAGTGAAGCTCAGCAAGG
>NW_023339652.1:17053085-17058584 GCF_004916995.1 Morone saxatilis | reverse complement strand
CATTGAGACTATTGAAGAGAAGCAGAAAACAACTGAGGAACAGGCTGAAGGCTTCATCACAGAGCTGGAAGAGGACATATCTGAGCTGAAGAAGAGAAGCTCTGAGGTGGACCAGCTCTCACAGTCTGAAGACCACCTCCACCTCCTCCAAAGCTTCCCATCCTTGAACACTGTTCCACCCATCAAGGACTGGACAGAGGTCAGCGTTCATTCATTATGTGAGGAGACTATGAGGAAACCTGTTGATAGGCTGGAGGAGACACTCCAGAAAGAGACTGAGAGACTGTGTGTTCATGTTGAGCTAAAGAAGGTCCAGCAGTATGCAGTAGATGTGTGTCTGGATCCTGATACAGCAAATCCCTCTCTCATCCTATCTGGTGAGGGAAGCAAGTCAGTCATGGGAATGTGAGAAAGAATCTTCCAGGCATTCCAAAAAGATTTTCCTGTTATTCTGTTCCAGGAAAGCCGGGTTTCTCTTCAGGAAGGTACTATGAAGTTAAAGAGAAAACTTGCTGGACTTTGGGAGTAGTCAGAGAGTCTATCAACAGAACGGACGTCACTCGGACCCGTAAGAATGTTTTTTATTCTGTATACTGAAAGAAAAAGGGTATGAAGTTGATGAATCATCAGTTCATCTCTCTCTGAAGTCACATCCTCAGAAGGTGGGAGTGTTTGTAAATTACGAGGGGGGTCTGGTCTCCTTTTATGACGTAGACGCTACAGCTCTCATTTACTCCTTTGCTGGCTGTAAATTCACTGAGAGACTCTACCCATATTTTAATCCCTGTTATAATGATGGTGGTAAAAAACTCCACCCCCCTGATCATTTGTTCCATCCAAAACTAAGTTCTCAAGTGAATATTTATTTATTGTAAACTGTAAATTTTTAAACTACAAGACTCAAATTCATTACAAAATGCCTTTAAAGTACATTTGTCTTCTAAGGGTTAGAACACTGTTGGTTCTGCTCCACTGAGAGGCGCCAGAGTCAGCTCAACTTCCCAAACATTTTTTAGTTTTACTTAATTTGCGTGAAAATAAAATTCCTTCCTATTCAGAATTGGAAACTTTGCATTCCATTTTGTAGTTCAGTTTGGGTAATGCAGTCTGATTTGAAGCATAACATAGAAATATGTTAATTAAGCAAGAAATTGTGACACTATTGACTTGTACAGTATAAAAAGTAATTACTGTAAAAATATTATACTGTTATATCTACTTTAAAGGTTCCGAGGGTACTTTTCTCAATTAAAAGTGGTAAAATAAATAAAAAAAATTAAATAAAAAACTATTCCGGTAGAACTTGGAAAAACAATGATGAAATAGCACATGGTTTTATGAGATCATTCCATTTTTTCCCATCTTCTATATTTGTTTTTTATTATTCCAATTTTTTTATTTTAGGGATAATATCTCAATTCATGGGGGAGTTGAGGATCTGTGTTCATAATTTTTTTTTTTTTTTAATTCACAATTTGTTGTTGATTTATGTGTATTTTACTGGTTATTCATTTGGGAGTTCTGGGCATTTAATTGTAATGTAACATGTTTTTTTAAAGGTCCATTGTGTAACATTCAGGAGGATCCATTGGCAATATAATATTCATAGGTATGTTTTTATTAGTGAACAATCATACATGTTTTTGTTACCTTAAAATGAGACGTTTTTTTATCTGCAGAGGGAGACATGTTGAACCACCATGTTTCTACAGTAGCCCAGAACAGTCAAACCAAAAACTGGCTCTAGATAGGGCTGTTAGTGTCTTTCGAGTGTTTCTTGGCTATCATAATTTCTCCTTCACAGCAGGTGAAGCAAGGGAGTAGCATTCTGCAATTACACACCATTAGATACACCTAAATCTTACACACTGCTCCTTTCATTTTTTTATCTCAAACACTTCTATAGCAGTCTGATCTCTAATATTATTGAGAAACAAGTAAACCAGAGACAATGTTATGTTTTACTTTTAAAATATGTTTGGCTGAAAGAGCAAATTTGTTTTAAACTGCTATATAAATAAAGTTGACCATTATTACTTTTATTGAATCTGTTTCTTGGTGATGTGAAATTTAAAAAAAAAAGTTTTTTTTATGAAATCATTGTATTGATGTAAATTGTCAAACACATAGTGTGAGTCTATAAAATCAGGGTCCCGTTCATCATTAGTGGAGATATTTCGGGAATTTTCTCTTACTCACTTGCACATTGTTGTGTGATAGTGTATGGAGATATGTTGTGGTTGAGTACAGCCAGGTTGAATTTTAATTAATGGGAAATACCTTTGAAACTCAAGCAAAGACTGTGGGAGTCGGTATAGTCAGCCTGCAACTTTCTGTCAGTTCAAAAAATTCTTCCTGTCTGATATCACAGATTACGGTCTGAAATCAGCCCAGGATTTATCTTGCTTTCTTGCTTGGGATCTATCAAAGATGCTAAATTCTCTATATGCAATGCTATGACTGGTGTGTGCACAGAGCTTTACATTCTACGGTTATTTTGAAAGGGAAATACTGTAGTACTTCTTATCATATAATTAAGGATATTATTGCTCGTTGGCTGTGGGAGTGGATGTTCTCTCTTATTGTGTATTGTGTTTACTATGTTATTGTAGTGCTGTGTGACAGTCAAACTGGTTTACACAAACATCTAGGAATCTGGGTTTAAGGTCACAGGTATTTAGCTGTGTGCGTGTGCGTGTGTGTGTGTGTGTGTGGGAGATTAAAGTATCACTCCCTTTGACGCCTCTTGGAATCTGATGACGGATTTTTTGACGTCGGGAGCTGGCACTGAATGCATCAGATGCAGTGGTGTGTACCGTTTCGCGTCATCAGGACATCAGAGTTCAAGTTCATGATGTTGTGGACTTGTTGGATGCTTGCACACCTTTGGCAGGATGCCAGAGCCTATGCCTAAAGAGCCTAAATTAGAAACTTATGTAGCATCCCAAAGGTAATCAAGGCACTGAGCTAAACATCTGCACTGGCATTGCCAAAAGATTATATATCAAAAAGGCAAGTAGAGACATTTTGTACACAAAATGGCTGCACTGTATCTGCTGATAGAACTGCCCAATACCATTACTTCACCAGCTCCTGACATTTCAGGCTTTACAAACTTGCTTACCTACTTGTGGGCTGGTCAAGGCCAACTTTAGTACACTGTGTGTCCCACATTGTTACACCACCATCTTGTAATACAGAAAATTAAGTAACAAGTCAGTTTTGTAAGTTAATAAAACATTCTTGATTAAGTACTTACTTTACTACATATTTTGTTTTCACAGTACAGATAAAAATTACAAAATTAAGTTTTCTTACCTTACAATTAAGTTAGTTTTACTTAAAATGTTCCATGTAATCAGTTTCAACCAATTTTTGTTAAATTAACTTATCTGGTTTTACAGTGTAATCTTAATGAGATGTGGATCACTTGCAAGAAAAACCTGAGTACAGCAGAGACCCTAACCCTAAACCTAACCCAAGCAGCATCAGAAACACTGACATCTCTAAAAAGGTCCAATATTAGCAGTTTAAAGTCATCCAGTGGGATGAGATGTTCTAGTTTTCAAGTTCTTTATAATTAATTCTATCGATATGGTGCAAAGTACTAAAAAGGCAGTCTTCTCAAGTTCAGTGATGAGTGCAATATGTATCCCTTGTAATGAAATGCAGGGTACAATGGCAAATTGTATCAAGTTTTTTTATGTGTGGAATGAACAGCATTAGAGTATAGGATATCTCCATAGAGAAAGAAAAAACCCTTTATGTGATCATGGAAAAAACTATTCAGAGTAAAGCTCTCGTTCACAATATACCCTGCAAATACATAATCAAGATCAAGACAAAAAAGTAAAATCAACATTCTTGTACAAAATAAATAGAACACAAACACAAGACAATTTAAAAAAGGAGCATTCTTCAAATAAAACATCATTCAGAAGACTATGGGGAGCATTAATGTGGAAAAAAAAAATTCCCAATACTGTGTGCACTAATGGGAATCCAAGGTGACGTATCCCTGTGAATGAGTATGGTGTCCGCATTTCTAAATCTTATAAGCAATGATAAATAAAAGTGGTAACTTATTAAGGATGGCTTTGTAAATAAAAAATGAGTCAAGCACAGACATGATAATGGCTGATTGCACAATGGTTTTCCTGTTCTTAGTCTGACATAAGAAATCTATTTTTTTTCCTAAGTAAAATCAAGGTTATATATATATATAAGGTTATATATCCTAACTTCTAGTGATATTTATTGAACTGGCCCTTTAACCTGCCATTAACACCTGAACTTTACAATGGTAAACTACAACTCCACCTACAGTAATTCTGGTCTTGCGAAATTCAGGTAACTTAGAGAGTGAGAAATTCACTGACTCTTACACTGAGGAAACAACATTCACTGCAATGCAGTAGATATGGTAAAAGGACCAAGCACAGAGCCTTGTGGCACCCCCTTAGTTATACCTGTGTATTACCTGTATACAGTAACTATTCATCTATGCAATTCTAATGAAGCAATACAAGACCTTTTATACTATCTACTACACTTGCACTAACCATAGCTATATTACCAGGAATTTAGAGTACGATCCTAGTTTTTAGTATTACTTCAGTTTCTGTTTAAGATTTGAGTTATTTATGATTTTATCATGTTACTTCTTATCTGAATGCCCTTACTATGTTGCTTGTTTTGTGATTATTTTGTGCTGTAAGACTCCACTTTCCCTTTGGAATTAACAAACTACTCCCTCTATGTAATTAATTATTATAATCTGAGAGCATCAGTACAAATTACTATATGTTATATAAATTGCAGCCATGTGATTTATTCTTTGGATGAGCTGGCAGTGCAAGCACTTAACTTGACTTAATCATGGGTCGTGCCCGGCATCACAGACGGGTGCGGTCAGAAGTGTGCTCTGCTGCACCTTCAACCACAGTGATATCACGATGTATTGTATAGACCCTGAATAGAGAGGAGCGTGTGACTGCCCCTGCACCTTTTTGCAATGAGTGCTGCTGGTTTGCAGTTAAAAAAAGAGAGAGAAACTTAAAAGAAAGGAGAGAAATGGGAAGAAACTGATGGAAGAAAAAAGTTGAACATGCTGAACATGTGCATTAATAATAAAGTGAATGAATTTTACATTAGGCATTGGTATTTTACATGTCAGCATAAAATCATAACAGAGAATCCAGTCATCCAGGTCTTGTGTTAATAACTAGTGTGAGAAAGAGGCTGTGGCCTTTGAGGAGACTATGTGTGAGTCTGCACGTATGCTTCACAGCTGGCAGACAGGGCAGGAGGAGCAGAGGCTGTGTGGTGTGTGTGTGTGTGTGTGTGTGTGTGTGTAAAAGTGAGACAACAGGTGATACATTATTATTGTGTTGTAGGTTATAGATAATAGTGTCACATTTAAGTTTCAAAGAACCCTGCATGTTGTGTAAATGTGTGTGTGTGTGTGTGTGTGAGTCAGTGTGTGTGTGAGAGTCAGTG
>NW_023339652.1:17039405-17052985 GCF_004916995.1 Morone saxatilis | reverse complement strand
TGTGAATTAATCCGCAGCTGAAAATAGTTTTTCAGTTTTTTTTTGTTTAAGCAAATTTGATAAAAGTCTACAGTGACCAGCTGTTTTAGGACATTTCTGATCCTTTTTTAAGAATAAAACAACATATGTGTGACTTGTTTTTAATATTTTATAGGATCCAATGGGTTTTGGGTTGGTACATTGAATATTTGAGCCTGGAAATGATCACTTTTTATACAGTTTTTTTTATAATTGGCTTTTAAAATCTTGACAGTGTGGCCGACTTGAAGGAGCCTAACTCTTTCTATGGGTCCTCTTTTACAGAGTGTGTTTCACATTTGGAAAGCTGTCAGTACTTAGTTGCAGACTGCACTAGCTAGATGCCACTGAATCCTACACACTGGTCCTTTAAAGGTGATCATTCTACATACAGTGAGTGAAAAGAGGGCTGCCATAAAACGGCTGCATACAAAAACTTGATGTTCTTCCAGATATCCCCCTGTCTTTCCCCCGCAGTATACATCCTCTCATAGCTTCCCTATTTTGCGTTATGTAATAAAGTTATTTTGGCAGCCTGTAATATACGACCTTAGAATGCTGTGATCCCTCTGACCCTGAAAACTTGTGAACCTACAGAAGGTCTAAATTTACACCATGCTATTACAGTCAATCACCGTACAGCTGCAGAGATGTGGGGCAGGCCATCCCCAAACTCCCCAGAGCAAAGGTACTATGTTTGACAGAACATGTGATTGCAGTGTCATGTCTAGTTTTCCCTAACATGAGCTGTCTGGGAGTGGAGTGAAGTGGGAATGTGTGGCTTGTTTCCAGTGTTTGTTTCCACCCACATAGTGTGCGAGTTTAAAACAGCGATCACTGGAGGTAAATGATGTTTCACTGACTGCTTACAGCAGCAAAAATGCATCTGCCTCCTGTGGCGGCATATTATGACAGCCACAATCTGTTCGCGCTCTGTCTACGTTCATAGGAAATGCAAAATAACAACAGGAATCTGTCTGCTTGTACTTCCTTGCAATGTCTGCTCTGAGTCTAGATGCAGTCACCTTCATTCGGTGCTTTTTCATTTGAAGTTTTGAATCTGACGTTCTCAGTAGGTGTGTGAGGCTTTGCATGGATCAGTGTAATTGCAGTGTGGTTTGCCAAGGACACTAACCTCTCTCTTTTCATATCCCTGCCTTGGCTCCTCTGCTAAGGTACAGTTCAACATTCTTGCTAAAGCCAGTGAATCACTTCCATATTCCTGTCTCGGCAAAAACCACCTGACACCAGCTAACTAAACAATGTGATTCCTGAAGGTGGAATCAGAATTTAACTGGGCCAAAGTGTGGGGGTATCAGGGTTGTGTGTGTGTGTGCCTGTCTGGATGTGGCGTTCCAGTCTCCCTCCTGCTACAATTAGCTGCGTTCTTGCAACTCATCCACTCATCAAGCTCCAGCAGTATAAAAGTCTTCTCAGCTCTTCTCTCCAGTCTTCGCCAGATCATTTGGTTTGCTGATGTGCTACAGAGGCTATGGCCAAACTCAGACTCTTGTCTTTAGAAATTTCCTGTTTGCTGTGCTTCAGGTTCATTCCTCCCTGGATTTTGCCTGTCTCGTCATCAGCCCAGCTTACTGTAAAAAAAAAATTTGTAAAAAAAAAGAGTACTAAAACATCTTCAACAACAGTTAAACTTTAGCGAGAACCAAAGGCATAGCCATGCATTCATTGAGGGAAATTTCTAAAAAATAAATTGCAGTTTATTCAAATCATTAGGAAGAGACAGGAAATACATATTGTAGAAATCCATTCCCATACATGCTGCTCACATCTCACACAGTTCCCACCATGAGCAAGCACTTGGCGACAGCGGCAAGGGAAAACATCCTTTTCAGAGGCAGAAACCTCGAGCAGACCCCGGCTCATTTAGACCCCTCCAATGTCTATAATGTTGTTACTCCCTTGGCGAGAACACAGCAGCTTTTGCATTACTGAAATAAACAAAAACAATCACATATCCCTGTATAGCTATGTCAGCCATACCCATTACTCACACAGCAGCTTTTGCTGACACATCACATAACAAGACAAAGTTACAAAAGAAAATCCTACATCACTAACTAGTTAAATAGCTGTTCCATACGTCTGATTTGTTCTTATTCCCTTATTCCCACAGCCAGAAGCCCTGTTTCTGAATGCACACACGTACTATACGGGCCTGGTGGCATATAACTCTTGGCAAATGGCTGACTTGACCAATAGGTTTTCATGTTTGGGGAACTCATTCTCTGAAGTATTGCTTTTAGTGATCTTAGTTCAATGGCTGTGTCAGGAAAAAGTGTGGGAGTGGTGGAATTATGTTTCTGTGAAAGTGCAGGTGTCACAACACCCATAACACCCGCCTGGCCAAAGGGCAGAAATGGCTACTGATAGCTGACAAAATAAAATTACATTGAGGAACACTCATTCCGCTACCACTGTTTACATTTGGTTTTGTTTTGAGTTATTATTGAGTCTGTGTGTGTGTGAGTATACAAACTGAATCAGAAGAAAATATTTACATGATCATGAAGTGTTGTAGCAAATTCAACAAATTATTTTTGGAACAATGGATGTGTTGGGGGTTTCTGGACTAGTTTTGTTACTGTATTCAGTAGATAAGGACTGTAGTGTAGTGCCGTCACACTATTTGCCACACCGCTACAATGGAGTCAGATAGCAGAAATTTGTTCATGTAAACAGCCAGAGCTTTGGTTTGACTTGGCTCTGAAGTTCATACATCCACTGCAGAAAAGGCAGGTTTCTATACCCACAGTAGCAGGAACTAGACCAGAATGCAATACAGCCACTATCTTTTTTATAACTGCTCTTTTCACCTACTAGCAGGCTTTTGAAATCAACACTGGGCTTATCAAAATTAATTCTGGGGAATGTAGGAGACCAGTGACTGAAGTGGACAGTGAAGTACTGAAGGCAGGTTGAGAGAAAGAGCATCGAAACCAGTCCTGGTTTAAATGTTCATCATGATGATAATTCAAAAGAACCTGATTGTGGAATTTTGAACATATTTATTGCATTAGAAGTAGTATAACCAGCTAGAATGACAGTATGTCAGTAACAGTTATGTATTGTGTCACTGAGTAAGAACCCTAACTATGCAGTTACTGTAGGTGTGGATCATATGAATTACAGAGACTGTATAATGGCAGTGGCTGTAGTTTCCAGGTCTAAGAAGCCATTAGGAAGCAGGTTAAGGCATCTACGCATTAGTGCCTTAACCTGCTTCCTAATGGCCAGCAGGTGGCAACTTGACTAGACTTATTTTTGCAACCAGATGCAAAAATAAGTCCAGTCAATAGTTACTAGTTTCAAGTCTTCTTCCATACAGAATGATGTTCATTAAGTAAATCATGGTCCCATTTATGGTAAAATATACAATAAAGCAAAGAATGCTTTAGGGCACATGAAGTGCCCTCATTATCTCAGGCTCCTCCCCAGCTCCACCCTCTGTTCCAAATATGGTCACTTCTGGCTCCAAAAAGAAAAGATGGTGGCAACTAAAATGCCAAACTCAAGGCTTCAAAACCACAAGCCAATGGATGACATCAGTAGCTACGTCCACTGATGTTATACAGCATATGATTACAAACTAGAAGCTGAGAGGGCACAAAGAAACCCAAAAGCCTTGAAACCAATCTTTAGTTATCTATCTAGTTCTTTGTTATCTCACTGTTACAAAGCAAAATGTTGACAGGTGGCAGAACCACCGTGCATACTGGTCTGCATATCAACTACTGGGCAAGTCACTGATATTATTGTAAAGACAGCGTATCAAACCATAGCTGACAGACTCACAAGCCACAGTCTTGTGCACTGGGATAATTGAATCACAGTCAAAACAACTCACTGCTAGCTGCACGTTCAATGTCTTATCCAGGCTGGCCTTCTGATACTGCTCATGTAGAAGGCACACTTTGTACTGCACGCACCGCTGAAAATGTGCTACACTTACCAAGGCTTGGCGTGGCTTCCAAGAGAGAACTCACTGGATTATTAGTATGTATACAGTAGGTGCAAGAGCTACTGTATAGAGTACTATAAACTGCAAATCAGTCTGGCTTAAGGTTTTAGTGTTTTTAAAATGTAAATGGGATTACCCATTGAAATCTGTCACAGAACATCACACTTCACTAATTAATTATTTACTAATTATAATATAGCTGCTGATTATGATACAGATACAAAAATGTATTTCGCTCATGACTCACTAATATGTTTTGAAATAATAAAAAAATGTTTTGTTGACAAGACAATCTAAATTTGAGGTCCATTTAGTAGCTGTTCTTGAGCTTTTTTGAGGTATATTTTGACTGGAAGCGAGGGAAACTACTAGCCTCGCATTCTCCTAAAAAATATTTCCCCATTCCTTCAGCTGTCAGTTTCCATGTGATGCTGGTCGGGTTTGATGCATGCTTGGCGTAGCTGACAAAGCAATCTGCTGTCTCACTTCTTGCGAGTCACATTCAATATTAACATCAGCTGCATTCCATCAAATGTACATTTATGTACAGGTGTTTCAGTCCAAAGTATGTGCCTATCAGTATGTTTGTTACATAAAGGTTGGGCCTGAGCTGTGTGTCATGTGCTGGAATGTAAATGTTATGACAGTGAAATCGGGTCAGTGGGGATCCAGAGGCCTCTGTGGACAGGTGCGTGGGGTGAGGGCAGTGTCTGCCTTCTGTCTGTTTACCACACTCACAGCAATGGACAGTATCTAATGTGAAATACTTACAATCCGGTCTATTGTGGTTATCCTTTCCAATGACCAATTATGACTGCTAAGTCATTTTAGGGAAGAGGGGAGAATAAATAGGTCTGCCATGACCCAATGGAAGAAATTCATAAAACAGACTGACATCATCTGGTTTCTCCTGAGTGCTCCAAGCACCTTGATGAAGCCACAGAGAATTATCACCCAACTCTTACGCTCTTTAGCTGCTTTTTATAGTTATTGTTTTGCTTGAATGGCCTGCAAATTACACTCTTATCAACCTTCATTTCCAGCTGCAGTAGGCAGCTGTTTTTAGCATAATCCCACAGTAGCTACCTGCCAAAAAGACAAAATTAGCAACTATCTTGAGAACATGGACATGTAATTGCTTAAGACCCAAATATTTTTTTTAGGAGTTGGCAAGGACCAAACCATAGCGGAGAGGAGACAAAATTTTAAAAAGCTGAAAAGGTCAAAAACAGGACTCAGTGTTAATGTTGGCCTGGTGGATGGGCTCAAGTGTGTGCTTACTGGCTAACATATTAGCTATAAGAACTTTATAAACTCATAATATGTTCAGGATTCAGTCAGTCAGGTTTTTTTCAAGTTATTGTGGAGTTTTGGTCACTTAAGGCAGTACAACAAGCTGTAAACACAAAACTGACATATTATCACCATATTAAGTTGCTACGGCTAACATGTTAGCAAACAGTTGCCCACTTTATCATCGTTTGATGAATAAGTCTAATATTCATTCTTCTTATAGCTCTGTTTTTGGTCTCCACCAACTCCTGAGCACAATATCTGGCTCTTTAGAAGAAAAAGATGAAGAAGAAGATATGTACTTTATTAATCCCCTTTCGGAGAAATTGTTCTTTTCACTTTGTTATTTTTATACACACACACACACAGGAAATGCACACCTCATGCACTTGTGGACATGCAACAGGGAGAGAAATGGTGGAGTGATGGGCTGCATGAGCAGTTTCTTGGAGTTAGGTTGCCTCGCTCAAGGGCAAATCGGCAGTGCACAGGAGACAGAAACTCCAGCTACTTAGATGCCAAATGCTCCACTAGCTCCAGCTAGCTTGCTAACTGGCTGTCTGCTGTAGTTTTCAGTGGGTATATCAGAGCTTTCTCACTGAAAACAGCTGCTGGAAACAGCACACTGATAAGAGCAGAAAGAGAGAACACAAACAGTCAAATTAAAACCCAAAACGATGAGTTGAAACATGCTAATATACTTATATGTGGGTTTGTTTCTCCGAGCAACCTCCTACATTACATTTCATATGAAATACTGATTAAGACAGTGGTTTTCAAACAGGGATCTGGGGACCAACAGGGGTCCTTGGGTGGGTTGTAGGGTATCCCTGACAAAAAAGAGGAATATAATATTTTATAACTTTTTTGGAACGTTGCAACGGCAAGGGAAGAAAAAGTGTTGGCTGTTTTGATTGATTGTAATTTTATAGTGATCCTAATTTGTTCATTATGGAACCTCCATCTCCTGGAAAATCTCTTTTTAGACAGCAACATCTCGATGGAAACTGTCCAGCGCCTGAGTGAATCCATGTTAAGAAAGATTCAGGCTGTTCTGAAGGATAAAGACCTCCCAGCTTGCACTAGCTGTACCTGAAGAAGTGGCCACAGGGCTTGTACAGAGCTCCCTCTCATGTTAGTGTCAGATCTCTGGTTTACACTGAGTATATTCTGTGTCTATAGGATAGCATTCCACTGAATGCTGTGGAACATTTTACTGTTCTTTCGTTTGTGCAGATCTGTCATGTGCAAAATCTAGTTTTTTTCCATTGGGCAACATGAACCAGATCTGGCCTCATGTGAGTTTCCACTTGGTTAGAAATCATTGCAATAAGTCATCTATCTCCAGTCACTTGACCTAACCAGCACTTCAGTTAGTGGTTTTCACTGTAGACACAATGTGCTTTTGAGATGATATCTCTGCTTTTTTTTTTACCACTTGGAGGATGTTAGTTATTTTGCTGGTCTAGAAACTGTCATGAAGTCGTCTATCATTAAATGTGACTGTAAGACTAGGACCAAGAGTCAACTAAAGGCCTACAGTGTAAATGTAAGGAGAGGTCGTTCACTGGTGTGTGACACAGTTTCTGCTGGCTGACATACATCAGCAGGACGATATGACATAATTCATGCCGGTGGAATTTTCGGTATTTGTTATTTACATAGTGATAAAATGTAAGAGAAAAGTGATAACGGAAAGGCACGTGGATGAAATATAAACATGGAGAAGGAATGTGTATTGCTAATTTGTGCAGGTAAGTTTTAAGAAGCTGAGAAGGGCCTTAGAAAGTCATTTTACAAGTGCATGAGGCAGCTCCCTTGTCCCCTGGGTTTCAATGATTTAGTATTTCACTTCCATAAAGTTTGGGGACTCACAAGACACAGAGTCTTTTTCAAAGTGATCAAAGTTGATGCAGCAGCGCCTGAGATTATGGTTCCAAAATACTGGATCCTACAATTCCCATAATGCAACCCAATAGCTCCTTGCTGGCATCTGTATGGTTGATTTTTCTAACTTTCAAACATTCCATGACTAACTAACATGTTACAGTTAATTTCTTCAGAAACAAGTAGTGTATCTGGTTACAATTTGAAATTCAGCACATTAAATAATCCCAGCAATAACTAACTTATCCCAGTATTGCTCTGTTACTTCAGCATATTAAGGTTCAGCTTGTTTGCTGTCTTACCTGGAGTGTGATGAAGGACTGACATCAGTTTGGTGTCTCAATGTTTAATGGAGCA
Source organism: Morone saxatilis (assembly GCF_004916995.1). NCBI lineage: Eukaryota > Metazoa > Chordata > Actinopteri > Moronidae > Morone > Morone saxatilis. The sequence goes on along the minus strand of NW_023339652.1, from coordinate 17,045,451 downwards.
CACGCAGTGTTAGCAGTTACCCATACTAGTAGGTGGTACATATGAGCTTCAATCCGTACATACTGAGCCAAAATATCACAACAGTTTGGTGGTTTCCTGTTATAAACAACCGCATGGTATACAAAGTCAAACCCACAAAATCTTATTTCAAATTCCAGGTAAGATCCCAAAACACAGGATGTCAGACCCAGACATCTACAATGTTTCATTTGACGCAACAGATCAGCCAAAAAGAAGCATCTTGAAAGTATAGTGTTTCATTCAGTGTCATTCAAGTATAAAGATGGGTAGTATATAATCTGCATATGAGTGTAGAATCTGTAGGCAAACCAAGATTTTGGCATAAGAAATGTTCTGGTATCCATTTGTTGTCCAAACAGTGTTGACCAATCATGTTTGAGCGGGCTTTGGTTGCATGCAGGAAGCAGTCCGTGTGGAGACCAAAAGAGGTGGAACTCATTGGCCGCAATGCAATCTCGGAACCCATCGACCATAATCTGACTACGATTTAGCTTTTTATTAGCTTTATAGCTAATATAATTTTAGCTTAATAGAGATGATCCAAAATGTGTCTTTCTCATAGTTCTCATGTATCAAGTGGCCCGAGAGGCTGATTCGTCATAGATAATACTCAATGGGTTTCAAAATTGGGTGCTATATTGAAGCCCAAACCTTTTTGAATATGTTGAGATATATAACAAATTCAGGCGCTTCTATACAGGGCCCAAGGCTCCACTGAGTGTTTACTGAATATGAAAATGATGAGTTCAAGAGACTGTGAGAATCTATGGCAAGGAGCACTGCTCTGGAGGTTCTGCTGGTTTTTCTTTTCATTTGTTACCCATCAGCTTAAGTGAAGTCCTGCAAAAAGCACATCCAGATCCTGGTATGTGATGATGTAGTCAAACACTGGAAAAAAAATTGGGTTCAAATGGTCAACCGTCTGTTTCCACAGTATCTTTGCCTCCAATAAATGTGTTCAAAATTAAATTTGCTATTGGCCTATACTGTAAAAATGGCGAAAGTGGAAACATATGAATCCTTAAATCCTTCCTGTCCCCCCTTGTTCTCCCTCTCTCCTCTCCTTCACCAGAGGAGAAATTATCCAATAGCTTGTCTGCTGTTGAACCCCCTGTCACTCATTAACTCAAGTCATACGACCATTACCATTACCGTGGCTGCCGTCAGATCATGTCCTAATTCTTGTTTCTCAATGATTCATTCATTGTCCTCTGCCCCCAAGTAGATTTGTTGGTTTTAACATGCAATGACTTGTAATGGTTGACTTATTACTTACTATTGGGTCATAACAGTTCAAGGTGAAGAGCACAGTAACATGGAGGAGAGTGGAACTTAGCAGAAAATCTTATATACTTAATAATTGTATTTTGCATTTTGTGTCAAAGCCTCATGCGATTCTGACATGTACGTCTTTATGTCCTTCAGGAATGCACACACACACTCTTAAATCATACTCCATACTTCATCACACTACAGTATAGTTCTTTATTTTACAGAGTGAAGGACATATCAAACAGTAACATTTAAACTACAGTTAAGACTTCCTCTCCCACCATGAAGTCATGTTGAAGGAACAGTGGAAAGGAAGAGATAAATAGTCTTTGGTGACATACAGATATTAACATACAAAGATAACTTAAATACATAATGTTTTTTAAATAGTTTGGCTAAATATATATATATATTCACAGGTGCACGCGACGTTCACAGTCATCCTGACGCCACATGGAGTGCACTGACATCTTCAAACACATTCGCAGACAATCTCAAATGCAACATTTACAAGAAGAACCTTGTCTAACTTTCACAAGTTCATCACAATGAGTGAAATTCAAGAAACTATCCACACGCGTGTTTGCATTAAAGTGCTTTCCTGTGACCCTAAAGGAGATCGTGTGACTTTCAAATGGAAAATATGCCCTATCTTACAAAACTAACAGAAACATTTTATGTGCTAACTCTGCACTCATTCCTCTTTGCGAGCCGTGAAAGCTCTGGACGTTTCTGCGGGGAGGTATTAGCGGTCGTGCACAGTTTGCTCACACAACTCGACGTTGACGCAATGCCAGACGTCACAAAAACATACTGAGCAAAAAAAAAAAGACTGGGGCACAATGGTCCCAGAGCACAGACACAGATCAACACACAGGAGATAAGTGTCCTGATAGGCTTACAATCACAACACGCACACACATCCTGTGTGTGTGAAATAGTACATTTTAAAAAGTAGAGAGATCCACCAGGGTTTTAGAGCGTTTGAAAAGCCTTTTAATGATCCGTCACGAGACATTGATTAGCTCCATTACAGCAGAGAGAATGGCATGTTTCACCTCAGCAAGCCTTTGAACAGATTAGATTTAAGACTAAAGAACCACTGGTTATTACCCTGTGACCTCAAGCCCCCCCCCCCCCNNCCCCCCCCCCAATTACAGAGAGAAGAGAGCCAGGATGGGGCTGAGAGACTAAATGTTAAAAGAAGCTGTTGATGAAAAAGACACAAAGTAAAATCAGAAGACACAGATTAAGATAGAAAAGAACACATTATTATATAATGTAGATCACACACTGTAAAGTAATTTGATACGTCAAGTATTGCCAGGTATTTGGTGAGTTTACACTAATGCTCTTAGGAATACCGAACTCTCATGTTTGTGAAATGATACGCAAATAACAAAGACTAAAGCACTCCTGTGATTGAACAATTAATCTAAATGACCGTGCACATAAATCACAAGGAATTCCTACTATGAAACAACCGCTCTCTGCGCATTAAAGAGGCTACCATATAATAAAAGTCTTGGAATAGAACTTTAGAAGTATGTAAATAATATGGAATATAATTAAGTTTCTCGTTAGAAGGGTTTTATTGCATTTTTTGGAAAGTTTAAGGTCCTGTCAAATTGTAGCACGCTGGATGAGTAGAACTTGACCTCAGTTATTCTCAGTCCGTCATCCACCCACCATTTCATCGGGGCATGTATTTTTGATGCCGCGGCGCTATTTTGCGCGCATATTTGAAATTGGGCACTCTTACACCTAACATTTTGACTGCTGTGGTCTGTCATTAGAAACCCGCAGTGTAACAGTGGAGCTTTTAGCCGGCGTTTCAGGACTAATTTAAACCCATTTTACATACTACATGTGAACAACAAGGGCGGCTGTTGCTGCCAACAGAATTGTGTATGTATATACTACAATGTGTTGTAGGTATTGCCTATAGAAAATGTAAGGAACAGTTTATCCATTCCTTCTTATTACTGTTATCCACCATATCAAGGCAAATATGTTTTATTAGAAGATTAGACTTATTATTGGTGGATTTGCCAACAATTTTAAACACTTAGAGTAATTATTTTGTAAAATGTAAGCAATTATTTTGTTTTTGGCACTTAAAGGGTTGGTTTAACAAAATAACATAGGACAAACAAAAAAATCCCCACATATTTTCTCACCTAAGCAATGTTTTATGATTGAAATTGTGTCTGTGGTGCTCACATAACTAGAATTTAAAATTTATTTAGTAAGAATCCATGTTACTCTGGTAAATCTCCTAAATATGCTGCAAAGATAGGAGAATTAGGAGAAGTAATTTCCCCCTGGCATTATTAAAATATTTCTGAGTCTGATTCTGATTCTAAATCTGAAAATTGCCGAAAAAATAAGAGAAAATTGTTGGGGTTTTTGTATTTTTGGTGAACCGATCTACTACAAGGCTGCATTTGTGCTTTAGTGAGGATGCCACATGCCTTGCTCTTTCTTTCTTTATTAGTGTTGAATGTGTAGACCATAGGAGGCCCCCCCCCCTGCTGTGGCGGTACAGATGACTGAAGTGATTAGGTGAGGTTTAATGAACTGCTGTCAACCCAAAGTCCTCACTTGCAAGGGGAACTTATGAATCACGTGAAAGGGCTAATATTTCAGACTTGGCCCCCTGCAGGGGAAATGCCAGCAGTAGTACGACGGAGCTCTGATCTGGGCTCCAAGGTTCACTTTGCCACCTATTGTGTGGGCCAACAGGCCACCATAATGCAACTTTGAAACTGATCCTTTGGGAAGTCAGTTTTTGTGTAGATTCCTTCCAAGTCACTGGATGCTGACCTTCTTTCTTTCATTTTCAGCATGGAGTTTTTGTGGTTAGGTCCTGACTCAGAATGCTCTTAAACTCGGGTGTAACCTGAGTTCTGAGGCTGGTTTCAAATGTAAACTGTGGTCCTGAAAGACAAAGTCTTGCTGAGTGATGAATCCCCAGTTCAACTGAAAGCTTGTGGAATACTCCCGGGATGCAAGTGTTCATATTGAAATTGTATATGCAGTTGCGAAACGTCTTGGGAGTTCCAAAGTTGACAAGGGGAGGGCACAAAAAAAGAGGTGAAAGGGTTCATTGGTCATTTACGAGATCTTTGGAAATACATTGGTTTTAACAGGGCTCCGGCTCCGAGTGCAGGCTGCAATCCACATTAGGGGCTTAAGTGTTTGATCAATGAGCCGCGGGATAACCACCACTGGCGTGATCAGTTGGCAGACAGGACCAGGCCACTGAATGGTGTTGAGGACAACCCTTCATTCTTACATTAACAGGATTAAGATGTCAAACTGAGGCCTCTTGGCTTCTTTTGAGCATTCAGGAGGGCGAACCAAAAAGACTTGAACGTCCTTCAAAAGGCAAACCTTCTCAGGATGGTGGGAGAACTCAAATTGGGTGTTTCAAAGACAATTCAGTCAGTCGTGATCTTGAATTTGAGTCTTCAAATCCATCAATCAGCACAAAGAGTAGAGACGCACAACAGTCATTTATGAGGAGTATAATTGTCATTTTAAGACAGATAAACAAATGGACTACATCAACTCTAATGCAAAAGCTACCAGTAACACATTAAGAGATAAATAAATGGGTATATAGATAAGACTTGCTGTGGGTGTTTGGAGGTGTCAACTAACTCATCCATAACTATGTGGGCTCCGGGGGTTGATTGGAGATGAGTCTTCTCTGCCACTCTGACCAATGAGCTGATAGAGCCGGTGGCTAAGGTTCTGCACTTGGCATGTTCCCAGGACGCAGCCCACTCTCATCAGTTGGGGGTGGTGGTGACCGCCTCGTGATCCCAAGTGGGCATGGCGACGAGCTCTCTGCACCCTCCTCTCCATCTGCGAAGCCTCACTGGGTCGTGCCCATGCCAGGTTTGGCGAAGCTCTTACTCCTGTGGCTGGTTGGTGTCTCGGGAAACCGGGCAGCCCTTTTGGGTATTGACTGGGGGCTGGAGCGGGGACGGTGCCATGAGCCTGGCTCCCTGATGGAGAGGCTGTATCCTCTCTCTGGTCGATGAGCTTGAGGAGGTCCCACCTGAGGAGAAAAAAGAAATCAGATGAATAATTGCATCGGAAAAGTGCCACGGTCAGCTGCAAAGCCAATATTGAAACAATTACCAGGTGTCTCACAACCCAAACAAGGTACAGGTATTTTTGATGCTAACAATGATTGCCCAACAGAAATCAACACACACAAACGCATTGGCCTAAAAACCATCCAGGTCGTACCTGATGATGTCACCAGTCCATGAATAGGACCAGTAATGAAGGATTTAGTTTGCAAATTGGCCAACCAAACTGATCCAGCCATACTTGTGGATACGCACACTTCAAACTGTGCTAAAAAAAAAAAAAGCGAAAAAGCCATAAAAGAAGATTTCCCTTAAAAAAACAAAAATATCTACCTCTGCACCCAGGGATGGAACAGGAACTGAGGATAGATTTTTTTAGATTTAAAAACAGACCTTTAGTCATGCATGCACCTGCGAGCATTGTTACTATAACAACTAATGTTGCAAGGGCACAGGTACTTCTGCAGAAATCAGATTAGCTGTACAAAGCAGCTTTGATAAACAAATCATTTTTGCCTGCTGTCTGGACACAGCGTGGCTCTCGGCACAGACAGTCGTCCATGCGGACACCGTGTTCATCTCTTAATGCACTGCATATAAGTTAATGGCTTTTCACATGTTGCCTAAAACATAATAAGCTCTAGGTC
>NW_023339652.1:17033345-17039390 GCF_004916995.1 Morone saxatilis | reverse complement strand
GCTTCACTTATTACATTATACAATCCAAACCTGCACCTCGCTGCATTTTAATGCCCAGCTGGGTTTCAGTGGTAGCTATGGGAGCCTGGTCAGCCAAGTTCATGTCTCGGTGCCGATAGGCTCCAGAGGAGAACATTCAAATTTCAGCTGAGAAGTAAAGCAAACCCATTAGATAAGTTTAACTATTTAACATGTAAATCAAATCAATTTGTTTCTGTGTTTAATAAACCTTGTTTTGCCTTGTTTCAACACATAATACACTCAGTGGAACTGTAGACGTCTATTGCTCAATAGACACACATTTTCACTCTTTAAAGGGTCAGAGTTTATGTACACAGGGTTTGAGATTTTAGCTTCTTAAACTTCTACCACCGCTCTAATACAATAGAGCTAAATGGAATTTGAACTGCATTTCTCAAAACATTGAAAATCTCAACAGCAATACATTTAATAAGATTTAGCCGTGAAGTTGCAGTTTGCAACCATTTGAAATCAGCTGGGCTTCCATGTAGGAGAAACTACGGTACATACTAGCGAAAAAGGCCCAATCTAGATACAGTGGTTGGTTTGTCCGTTCTGGGCTACTGTAGAAACACTGTGGTTCAACATGACAGACTATGTAGAAGGGAACCCCCTCCCTCTGTAGATAAAAATGGGTCATTTTAAGATTAGTGAAGGTACAATGATTTCTTATTTCAGGTGATTTTTAATATTATATTACATTTCTGCCAGTAGATCCTCCTAGATGTTACACACTGGACCTTTAAGTAGAGTTAAATGAGAAAATATGTGGTTTGTAGTGTGGGTGGACAGACCCTTTACAAGAAACAGGTTTCCGAGACTGCACATTAGATTAAATGGCCTGTTAAGATGAACAGACTCTGCTGTGCGGGTGGACCGGCGGGTACAGGCCGTTCAGCAAACACGGCGGCGACCAACTCGCCATCTGTTCATTGTTTGACAAAGACAGTCACTTCTCACAACTTGACCCTGCAGCTCTTCACTTTACTGTCACTGCTGTGTTTGTACAGCACAGTGTGACTAAAGTCGCTGAGTGTTAACCCATCCCCACCGCTGAAGGTCGGGGAGAAGTAAATATAAAAGTGCTGTTGCGCCTGGAAGCCAGAGATAAATAGGATGAAAATGTAATGAGATTTAAATACAGGGCAAATATATCTGCAGTTTGCTTTTCTAAGTCAAAGGAAAAAAACCTTCCACTGCATCAGGTTTGGCACTATTTTCTATTTTCTACTTATGTTCTGAGAAGCAGAAGCCACGGTTGATCTAATTATAAAAAGTGTGTTCTACTTGTGAAATGCTGACTTGTATTATTTCACCATTAACACTTAATCTTTACTCATTGTGAGGTTGAGATGTGAGACATCAGACGGCTTCTCTTACAGTCTTCTCTGCTGGCTTTGGGATTCCTCTGTGAAATGTGAAGCTTTTGGTTTATTTAGCCGGTTGAAGCTGCTGATTCACTGCTGACAGGTCTGGTAGCCCGTGAGAGACCTGCTGTCCAACAGTGGCAGTGGCTAAATAAATAGTTGTATAACGCCAGGCCACAGACGGAGGCGAGCACTATTTCCAGGACAGGCTTGGTTTGCCATGGTGCCACATCACCAAGTTACACCCACCTGGTCTGCACAGGAAAGCTATTCACATGGGTCACAAGGCAGCAGTGGTGGCCCTGCACCAAACTGCACTATTTTTGTTAAATGTTTATGTAACACTACATAGCCCCATCACAGAATAAGTATTTTTAATAGCTTTATATGTATATTTGTTGTATCTACATAGCATTTTCACAGTTTTTCAACTGTTTTAAGGGTGGATTTAAAGTTAGTGATACTTTTTGTGTATCCTATTCTGACTTTATTTTTATAACAGAAACACCGTCTTATACCGAGAACCAGATTAACACACTTTGAGGCCCCCATGTTAAAGATCATCTGTGGGCCGTCCTCGCCCAATTGGTAATAACGTATGTGTCTCCTCAAAAGGAACAATCCCTTTTATTTTAGTTTATAAATTGGTTTAACAGTGCAAACAGTATTATTAATCTAATTTAGAATGAAATAAATGATCACACACCAATTGCCACACAACAAATAAAGAGCCTTTGGGCCCCAGAGGGTCTGGAAACCTGGGGCGGTTGCCTACTTTGCCTGTTGGTAATCCATCCTTGTTTATGCGGTGTAGAGATTACTGTTAAACCCTGTAGAGAATGGACTGTCATTTAAGAAAGGCGCTGTCCCTGCTCTGTCCATGACACTAATGCTTTGACCTTTTTATCACCCTAGCAAGAAGTACCTGAGAACCTGGTAAATGTGGTGCACTTACCTAATTGTTTTATCTGAGCATGTTAAACTGATAAATACCAGGAACAAGGTCAGTGTTTTGTTCTTGGCCAGGTCACCATCACTCATAGCTAGAGAAGTCTACCAACTGTCTAACAACTTCTACAGCAATCTAACACTTACTATAGTATTGATAGTGGCTGGCACATGGCCACAAGGACTTTGGGTCTGTGCTACAACAATAATTACAACAAAGAATGCTTCCTGGAAGAGTGAGGCTAAATTAGGCACATAAAATTTGCCTCAATATAAGGTTACATGTGTTTCTCAAGTGTTTGGTCTCTAGAGGTCTTAGTTTGGGTTTCAAGATTTGCAATGCTTTTCTTGTTTATCTCACTTGATCCATGACATCCTTCAGTATAACTCAAAGATTAATCACATAAGTACTTTTTAAGTAGTTCTCTAATAGTATACAGGCAAATTGAAATGTCATATTTTGTGTCAATAGCTATGGGAAGTATGTGTAATGGAGGGCAAAGCCAAGGCCAAGCCTCGAGTCAGTCTGCCCAGAAGCAGCTCCAGTTACATCCTTTTCAAAAAGACTTTGGACTGTTGTGCTTTTTCTTCCAGAAGTTGAAAGAATCTTGCAGTGGACTGCTCTTTAACTTTGTCACATTTGATTTCACAAGAAAGACAGGCTAATTTGGCTATTAAGAGCCTAATCCCACAAATCGAAAGCAATGGGGATCTCCGTGATTGGCAGACGATCAAAGCTACCCAATCTACTTTGTCTTTAATTGTTCAGCCCACTGTGGTTCCCGACGCCTTGCACGGTCTTAGTTTAAGGGCTTTAAAGTAAAATTCCTTTTGACTAAAGATGATTTCTAAGGATTTTACAGTTCGATAAAAGGCCAAGCTGATCCTTTTGTGCTGCCTTGTTTGGGTTTTCTTTAGTATTAACCTCACAGCATTGCTGCCTTTGAGGTGAGGAACCAAAACTGGAGCATCCAGATGTTGATGGCAAGCTTTAACCCTTAACCCCAACAATAACCATGCAAAAGTTACCCTCGATGAAGGGCTGGGCTATGCTAGAAAAAAATTGTTTGCACGACTTGTTGTCTGTCAAAAATCTGATCTTAAAAGTAAAAGTAAAAGTCTCTCCTGGAAGGCAAGTACTTCCGATGACGTATACTCAAACCCTAAACCCCTAGAGGGTAAGCCCTCCGTCACCCTAACCCTAGTACCATGCTGCTGATACACTGCATGATTACTAGAGAGGCTGAAGCTTACCATGGGCAGCCTTAATCAGCAGTAAATATGGCACATTCATTTGTAATCTCCCACTAGGTAACAGTGGGGAGATTGTTGTTAGCAAAAAGCAGGACAAAAATAAAGGAAAGGTGATTTATGTCTCATGAAACACTGGTCCTACTTGTTCGGGAGCAGTTCTGCTTTTATAACCTCCTCAGTGAGTTGTGATTTACTTAACGCCAGCAAAACTGGAGCATACTTAGTAGAGCCAGTAAATGGCTCTGACAGACAGGATGCCAAATTAAAAACTATAAGTCTGCTCTAAACCACAATATTGCGATGCATGTAGACAAAACACTCACAATCACAGCAACAAACAACAGCAGGTTTCCTCTCCCCCCAGAAGTCTGTTTACCCTAAGCCTTTTGATCCACACTGCCACTATAAGCTACTCCTCTTATATATACAGTATACATGTGCATTCATGCCGCCACAACGGTGTGGCTTTCTGTGTGCAGTGGAAACCTGCTCTTTTAGGATGTAGAGGGTGGAATTTAGGTCTTAGCCATTAATCCATGGTGGAATTCTCTGCCTGCTTGCTAGCTCCTCCACAACCTCCTCAGCTCCAGCCTGGGTTTGGTCAGGTTGACCCCCGTGGAGCCACACAACTGTTTATACCATACATATGTATGTCTGAGAGGTCTAAGCCAAAGTTCCTGTTTACAACATGCAACGAATTAAACAAGACATATGAGAAGAGGTGTCTCTTGAGATGATTTACCACAGAGGCAATCCTGGTTGCGAGCATAAAAGTGGTTTTCTGAGATGTATATTTCTGATGTATACGCCATAAAGAGAGAGTAATGTTCTTGTTCCTTGATAAGTGTAAACATGTCAGAAATCAAGAGGACGGACCCAAAGTGGCTTAACAAACACTAACGAGGCAGGAAGCCACCCTGTGTGAGATGAATTCTGTCTGTTTCTCAGGTAAATATTATGTTGGACGTCTGAACCCCACGCTGTTCAAATCCATGCGTACAAGAGTGGGTTAATAATTTAACAAATTGTTTTGGGGAAAAACATGACTTTATTTGGCCTTGAAAAACAAACTCGGATCCACAACATATATGCACAGACTGACTTGTCATGTCATCGTACCCTGGTCCAGATCGAGCAGAGGCAAGGCAGGTCAATGTAACAGAAGCTTGACCACAAAATCAACTTTACAGGTCCTTGGAAGAAGAAGAGCCGCTTCCCACTTCTGGAATCTGTATTGTAAAGCTGCTTCACTGCTAAAGCCATATTTACCCAACAACTAAGCTATTTTCCCTCACAAAAAAACCACAAGACGTTATGTAAAACGACAATGAAGGGTATGCGTTGCGTGTGATCCTAGGAACATGCAATTTCTCCTTGTTTGGAAAGCGCCTGCCAGGCGTTGTTACAACGCCTATGTGGGATTTTGTCGCGTCCTTATCAGGACAGATAGGGACGACATGGACACAAACACAGAACAGGGAAGGAATGACAGACATCTGAGCTCAGACACACTCAGCGGAGAAAAAAATGTAGAGTAGTCATGTCTGTTATTATCATGCTGTCAGCATTTGATGGTAACAGAACAGCATGTGCCCTATGGAGTTAAGAGAAGAGGGAGAATTTACTGTCCTAATAAAAGCCAGAAGGGACGTTTATGAGAGATGTGCAGAGTGAGAAATGTGGAGGCTTGTGAAGCTGTTGTGAAGGTGTTGGGGAGGGAGATCTCTCACTGTTGTGTCAGTGTGAAATATATTTGTATAGACTGTGATCAGCTCCGTTGCTAAAGGTTCTCATTGAGTGTATTTAGATGCTCAGCAATATGATCACTGGGAGGAATCAGTACCAGGCACATGATTTCAAGTAATGTGGTATCTCCAATGGGATCGATCAACTAATAAGAGGTCTGATTAAAAGGACCCATGTGTAGGATTTAGTGGCATCTAGCGGTGTAGTTGCTGACTGCAACGCCCTTACCTCACCCTCCCATTCCAAGCATGTAGTAGATACTACGGTGGCTACAAAATTAGCAAAAAATGCAAAAAGGCCCTGGTTGCAGTAAAATAAATAAATGAATAAAGATACCAAAAAGATCGGGATTCAACCCAAAGCTACATTGTTCTGACTTGGATGGGTGCAACGTAGAGCACAATTGTGTTTGTGGTGGAAAGCCAGTGAGGGATAATGATCTTGTCACTGTATTACAGACTTCTACTGGTCTGCTGTATCAGTATCTCTCACTCTGACGGATAAAAAACAAAAACACAGCAATGATGACCCATGCTGGTAATGCCCCTGACACTTTCAAACAGAGATTGGAATCATGGGGACTTAAAGTGCTGGCCAGGTGTAGTGAAGGAGCAACAGATACAGGAGGCTTGCTTCCCTTTATTTCACTTAGGTTTCAGCAGCAGGTGTTCAGCATTTGAACACACACAAACATGCGAGAGATGGTCAC
>NW_023339652.1:17028677-17033339 GCF_004916995.1 Morone saxatilis | reverse complement strand
CACTCCCAGATCTTCTTACACTGTTATATTCTCAGTGTTAGACGTTAAGTGCTTTCTTTAAAAGCCTTGCTTTTCTTCCAACCTCGCCTTCTGCCACATCATATTGTTTCATATTGTGTTAAGCATACTGATCATATTTCACACTTTTTCTGCTCTGATGAAGGTCGGATAGACCGAAAGCTTGCTAAATAAAGTGATATACTGAATGGACCAAACAAAGTATTGATTAATTAAAAATGATTCAGAGGTTAATCAATAATGAAAATAATCATTAGTTGCAACCCTATTATCCTCTCCAGTATCAAATAAAGGCAAAAATACCCCAAAATAATCTAAACCCACTGCTAATGTTGCTGCTACAATATCACAGCTGCCTCCAAACACCACCAGTAACATCACTGCTGTATTCAAGATACCTCAGTCAGGCCAAATCAGCTGATACAAGATGGATTATAGAGATTGGTCACAGTAGGCCTCCAGAGGCCCCGTGTTTGCCTTTGTCTAGGGTCTCCCCACATCCCAACACTGAACCTCCCTCCCAGTAGAGCCAGCAGCTGTCGATCCAAAATCCACCAGAAGAGGGCATTCACACACCAACTCATCCACATTCTTTACTGCTACTCAACAGTGTAACTGCTCACATGTATTGCATCGCTGGCAGGCCTCCCCCACACATCAGAGTGGGTAGACCTATGTGTATTGGACTGTTAGCAATCAAACTGGTTGTTATGCTGTTGCCTAATGTTTTATGCAGGGCTTTGCGCTAATCTCTGCCACTTAAGGGGTGGAAAAGTACAGGTGCCACTCAGCCACGAACAAGATCCTTTACAATAGTCCGTGCCAGTATTTCTGGCCAGGGCTATAAAGGGAGACAAACTGGTTTTCCCACCTCGGAAATAGCAGTTTTCCATACAGCATCACGGGGAGATTAACCCAAACAAAACCTCTATAAACAGTAACTCATGTGACGGCTGTGGGGATGGGGAGGTGGAGGAAGAAGAAGGAGCAGAAGAGAGAATCGTTCAGATTAACGGCGGGGGCAATAAACCCACTTGGCACGGTCAAATATGGGTTACATTTACTGTAGATCTAATATAAAATGTGAAACATGAGACACTTTAATTCCCTTCTCATATTATAACCTGCATGACCACCCAATCCCTTACTCTAAACTTTAGCCTACTTTAGTGAATGGAAGCGTGACTACCATAGGACATAAAACTATAAAACAACTGTTAGGCTACATAATAAAAAATGTTCCGTTGGGTAACGGTTTAAACAGTTATGATGGATCATTTGAATATGAAATCAGTGCCTAACACTGTAGTTACTAGTGCTTGTTCCACAGCTGATCTGCTCTGCTGAGTGTTCTCTCAAGGAGAGATAAACTGTTCACTGTATCATGGCAGAGCCTCTGACCTTGCAGTCTACATTATCCAGTATCTGCCGACACAACAACACACAGTAACCCCGGTGTGATTTATTACACCGGCTACAGGCTGCATGTTCATCTTCAGCCTTTCACCTCTGTGTCGACTGACTAATAAACTCAACAAATACAATAAGATAGAGGCAAAAGTGAAAGTTTTAAAAACGCTAATGACACATTTATGTACTAAATTCCACTAGAAAACTATGGAAATCTGGGAAAAAATTACTTTGAGCTATAAAAAAGGATGTAAGCTTAAAATAACTTCAACTTTGTTTCCAACTCAACTCTGCACATTAGAAACATCAGTCATTCAAAAAAAACATGTTCAACGCAGCGTTTAATACTTATTAACGCCATTATAGCTCATTTACATTTAATAATGCATCATTAAGCTTTAACCCCCAAACACGCGGATCAAAGTGGCCATTAAGCGCCTATAGTGCCGGGCGGCGCAGTAATATTTAAATTAATCGTAATGCGGCTCCAGGTGCGTTTAACTCGTATGTTTAAGAGTCCTATTCAGCCAATCAGAGCGAGGAGCGGGTCTTTTTCTTAATAAAGTAGTGTCTTACCTGTTCCTGTCGGGACGCTCCTCAGCAGGCAACGCCAGCAGCTGCTGGAGGGAAACCAGGCTGATGCAATACACAGTAAGCGGGAGAAGGGACCGCATCTCCGGACGCCAACTTTTACTGTACACCCTCTCTGGGAAGGAGGGGGCGACCACACGGAGTGGGCGCAGTTGAAATCCCAAGAGTGGGAAAAAAATGAAAAAACAATAATAATAAAGGGGGGAAAAAGTGTTCCCAAAAGATTGATGCTGGGTTCAGATATCCAAAGTTGCCAGTGGAGATTGCTGATGAAAGATCTGGAGAGAGCAGAAGTTATACATGATCAATTAACCTGCTGCTCATGGACCAACAGTGTAAAAGCAAAGAGAGAGCCAGTCCAAGCTGCTCCCATATTGCATTTATTCAGACACTTAATAAGAAACTGCTCTGAAAATATCCCCAGTGGACTCTTCATCAAAAACTCTGCTTCATAGCACCCATTAAACTTATGCACCAGATATAGACTTTCCTAACAATGCCCCAAAATGCACCCATAATCCATTCTGCACACACTTTACATTTTACACATTACATTTTATGACTAACTCTACTCAATACTGATAAATAGAAGTCTTACCTTCTTGGTATTTAGAGCTCAGAATCTGTGTTTATTTAAGTTTTTTCCCCCCATGAATCCAAACGTGTTGGTCAAGATCAAGTTCTCCAGTGTGAAGCTGTGCGCCTGCTGACATTGCGGGTTTAAATACTAAGTGGGCGGAGTTCCCTGACTGAAGTGCCGATGGGCAATTTTTCAGTGGCAAAGCCAAGGTGCTGTAACATCATTATCTGCCATGCTGGGAATATCCTGATCTGGCTGACACACATCAACCCTGGAAACACCCTGGTAGCTTCTGTAAATGATAAACTATATCAAATTGCATGATGTTGCTAAAGCGGCTGATACAGACCCTAAAGTATGCCATAATTACTATAAAGTGAGTATTGAGCAGCACAGACTCACTTTAAAGTATTATTGTAGAAATATTGTGGTGGCATTATGCAGTAAAGTAATGTAAATTCACTATTAAGCAAGTTCTATTTTCATAATGTATTGTAGTGATAAAATATGAGTTCTAAACTGTCATAAAATACATGAAAAGTCACACAGAAACCCCAATCCAGGAATATTTCTGTTAGCTCGGATGCTAAAGATATATAAACATTGTATTCATCACAGAGCACTGTGCACTATCATAACCAACCATGCGCATACTCAGGAAAATAGCCCCAATTTTCATTAATTTCACGAGCAGTTTGTCTTTCTGACCAAACCCGCCTCCTTATCTCTTATCATTACTGTCAGCCAAGTGTGTGAGATAGATAGACGGAAATGCAGGAATCTTCACAGAACGGTCCCACCATGCAGCATCATTGATAAACGTACTGATCGGAACGTTTCCTTCATTGCTGTATCACCGTTTACTGAAACAGACTATTTGTGTGATTATTTAGGGAGCTGTTACTGTATATCCTGCAAAAACTGTCTTAATTGTTACCAAACCATGACTTTATCACTTTCAGTTGTGTTTTGAAATCTGTTACAACAGATGTGGCTCTGATATGCCACAGGTTTAAACACGTATCTTACAACTCTGTTTTAATGACTCAGATGAGTCCTGTGCAGCCTATTTCATCTCATTAGTGAGCATATTTGTACTGTGTCCAAGTTCCCTCCTTCCTTTCTAACTCAATGCGGCGACACAGTAGTGATACATACACCTGATCTGATCCTGCCTCAAATGTGGTTACGCAACATTCATTTCCAAGAAAGCATGTTAAGCAGGTTGTCAGCAGTATAGTGGACGCCTCTCTTGGAATATTTATAGGCGAGAGAAGTGGCAACAGAGGCAGGGCAAGCAAAGCCAGACTCCATGAGGAATGTAAGTATGTGATGTTTGTTATTTGTCTTTTTGCTGACGCAGAAATCATCTCAGGCATCTAAATAAACAGCAGCAGGCCTGAACTGCACATGTAGTAAACATCAACATTTAGAAATATGGCTGACAATAAAATAAAAACTGAGCAACGACACATGTCATTTGGGGCGACCATCATTGTTTGGATTAGGCAACACAGGGACCCCTGGGACCCCTGGGTGTTTGTTCACCGGGAACCGTAACTCAGTTTTGCTTTTATTTTCAGTCATATGTCGACTATTCCAGGATTTTACACTTATTCAAAGAATTGGCATCATCATGTGTTTGTGTTTTATAAAAAGAGCAAGGCGGACGTGCCATTGCCTGGATTATGAATTTGGGGGATTTTTGTGTCTTAGATGATTCTAGAAATATGATTAGAACAGCAGGAAGAGTTTAGTGTTTTTCAAAGATTCTGCGGGTATTTATTTTTCAGAAATAGGGATGCTTGGCTCACTGACTGAATGTGGCACGGAGCCCAGTTTCTACACCTACAGGTTAGGTTTCGAGTTAAGTGGAGCAGCATCTTCGATTCAACTCCTCGAAAGCATTAAAGCTGCAGTAGGTAACTTTTATAAAAAATTACTTTTTGTCATATTGTGTGAAACTTTCACTATATCCTGACAGATAATCTGTGAAAACATCAGGTTCTTCTGGCTCCTCCTAGTGCTCCTAATGGTATTGGCAAGAATCCACCGGACCTGAA
>NW_023339652.1:17026841-17028624 GCF_004916995.1 Morone saxatilis | reverse complement strand
GAGCCAAGAAAGATAGTTGTTTGTTGATTCTCAGCACAAATCCATAATTAGTAACAGTAAGAAAACACCAAAAAGTATAATTTATTCCCCTTAATTCTGTGCATTGTGCTGTACAATTACAGCCAACCCAGGATTTAGCCTTAATGTGCTACGTGATCCCCGTCTTGTGTGTAACACAAAGCGTTGCATGAGTGATATCGGCACGGACGGACTTGTCTGTGATAGTTGCCAACTTTCTCACCACTGCCGCTATCGTCTTACTGCTCAGCTCAGCCTTTCTTTGATCATCTCATGGAGTTTCTCAGTAGTTGTAATACCATCAGTCAGTGCCAAAGCATGACCTGCCAGTGACACATTAATCCATGTTTGGTTGCATTCAAAGAATCATTCTAGGCTTTGGTTTGGCTTCTTTTTCACAAGCCGATTTGGGTTATGTTACCAATTCATCGCTTTTATTTTTGTTCTTGAAAATCCAACATCCTGATGACAGCAGTATGGTGAGGTCAGTATTGCATATTGACCTTCAGCCACAGTGGTACCTATTGATCTGGCTGTGATGACACAATGACTATAATTTCCCAACTCCAAAAACTGGTAGTAACTCATTTATCACCCAGACTTGGCTGGTGGAACAGTATATGTATAGTATGACACTTTTCATTGATTCCCACCCGTTTATGTAAGAGTCCTCTGGCATGTGACGGCAGCCAGTGAATTGGTACCCGCTGGGCTCTGAACACAGGCTTCCCGCCGGGTTTGATCTCTCAGTCGTGCACTAGTTTTATTTTTGTTTTAGGCGGCAATTAGCAAACATGAGAACGTGCTCTGTGGGGCCGGCCAACGCGGTGCAGGACAGTTTTTAAAAGAGCCTCCGTCTGTGGCTTTGAACCCCATCCAGAAAGGAAAAGTTTGTGGGACGTAGTCAACTGATCAAAGAGCAGAGAGACCTTTGCTTGATTGTGCAGTGTTCTCTGTCTTGTCTTTGTTAATGTGGATCTTTGAATGGGTGAGACTGGGACATGGCCTGCTTAAAAGGTTGCATAAACAGTGCAAATAAGCAGTGTTGTCTCATTAAGGGCAAACACTAATCATAGTGTGACAAACTCTCACATACATTAAAGTTCACTGGAAGACAGACAGTATGTTACTTGTTGTTGTTTATGTAGTTGATAAAGTTTCTGCTCCAGCACTTGATGAGCTGTTGGTCTTAAAGGTCCAGTGTGTAGGATTTACTTGAATCTAGCGGTGAGATTGCAGATTGCAAACAGCTCAAAACCTCTTTAACCAAGCATGAAGGAGGCAGTGTTTGCTTTGTCTGTTCTGGGCTACTGTAGAAACATGGCAGTTCAACGTGATGGACTCCTCCACCTCCGTTATGTCAGCTAGTTTTTAATAGTTATTAGTTTTTAGTTTTCAGTATACCGCCTTTTCTGCCCAAGTGGACTAGCTTCACGGCTAATTAAATTAACAGAGGTACCTCTTTTCAATGTCTGCATCCAGGTCCCCCTCACAAAAAGGGCTCATTCTAAGGTAACGAAAACACAACAGTTCCTATCTGACTGAGTCAGTTACCTTCAAGCTACAACACGTATAGACACCACAAAAGATTTACATAACCAAATTACAGTGACACCATAGGTTTGTAGCTAAGCTAACAAGGATGGTAACGTTAGCACAGACTTTTTAGGTCTATGTGGCTATAAAACCCTTCGCAAATGTCCCAACAGGATATAGAGCCAACCGCGACACAGTAAGTAGTGTAACTAACGTTAGCTAGGTTGTG
>NW_023339652.1:17026661-17026817 GCF_004916995.1 Morone saxatilis | reverse complement strand
AACTGTTGCTACCGTTGCTGCTGTTGTGTTTTTGTACAGTTAATTTTAAGTCAGAATCTCACCTAATGTACACATCAACGCCCCTAAATGAATGAATGTTGCATGAATGAATGTTGAAGTCACCTTGGTAGCCTGAGTCAGTTACCTTCAAGCCAT
>NW_023339652.1:17020839-17026561 GCF_004916995.1 Morone saxatilis | reverse complement strand
ATATATATATATATATAGTTTAATTTACTAAAAAAATAGAAGATGTTTTAAACACCAGGATACTGTAGTCTATAACAAACATGACTCAAACAGGAGAAACATTACTCAGCGATGTTGTAATCCACATTTGATAGTGAGTATTTGCAGGACAGTGGATTGAGTCAAAATAAATTACAGTGGGTGTGTTCATGGTACTAAAGGAACACGTGAGCCAATACAACAGTGTGACTCACTGGTGTGTTTTTAATAAAGCTCAGCGTACAATCAGGATGACGCTTCTCATTCATTCACAGTATTCTCACTCTCTTTTTCTTTGGCTGTTTGCTCTTTCAGTTAAACCAACCAGACTTTGCCACGATCTCCATCAGCCAATCACATTGTTGCTGTCAAACTTTAAATCTGTTCTTCTCCCTGCTGCTTTCAGCTGTCATCTGCCTTCACCCCATTCACCTCCAGTTCATACCCAGTGCCCAGGTTGAGCTCATCAGAAGTCCACTCCTCATCCAAACCTTCAGCATCCATCATCATCACCACCGGTGTCCAGACTCCATCAGGGGGCTTTGCTATATAAGAATCATGGCTTCACCACCCCCTTTAAACATGATTAGATCATGCTGGGATCTAATCGCCAAAGACCTCTCACACATTTTTCATCTTTATTGTGCACATGTCAATAAATATAATTGTTAAGATGAAGTGTTTCCTGTTTGAAATTGTCTTTGCACAGGCTTTGATACACACACACTATTTATTAGAGGGTCTATTTATTGTTGGTTTCGGTCTTTTCATGGGATTTGACAATAAGTGAAATATAGAATGTCAGCAAACTTTTTGTTATAGAAGTTGCATAGCTTTAATGGGCAGATTTTCCCCAAAAGTTGGATTAATTCATTCATAAAATTTGATTTAAAAAAAAAAGGGAAAAACTCATGATTCCACATAACAGAAGAAGTCAGAAGACCTTGAGTTAAAAAGGTTTTTGTCAGGCTGTCAATGGACACTGTTTCTGTATAGAAGGATGTTGCTGTTGAATATTCTAAAGTTTATTGTAATTGACTAAAACTAAGCCAAAAACTTGCTTGGGGTGAAAAAAATATTTTAGTTATCTGAAATAAAAATAAACACTATACTTCAGAAAAAAACTAAAGCTAACTATGTACTTGCAAAACTAACTCATTTAAATTAAAACTACAATAAATGTTTTTAGTCTTTAATTTGACACACAAAACACAATAAACATGAGGAGGCTTATTATTATACTTAAACTGGGATGTCTACATGACTGTGAGTCAATATGTTTGGATTATAATACCTATTCTGAACTTCTTAAATCTTGCCCCTGGCAAATACCCCCCATATTATCATTAAACTAATACTGAAACTAATAAAAACGTAACTGATTTGCAAAGAAAAATTAAAACCAAAAGAAAAATAGAAACTAAAGAAAAATAGTCCCAGTTGTACTGGGAGGGAGGCAGATATTTCAAAACTGTCTGCATAGCTACATACCTCAACTCTTTGTTTTTTACAATTTAAGTGAACCAACCCTTTATTTTTTCTAGCAAACAGCTGCAGCATGTAAATGTGTTCTGCAATGTGTTTTGGGGGGTTAATGTGAAAAGGCACATAAACAGCAGCTTGTGGCTCAAGTGTCATGGCTCTGGTTTGTGACACAAAACAAATGAATAACCCCAGCAGAGGCAGTGAGATCTGAAGTGGCTTCATATACAAACACACAACACCTGCAGGCTTGAAGAGGACTTACGGCTCCTTTGGGAGAACGTCTGGGTTCTCCTGTTTTTTGAGGAAACCACCAGCTCATATATCTAAACAACAGCCCGTCCAGAGTGTCTTTCCTTCCTCGTGGCACCTGATCCGGCTGTCTTACAGCCAGAGATACTGGAGTGTTACATCCTTTCTTTACTCCTTGCTGATTATTTAAAGCCACATTTTACCTCTGTGTTTCTAACATTTTAACAAAATGTTATTATTTGCTTATTTAGTCGTGACTCTAGCAAAACAGACCACACCTTGGGAGCACTCCTTCCACTCCCTCCTCCCCTCCTTGCACAAATAAGTAACACAGGGAGAGATAATGGGCACAAATTGCAACTTTTGTGAAGTGGCTGTGTTAATATCTGTGTTGTTTTTTCTTGTATGGGCATTTCAGACTGAATTTAAAACCAGCTTTGTCACAGAGTCAGGTTTGCTCCATGAGGAGTTACAGTGTCGTAGTGTAATGATTGCTGCCCCCTAGTGAACCCCATGTTACATCAACAGAGTTCACTATAGCAGCTCCTGCTGAGAGTGAATCTGTTTCAATGCTTCCCATGAGGAACCAGAGCTAACCTCCCAAATCTGAAACAAAAATATTTTATCAGCATATATGGACACAAAAACAAATATCAGGGCGTTGGCTTGGATTTTAAAATGATCTGCATGTAATTTGCACAAGTCACCATTAAATCCCCTTGAAAAATCAATTTGGAGACACTTCCCACTCCTGTGCTATTAGCATCCTCTTGGCTGCTTCAGTAAACTTTATTTACATTGCTTTGTTTTTGATGGTGTACAGCCAGGTTTGTTTGAACGCCTTGTTGTCTCTGCCCGAGCCCCCTCAGTCAAGTTTGTTTGGCATGGCTGCTCACCAGTGCAGTGTGTGTGTTTGTGTGTGTCTGTGTGTGTGTATGTGTGTGGGAGGGGACCTCGGAGGAGGGAACTAATGGGACAGTGTCCTGCCAGTTCTGTGGACAAACGAAGGGTTGGGTTTCAGTGTGGGAAAGATGATGGCGCAGGACAGGAGTGGCTGATAACAGAAATCGCAGCGCCTAATGAAGAAAATTGAGCTCACCACGTTTGTGGCAGTAGTTCAGGGAGGGGGGGGGCCTTTTCTTTTCAACATGACAATGTCCCTGTGCACAAAGCCAGTTTCAGGAAGAGATGGTTCTCCCAGTTTGGTGTTCGGCCGCATCCAACATATTTGGGATGAAGTTGTTCACCGACTGGAGCAGATCTAATTATCCATACTTTTGGAATAAAAATCACATATGGCTGTAATTTTCAGATTTAGTGCAATGCCTAAGGACACTTCAGCAGGGTGGATGCTTGTCAACATATGGTATTATAACACAACCTGACTGCAAGAGCAAATTTACAGCGGATTGGCTTAGCAAGTAAAAATAAGAGGGATGCACTGGTCCCTCCCCCTGATCCCATATTTGAAAAGTGCCCAAGAGTGCCCTCTTGGATGCCCCTATAGCAGACAAAACATGATAAAGTGCCCTGTAGGGTGCTAATCATAACCCTGACTAAGTTGTTTCACCATAAATGCATCACCACTTTCTGTGGTCACCCCTGCCCCATAAACAGCCTGAGTCTGCCACTGGAGGGGCATTTTATGTATTTATCACAGTGTGCCTTGTCCATGCCCAGTGTTGCACACTTGCAGGTATACCAGAGTGACTTTCAGGTTGCACACCCCCACTCTTTCCTGTCTCTATGCACTCTGTACTGCACAGTGGCAAACAGATCACATAGAAATGAATGGGTTCTTTAATATTGTGGTTAAAACACATACTGACCTCACTGCATGATGTTTCTAGGCCAAAAGCTTGAAAAAGCTTTGTTAGCTCAGTTGTATATCTGATGCAACAAGCTTCAGTATATGCTAAAAATAAAAAGATTAATGCAATTTGGGGAATTGGATCATTTTTTTTCTCTTATTGTTGTTATTCCCCTTTCCATAACTTTGTGAAGCTAGGAACTAAACGTCCAGAAAGTATTTTTGCAGACAGCGTCTTATTATGAGCACTGGGATCTCGATCACGATCACAAAACTTCCTCGCAAAGATTTAAATTTAGATTAAAACCAGTACTGTCAATCAAATCGTATTCAAGCACTCCCTCACTGGTCCTGATAAAGCAGACTAGCAGTGGTGGAATGTAATTAAGTAGCCTACTTAAGTACTATTTTGACTTACTTGTACTTGACTTTCATATTCCCACTTCATGCTACTTTATACCTCTACTTTACTACATTTCGGAGGCAAATATTGCACTTTTTATTCAGCTACATTTATTTGAAATCTTTATTTACTTTAGAGATTTAGATAATTCATATAAAATACAAACCAACCAATAAATGATGATGTATTATCGGGTAAGCTGGCAGCAGTATATCAAGTTATTAAAATGAGCCCCACCTACACCCGCTGTAACATTAAAGTGATGTCCATATTAATGCATCAATAATTATAATCCATTAATTTCATAAATTCTATTCTGAAATGGACCATTCTGCATAATGAATACTTTTAGTTACACTTAAATTTATATTTTTGATCCTTATACTTTTGAACTTTTAATTAGGTAAGACTTTTAACACATTACTTTTACCTGTAACAGAACATTTTATTTTGTTATATCATGTTATTTATAAGACAAAATAAAACACAGTTTTAGTCACTTATGTTGGTCAATATTAGCAAGTCATAGCAAACTTAAGCTATGTATAACTGACATTACTGAGTCAGTTAAAAGATTGTATGACTCATCTCTATGTTTTAGTTCAGTAAGGTCAGTTAAAGATGACATCCTTTACAGCTAATAATAACTTATGACAATTTTTGGCAATGAGGGGAATTTCAATGTGCCATAATTCTGTAATTACCACATGTGGCCATAGTGGTCGCTATTGAGCAAAAAATACAGTAT
Organism: Morone saxatilis; assembly: GCF_004916995.1. Taxonomy (NCBI): domain Eukaryota; kingdom Metazoa; phylum Chordata; class Actinopteri; family Moronidae; genus Morone; species Morone saxatilis. The sequence continues at coordinate 17,021,848 of NW_023339652.1, read as the reverse complement.
GACTTTAAACTCTTCATGAATAATCCCTGAATGTAATAGGTAAGGGATAATGCCAGACGACGTGTCCATAATCAGGAATTAATGGATGACGCGGAGGCCTTAGAACCGTCCGACGCGTAAAATACCCCTCATGGTATAATAATAAATATATACTGTATAAAATCAAAATATAAATTTTATTTATTATTATTATTTTTTAATTAAATAACTGGCAACATATTGCAAAGCTTACTTTAAGCATATATCTAAAATGCATGCATGCTTATATACATTACATTATATATGTGTAAAACAAATATGTGTACCACATATTTATACTTAATGTTATCCATATATGTGGAAAGTAAATAATGGAATCTAGTTTACACACATATATGTCACCATATATGAGAGACTTTGTCACTTTTCCTGCATGTTTGCACAGAAAATGTGTGAAAACAAATATCTGAATCTCAAATATGTCCCTCTATTTAATATATATGTTTTTCCCCTTACAAACAGTAACAGAAAAGCCTGTGTTAAAGACTGGGGGTGTGGTGCTTGCAAGATGGGATGAGCATATCTCAGCATTTGCTGCTTCAAATGTGGGCATTGTTTTTGAATCTGTCTCTCACAGGTCCCCCAACTTTTATGAAAGTGAAATAGTGAATTTATAGGGTGCTCCTTTAAATGTTGTTTACCTGGATCAATTATATACAATGCTTTTTCCATTTAAACTTGCAATACAATACAATACTTTTTATGTTATGGCATAAGAGACAAATAGCTGACACAGACATATTTTTCTACCTGTGATCATCATCCTTGGTTGTTATGGGTAAAAACAATATGGGATTTAAAGCAGTTTACTGTACACAGTCTTTTGCCACATTGCCTTTGTGTGCACATAACAAATGAGGTCCAATTACAGCTGCAAGGTGTATGAGACAGGGAAGTCAGTGTGTTTGTTTATGGTTTTGCATTCACCATAAAACACAGTCCAGCCAGCTTGGGCGCCCGGTTAGCTCAG
>NW_023339652.1:17012437-17020739 GCF_004916995.1 Morone saxatilis | reverse complement strand
CTCTCTCCAGCTATCACTGTCAAATAAAGGCATAAAGGCCAAAAAAATAATACTAAAAAAAACACAGTCCAGCCACTTGGCCCAGCCATGAGTGTCAGTGACAGTATCAAATTAATACACTGACTCTGTAAGCATCTGCCGGAGCTCTGGGGAGTGAGACTAATGGGTGCACTGCCTGCTTAATGAAGCGTTTTTATGTACCATGCTTGAGCTGAGCTGAAGGGAAGTCGACTGCTGGAATAGCCCCAAGAAGAGCAGTGATGTGCGAGAGGCCTTCTAACCACTTCCTGTCTGTTGGTTAGTCTACAGGAAGTCACATGGTTGTCACATCCTGCACAGAGTGGCGTTGTGCTCTGATTGGGCTGTATCTGAGAGTAACATAGAATCAGTGTGATGGGACGGGAACCTTGCCTGCTTTCTTCCTCTTCTTTATTCCTAGAAATAAAAGGTGACAAAATAGAAAAAAATATCTGTCAACTATATAGTGAATCGTAAATAGTTTGAACACACATTGATATCGCCAATAAAGGTCCACTGTGAGTCTGTGCTTGCATGGTTATCATACACTTCTTCCTGCCTGTGATGCTTTCAGTACATGCTGAAAAGTCATTACAACAATGTGAGTACACACGGATGATGCAACTGGTTTCTGAATTGGCCCTCTTGGATGGTCAATTAGTCAATGAATCATTTGAAGTCATTTGAAAATTATTCAGCAACAACTTTGATAATTGATTCATCATATCATTGATTTTTTAAGCAAAAATGTTACGTATAATACCACAGATTATTCTGTTTTGTTCGTTTGGTTGTCAAAATGGCATTACATTTGGTGAAGAGTGCATTCACTTGTTCAGGACTTGAAACTCAAAGTTTAGGACTTGGTACTTACTGTACTTTCCACCACTGCTCTGTGTTTGACTTTAAAGCTACGATATGTAACATTTCTGCAAGTAACGATGTGTTTCACCAGTCGCCTGTCAATGGCATCATATCCTCTCTGTGCCTGTGTCAGAGTTGTGGTTATCTGCCAGAAGCTGTCATACATTGACTTTTTATCCAGTTTTAGATCTTGGTGGTTTTTAAATCTATATTTGATGATAGATTTTAGTCATCGGATGTCTGGATCTTAAGTTATCAGAGAAACAAGTCCAGCTAATGTTACCAGAACCTCCATGATTTGTTTTTACCAGTTTTAGTCCTCAGGTCCGTTTATAATAATAATAATTGGGCTCCTGGTAGGAACTTCCTGAACCATGAACACTGAAGGAATCATAACCGAGAGAAGCTGACTGCAATAACGGCAATGGTGGTGATGACAACAACTCCCATGATGCCATGCTACTTCACAACGTCATCAAAATTAGATAAATAACATAATGTACATTTATGCAAAATTGAATCTCTATTCTGTGCTCCAGTAGCAGAATATAACTTGCCACAGAAATATAAATATCTCCATGCAGCATCACTTTGATAAAATAGGAAGCAGTTAACAACTGAGTGCACAACATGGTTAGGCCAAAGGCGACATTAGTGATAACTATGCACATAGACAATTGCAGAGTTCAAGTTTGTCTAGCAAAAATATATTCCATTAATGTGTGTATCCATGTCCTGAGGGGAGAGTCTGGGAGAGACTGAGCTGCTCTTGTCTCTCTCTCTCTTTCACTTTCTTTCTTTCTCACCCGCTGCCTGTCTCTCTGGCAACATGTCAAGTGTGGTTCAAGGTTAAGATACAGTTAAGGTCAACTGTAAGAATCTGAACCACAGCTGCGGCCTCAGTGTGACTCCCCGAATATAGCGCTCACAAACCGGCTTGAGATGCATGTTATCTGGTGTAAACCTGGTGTAAACATAGCTTTGGTTGTCAGAAAGCGTGTTTATCAAAGAGCAGCGCTGTCCTCCGCTCACTCAGTCTCAGATAACCGTGTGAGAAAAAACGAGGGAGACAGGTTGTTAGTGAGTGTTGGGGAAAACAAAGCTCTTCACAAAAAATGTTTTCAACCAGCGAGCGATAAGCACTTTAGGTCAAAGGTCACAGAGCAGGAAGTGTTGGAGTCCTCCTGAGGCTGTTACAGTGCTGACAGCCAAGGACAGGCCGCACGGATGTGGGCCATCAGGCCTTCCTCAGCTCCAGCTCACATGTTATCTGCTTATCCGAAGTGACACTACAGCATCATGCCAAGGTTCTCTCCAGCCTTACTTAGCATTATTCAAGTGTTTTGCGGCCAAAAGGTCATTCATTTTTTCTGATAATCTAGTATGTTTTCCTCACTGTGGCTGCAACCAGAATGAGGACTGTCGATTGGGGAAAATATCTGAGATAAAGGAGAGTGTGGGAAATTGTTTGGCAACAGAAACTTAGATTAATGCTGCCCCAGCAGTTTGGTGAAATCCATCTCACTGACATTTTATGTTTCTTGAAGCTGTAAAAGGATGTTCCATTAACTAAAGTGGTTTTGGCGCTGTGGCTTTGTACTTGGACGTCCGCAGAGCTTAGGACTGACTGAGTACTCCAATTAATGGCTCAATTTTAATTTTGCCCTTAACTATGCCTTACATGTTCCCATCATATCACTCAGCCTACCGATTCCTGACTAAACTTAAGCAGAGTGACACGATCCACATTAAAGCTGGATCTTTCATCAAAGTCCTGGCTACAACACACACAGAATATATTACAGTTGAACTTTCACAGACTTAAACCTGACCACAGCTTTTCCTGTCCAAAACACATGCACAAATAACAAATGTGCTCACAAAAACCAATATATGACTGGGTTACATCATTTTAAATGTCACTCTTGTGTAATTGAATTATATGAAAGCTTTCAATATTTTTACAAATTTGAGAAGATATATATAAACTGAAAGGCTGACTGTCTAACCCACACTCCAAATTAAAGGCCCAAACAGTCCTTGATTTATTTGACATTAATTATCCATCTTTATTTATTATATAAGTGGTAAAAACAGATTTTTAAGGCGGCAAATTTAAGCAAGCGGTCTATCAAATGCCTGACTTTTGACAAGCAAATTTCTTTATGATATAATAAATATTTTTGTTATCAACAGTATCTTCTCTAATAAGAGACTTGTTGCATAGAGCAATCCTAGGCCCCTCTGAAATATTGTTTTTGAATTCACGTTTTAAAATAATCCATTTGCAATGGGTTTATGTGGGTTCTCTTCAGTTTAGGGCTCCTAGAATCGTCACCACCTTTTACCCCTCTAGCGACTGTACTGTTGGGTTTATTATAGGGTTTTGGTCAGACTTTTGGCCCCTGAGCTGGTTTGGCTCCTCACATGGGACATTCCTGCCGAGCAGCCCCTCCCTGGAAGTCCCTCAGTGCGCAGACTCGCGGCTCTCCGCTGTCAGGGCAAGGCAGACTGACAGTATGGCGGCGGGGTGCAGCTGGAAGGATGCTACTGTCGCCCGTGATGTGTCTATCGCCGGCAGGACGTAAATGGACTATTGACGTCAAAAAGAGAAGAGGATTTAGCGAGAAAGGCCTGTCGCCGTGAGCTCCAAAGATGGCCAGGCTCGCCGACTACTTTTTAGTGGTCAGTTACGACCTCGACAAGCGAGGTGGGTGCTTGAATTAGCCTACCCTGCTAGCTTTAACGGCGTATCATTAGCTGGAGGGAGGCGGGGACGGGCCGGGCCGCCACTCACAACTGACCGAAGCCAGGCGCTGTCGGCTGGCACTTAGCCGTCAACTTTGGGCCGGGGACGCGCAGGCCTCACGGGATTAGTGCGCTTAAATGCTAGCCTGTCAGCTGGTGTCCCGCATTTCTGACGGGGGGACACGTTGAATGCACAGCTCCATTGCAATGCTTCACTTCCAGACACGATTTAGCTTTAGCAAAACAAACTGTCGCACTCTGTTGACAGCAAACTTGGGCTAACTTTATTTGCTAAGAGCTAACGTTAGCCGGGGCTAGCTCTGAGGGGGGCTGGCTGCTTGGGTCGGCTGTGACCTAAGACGGATTTAGTCACCCGTTTCACAGTTTCAGCTGCATCTTCACCACTTGTCTCTCATTTACTAATGTAACTGTCGCCATTTAAACGGGACACTTTCAAAGCAGAACCTGCCACAGAGTCTGCCGGGCAGCGAGGTTCAGTGTTTTGGCTGCAGGGTCCAGAGCAGCTTGGGACAGTCGGACCACGAAAGCCCTGCTGATTTCCGCTTGGACTTTATTTTAAGCGTGATTTTTAAATCTGGAAATCGATGCTTCTCCTCGGCGGAGTTGCTGATTGTTTTCTTTGTCTGTGTTTTGTGTGGATTAACCCAGATGGCTTTGCCCCTCCCTGAGCCCCCTCGGACCGGAGCTCTGTTCCCTTGTGTTGTTGGGACGGGGTTTGGACCGTTATCTGAGCCCCCCCCCTTCCCCCCTTCCTCCCTTCAGCCTGAGCCTTGGCCTTGGCCTAGATCTGTGTAGTATAATGGCCCGTTTAATCATGAAATATTCAACCCGCCTATCCGATGGAAGCATGCAGCTTGTAACGTGGTACAGTCTTTTATTTAGAGTGGGTTTTTGCCCATGATTTATTCAGAAGAGGCAAATTGTAACATTACGAGCCCTCTGCGAGCTGGCTTTTATTCCTGCAGCAACCTGCATCACTTTTCTGATTGCATGAACGCACCTATTGCATCTTGTTTTGAATACAGGATGTTGTAACGTGGACACTGCAAACGCTGCAGAAACTCTCCTTCCTGCCTGAATGCAGAGCAGAGCAGAGCAAGCCTGTAAAAAGCATCTGGGAGCCAGACATTAAAGCCACAATGGCTTTAATGGATCAAGGCTCCCATGCCTCGTAAAACCAAACACTTAAGGGTGATGATGACTGTCGGTGTTGCCCCACTACTGCTGCCTCACCGTTTACAGGAACTTTACTCAATGCTGAAGTTTCTAGGTGGAGGCATATTGTTGTGCTAAACATCTCCAGTGGCTGCGGTGAGGTTATTCCCATCGTTATCTTCATCACTTGATGCCACCATTAACTCAACCCAAGTACATCCTCTGCAGTTAGATCAATACGCTGCTGCTTGCTTTTAATGCCGTCTTGTGCTCCTCTAGTTTTGGCTGGTTACCAAGCTCCAGAAGGAGATGGAGAGCGTTTTTAATATTGTATATGTGGGTGTTCCTCTTAAACTACAGTGTCAGTATTAGATCTGGGGGCGGGGGGGATTTATAGTCGGACCTTTGAAGTTCCAAATGTTGGTGCATTTTTCTGATATTTTAGGTTGTATTTTCATTTTCCCAGCGTTGGCGCCACTCTCGCTTAGTGACTGTAAAGAAAACACTTGGCTGCTATTCAAGAATGAACGGTCCTCGATCATAAGAATACCAGGAATTCTGAAGCACAGTAGAGTTTCCTCTGTGTCTAAATATTTCATGCATCCTGTCTACGTGTGTGTGTGTGTGTGTGTGTGTGTGTGTGAGTGGCTGCTGGTTGTCACTCAGTGGAATGTTTTGCAAGCGTGGGCACTGACAGGTTTTCAGGGCTGACATCATCGTGCTCATCTGCCTCTCAGAGCACCGGCGTCGCGAGCAGAAGCATCGTGGGTGTTTACAAACAGAACCTGCTGCTGCTGCCCACTTTTCTCTGATTTAAGATGGAGCTCTTGTTCCTTGTTCACTTTCGTAACTTCTGGTTTAACAGACACTGACCTGAGGGCAGAGCGTTGAATCTTCCTCTCAGTTCGTCTCTAAGGTGTCAGGTTGCTCACATTGTGCTCAACCTAGATGCTAAGTTATACTGTCAGTGGATCTTAACATGGAGCCAAGATGGCTGCCTGTGGGTTGGGAAGAGTCCATAGTTGCCGGGGTGTGGTCCTCCTAGCAAGGGTCTCTTGAGAAACCCCACAGCATGTCACTGTGTTTTGACAGCGGTTCCTCCACTGCGCCGAGGACCCAGCGGCTAAATTGATACGCAGTCCGAGGCCCAAACAGGAAACCAGGGAGAGGACCCGAGGGAGTCTTATGTTTAGAGCGAGAATCCAGATTGTCTCCCTGTGCGTGTCTGAAAACCAAGAAAGGGGGCATGTGTTTGTGTGTGCGGCTGTGTGAGGCGGTCTCATTCAAGACCGTGAAGCATTCACACACACACACACACACGCACAGACGCTTACATACAGGCTCTATTGTAGCTCCATCTGTGTGCCTCTGGCGGTGCAGTGTGAGGGTGTTGGTCATTGCTGCGTCGGCTCTAAACAGAACGCAGGATGGTTGTTTTCAGGCTGGAGCAACAACTCTGGCACACAGATCCTCCGCCGAAGCCCAGCCTCTTCTACACACACATACACACACTCCTACAGCTTGCAGTCAAACTAGGATCATTCACAACATTAGAGGCCAGCGAGGACACAGAGAGGTGCACACAGGGCGGACTGAGCTTGTGGCCTGCTGTGTTTACAGATCTCAGGTTGTCTCTGTAACTGATATACAGTGTTGTCGTGATTGTAGAACAGTGTGTAAGATTTAAGGGTGCTATGATACTGGGACACTTCTGTGATTGTGTTGTCGGTGGTGGTCAGCTCTGAAAGAAAATAGTTTCATATTTCACTTCTGACACCAGTTTCTTCACTAGTTTTTTTGCCGTCACATTGACTGAGATTTGAATTAATGAAGTGACACCAGACGGGCCGACAGTGATTCATATTGTTCAGCTGTAGGGCTGGATTTTGAACCTCAGTAAAGTACTGGAAACTCAAAGCTTTCATTGTATGTTCAGATTCATACTCATTTTAGGTTTTCTTTGATCAGAGAGTTTCTGATTTAAATATAAATAATTTTACCTGTTTTATCGAGGGAAAGTTCTTGTGAGACTGCTTGTAGTAAAACATATTCCGCAAAGGAAGACAAAGAAGAAAAGTATTGTTTTGGTATTGGTACTGAAAATGGGATTGAAAGATTTCGAACGAGAACCAGCCCTAGCCATGACAGAGCCACATCTCAGTTTGTACCTGTTCACGTCCAGCTACTAGACATGTTGTCACTTTCAATGTGAGATCAAATTCATCAACCATGAGGAGACTTTGCTCCACAGTTTATACTGTGGTAGCTCTCTGGGTTTCTGAGGCTTTTGTAAATGGGTGAGTAGCACTGTATGTGTTATTTTTAGAATGATAGAAGATTTTATCTATAGCACCCTCTTCTACAATACATACATACTTTCACAGAAGAGTCTTTTGGTATTTTTGATGTCATGTTGATGACAGCAGAGAGATGACTGGAAAGGAAGGGGTGACGGGAAGTGACATGCGCTATAAATGCAACAACAAACCATGGTGTGATTCATGGTTGGCACCTTAAACCCCTGAGGTGTCCTGAGGCAGGAGACATTTGGCAGAACTATTGAACACCCATAAACTGATCCAGACTGATAGTAGGGATTTCCGTTACTGTGACAAAGCTGTGAGTAATTCATGTCACAGGTGCGTTCAGTGCCCGAGAGTGTGACGGCCCATCTGAGGCTGCACACAGCTCAGAGGGGAAATAGAAACCTCTCAGACTGAAATCAAGATGAAGCGATGGGAGGAGGAGAAGAGGGTGTGTGTGATGCTGCCAGCAGTGCCTGCCTGTGGGCAGCCACTTCCTCCATGGCCCCAGAGCAGGGCTGCAGCCTTTCAGGCCCTCCAGAAATAGCCCTCACAATCTGCCTTTCATAGGGGGACAGAGCGACGCTGGGTCACGGCTGCGGTGACTGACGCTCGTGTGTGTGTCCATGTGCTGGCGTGAGCTGCTCTCCCCTCAGCCATTCAGATGGGGAGCCTGAATGTTTGTGGCGGTCTCTGTGTGTTTGCTGCATTGCCATGGCAACGTTTACCCCCCTGTGGGCTGCGGGTTATGGCGAGCGCCTGTCACATATTGATCAGTTCGTGACTAGGCGTGACGTTATTATTTTTATGTGGTGAAGGATAGCAGTGGCCATATTTCGTGCTGATATGCAGTACCTTTAAATTTGAGCAACTGTGCACCAGAACACAGTTTTAATGAATTAATAAATGCTTTAATTAATTGATTCTTATTTCAGCTTTTAAAGGCAGCCTTTACACCAACTGCAGAACACCACAACTCTCCAATGGCACCAAGTTGAGGGAGTCATTGTAGTGTCAGCGGCTCATAAAAAACAGATAAACATCAGCTTTGTTATGGCAGTAAAACAGAAATCATAATCATAAAAAAAAGGAAACCTGTTTACAGACAGCTGTTGTGATGCTGTGGGCAGGATGAAACCTCCATCATATCACTGTTGGCTTGTTGCCCTAGTCCTTGTGTGTGTGTGTGTGTG
>NW_023339652.1:17012094-17012387 GCF_004916995.1 Morone saxatilis | reverse complement strand
TGTGTGTGTGTGTGTTACAGCAGTCTGTCTGCTGTGCTGAATACTTGTTATTCATGAGGAAGACAGTGGCCCCAGGGCCCCAACGCTGCCCTCATTCCCTCATTCCCACTACACAGATACAGAGAGTGTGTATGTGTGTGTGCTGGGGGTGGGGATGCATATACGTACACATGCTTCTTTACGCACACAGGACATGTAGACCACTCCTGTCGGCAGTCGCTTATTGTTCTGTCATATACTGTATGCTCAAATTGTAATCCAATGCTGTGTGTGCCAACTTTTTGTGCCGGTGT
>NW_023339652.1:17006475-17012056 GCF_004916995.1 Morone saxatilis | reverse complement strand
TGTGTGTTGCTAAGTAATCGTGATCTGCACCCCGGGGGGCAACAAAGGGCTTGGTCTTATGCCCTAGATTTAGATCGAGCAGTTAAGTAGTCAGTGTGCACTTTTAAAGAATCATTGCAATTAAAATGATATTTGCTGTTGTTAAGGTGGTCTTTAATACTGTTTTATACAGCCACACAGTACATGGATCCACTGTAATGCAGAGACACATGTTGAACACATTGACTATAGGCATTCTTAGGACTGAAAACACTTTAAGTTGCAGCCAGATGAAGGAAAAGACACCAAAAGATTCATTTCAACGTGGTGGTAGCTGTGTGTGTGTGTGTCCAGGGGTGTTAGGGATGCCCTCCTCCTTGGTGCTTTGATGGTTTCCCTGGAATTCAGAGAATTCCTGTGTCCCCTCTCAGGACAAAAGGCTGAGTCAGTGTTGCTCACAGTCAGGCTGTTGGTGCTCAGGGGAGCAATCGTTCAAATCCCCGAGGGGTGATTCCAGCGTGTCCGGAGCACTTTTGATTTGAAGATAGGGGGTTGTTGGGATTAGTAGAGCTGGTTGTGTGAGGCTTCTGTCTACGTCACTGTACACCCTGTTTGTGTCTAGCTATAGTATGCAGTGTTATTGCCCCTTTTTCTGCCCTTATTAAATAGAGATAAAGTTGTTAGATGTGTGTTAAATCAATTAACAAATGTAAGTGTTTCCTTATCTACTCGGAAATGATGTGTTTGAAAACAACTACAAGCTCAGCAACTCTGATACATAATGTTGTCGTAACTTGGATTCGTCCATATACATAAAACTCACCAAAACAATCTCCTAAAGTCATTACTTTAATCTTTTAGCTGTAACCATCAGTGTCTAAAACTCTAAATATTGTTTGTGCTAAAAAACATGAGAAATTAAAGGTACTATATCATTTTTCAAGAAACTTCCTCTTTCTCTAAACATTTGAACTGAGCCGTGTGACACGTTGTTGAAAAAGGCTCTGCTCCACCAAGGCTGTGTTTTTGTAAAGATGTCAGTGGGATTTTGATGTAGGTTTTCTTAAGTGTGGAGCAGCTTCTCTTTGCTGGTGTGTGTGAGTGACTGATGGTAGAAGATTAAGTCTCATCTTTATTAAGATGGCCTCCAGGTCAAATCTGTCTTTCAAAAAGAAATCTGCCTCCCAGACACCCACTGTGCTTTCTCTAATCTTGTGTGTAGCCTGTGATTGGTTTGAATATGCAGATTAAAGGACGGTTATTGGCACAGACCTGGGTTGATGTCTTGATCACTCTAATGTATTTTATGGCACATATTTGCTGCTCTCCCCTCCCCCCCATGAGGAGGTCTGTGTTGTTTAAAGGTTATGCAGATACTTGTTGAGTCAGTTTTACACCATGTTAATATCTCAGTTGATGACATTTCTGTAAACCTTTCAACACAAGTCTGAACTGAACTGAACTTAAAGGTGCAGTGTGTGTTCTGTGGAGTCCGTCATGTTGAAATGCCATCAAACACTGGCTCTGGTTAGGGCCGTTTGAGTTTGTGTGAGTTTTGTGTCCACCGTAGTTTCTCCTACACGCTTTGAACAGGAGGATAAAACGAGCGGGTTATAATCTGCAGCTATACCGCTAGATTTCAAATCCTATGCACTGGTCCTTTAAAGCTTTGTCATTTTATGCTTATGGAGTGAGTGGTAGCAGAACTCTCTGTTTAAGCGGGATCATTTTGGGCCTATGGAAAACTGTAATTAATGCGTAATAAATAATGAAACTGATAAGAAACTCTATAAAGGAATTCACTGTGAGAAACGATAGGAGCCTCTCAAGCACACCGTCTTCATTAATGAAGACTTCAATAGCAAAAACAGTATTTACTACTACTGTACACGTCATGTCTTAATGACAAATATGCGGCAGCTGAGAGGATAAAGTAAGGCATTGTGTATTCTGTGTCTGAAAAGGCCATGAGTGTCACGTCTACCCAACTGCTGTATTCCATTGGATTAAAGGATCTTCAAGGGAACACAAGACCCGAGCGCTGTCTCTTGAAATCCCGCCCTCATTGTTAAATGCTGTGCAAGACATTGTGTATATGTATACGTGAATGAAGCCCATGTTGGCTGTAAATTGCCAGCAGCCACAGAGAGCACACATATAGTGCTTTTAGGTGTTGGTTATATGTCACATTTGACTGCTTTAGCGTGGAGGAGAACGAAGGGAAGTATGTAAGCATTTATTTTAGGGATTCGGATGTGTCAGAAAAAGTCCCGTCAACTACAGAATTAGCCCAAACCTAGCTGTCTGCCTCCATTGTTTTACACTCACTTGGTCTGGTTCCTGTTTGGTTATGAGACACGCACACGTCTTTTTTCTTAGTTATTGGTTGCCCCAAGTAACAAGATGTCATTTCCGGGCCATGTGCGTGGGTGATGAGTGCTGTGGTTGAGAGAAAGAGTTTTGGGGTTGATTTGCAACTGCGAACAATCCGGCACTAGAATGCAGCAGAAGTGATAGAGGGAAGAAGAGTGTTTTTTTTCAAATGGTTAGAGGGATATAATGTCTTGCTGAGTGCCAGTAGATACGTTGTGATTGAGTGCATTAGCCCACGTCCCATCATGTTTCCTGTTGCAGTATTCTGGGGTAGCACACGGAAGTCTTGTTTGCATGTTTTTCTTGAGGAGCTGTTATTTAAGCCCATACTTTCTGTATTTCATGGCATCTTTTGGTGACTTACCACCATTTATTACTACAGCAATATCCTCTGGTTGATTGGGAGTCCTTCCCTTGCCTTTTAGGTAACACTCACAAATGCTACAGTGACCATGGTGATTGGATAATGTCTGACATCTTAAAGCCGATTGTGCACAGCGAATCATTTTATTTACCAACAACATTGTTGCATCCTCCTTATCTCCTTGTCCACTAAAAGCTCCTTTAGGGCCACAAGACTGAACTTGATCTGTGACAGCATCATGTCAGCATGCAGGCCATGTGCCCTCCTCATCATGTGATTGTCATCCACTGATGAGTCCTAAATACTGCCCCTGATTTATGTCACTCTGGCACACCACACCAGCTTCAGTGTTACAGTTTGGTCTCCGGACGCTCTTTGCAGACTGGCAAACATGAATACCTTTCATGAGATGACCTGTCTCTAGGCAACAGTCTAAACAATAAATGGAAATATTATCAAAAGTGCCATGTGCAAAGCATGAGAAGCAGCAGTTTTTTTACAGATCTAGTTCTGTGACATAAGAAAACATGTTTGTTTGGTACAGACCCGAGGAAATGTCACATTATGATTTTAATGTCACATTTGTTCAATAAAAAATGATGATGCAAAAATCATAATTCCCACTACTTGTGAATTGTATTTAAATCATATAATCTCTCTAAATAATTGCAGTATGATGATTATTTTACCGTATCACACAGCCCATGGCAACATTTACTTCAGAGATTTTTTTTAATAACTTGTCAAATGAAGATGAGACTTCTTAATTGCTGTGCACCAAAATATACTGAAACCTGTTGAAAGTTGTTGCTTCTTGATGAATTTAGTATAATCACTATGCTAATTGCCAATGATATAATATTTTACTACTATATCTTAATATGTAGTTTATGCACTGTAAATGTAATAAAGAGATGAATTCATCTCACTGTTCAGTGCAGTCTGCTCAGGATGTTATGAGTCATAATGCAACTTGCAGTATAACTTAACAAGGCTCCTAGGACTCGCCCTCACACCGACCGTTAACTTTATGACGTGATAACATTTGAATATTTGGCAGTGTTCCAGCTCTCTCTGACAGCTGACAGTGGCACAAGCAGCCTCCTGTAACGCTGCTATACGCAAAACCGTAGTGTCAACCACTAGCAAGTGGCACTGCCAAATTCGTCTGCGCGCCTTCGTCATATTCACAGCGGAAGTGACGGACTCGCAGGGATAGTCGGTGAGCTACTGTAGCCGGCGTGCTCACCGTTAACATGCTAGGCAAGTGGAAACATGCTAGTGCTCGTCAGTCACTGTCGCTGTTGTGCAATCTACCCCCTTCTAGCATTTTGTTCTCAGGATCATTTTAGTCAATAAAGAATGATTTAAGAAGGGGGAGGTAGTTGGACAGTTAGCAACAAGCTTGCTGTCTGTTAGTTCTGTGTAAATCCAGCTCTTGTGATTACATTGAAGTGAATTTAACGTTTTGCTGTTATAATTTCTAGTAACAGGGCCAAACATATCAATCCATTATTTGGGATGGCTAAAGTTGTGTGTTGGCAAGTGGTTTTGCGACACTAGCTAGGGGATTGTGGTTCAATTCATATTGTATTGATTATATCATATTATTTGGCCAGACGTGTCACAATTGTATGGAATCTTTCAGCTTCTCTTCAAGTGGACTTTGCAAGTGTAATCAAAGATTGTACTGTGTTTTGTTGTCTGCAATTAAAAACTACTGACGTACCCATATGCTCTTATTGACCAGGATATGAATGACTAAATGAGCCTAGGTCTGTTAGTGTTCAGTCAAAGTTGAATCCTGGATATACTTGAGTCAGAAACACTCCTCAGAGTGACTGGAAAGTAGATGGCCTGTGTTGTGTGAGCATTGGCAGAGGTTTCCGCACTCTACTGAGTCTGGTGGCTCAGACTAAAGCAGAGCACTCTCGCAGACGTCCACCTGTTGCTGCAAAGGCAAAACGAGCTCATGTTATTAATCATCAGTCTGTGACATTTTGATTAGATCTGAAGCAACCTACTATCTAAAACTGAAATATGTTAGACGCGTTAGCTGCTGTGTCCCTCTCTGAGGCCTTTTCCTCTCCTGGAAAGCCTTTCTTTTTGTTTTGGGTGGTGGAGAAAGGAGGGGGAGCATTGGTTTTGCAGGAAGGATGTGAGTTTGCTGAAGAGCTTTTACACAAAGAAAATGTCCCACATTGTCTCCAGGGCGACGGCGGTTGCCAGATGGAGCAGGTTTTTTTCACCCTTGGTTCCTAAATGGCAGCTTTACTCAGGCAGTTGGTTTTAACATGGTCCGGCTCATTTATTCATTCAGGATTATCATCTTTGCCGTCATCCAACACCAAACTCAGACGGCTCTAAATGCCAAGTGTTACTTATTGATGTGCTGGTGCGCTCTGTGGATTTCAGTGACATAAAGTGCATTGTGTTGCCTCTGACCCAGCGAGGGGACTGCAGTGTGTGGCTGTAGCTGCTTTTAATCAGAGAGTGACTCACACTCCTTCATAATACTCAACAAGACTGTCCCGCATGTGTGTGTATTATAAATTAAAGGAAGAATGTGTGCGTAATGGCAAACGGGGTGGACAGCAGAGACAGCGCTGTCAGAGGGTGTGGTATATAGAATGTAATGATGTCATTGTTTTGTATGTCTTCACCCAAAGGGCTCTATGAATGTTTCTGGAGATGTTTTCTTAACACACTGTGCAAAGTAATGCAGTGATGGCAGCGCTCACCTCATGTACTCTGATTCTACTTGACCTGCAGTGGAGTTATGTTGCTGCAAGCTAGTCACATGGCTCAAATGTAGAGATTAAAGGTGCTGTAAGAGATCTTCTTTTGTTAAAATAAGTGTTAAAT
>NW_023339652.1:16989178-17006375 GCF_004916995.1 Morone saxatilis | reverse complement strand
AGGCAGCAGAATTTCAGTGTGGTGCTTTTGGGAGGAAGGAGGAGACTGCTAACTGCAATAACTGACAGGAAGTTAGACAAATATTGATTTAGCTAACAGTGCCTTTAAAAAAAATTTAAATTTTAAATGGTAGTATTATTATATAATTGCAATATTATATAGCACATTTTTGTAGCAGAATTGATTTACTATAGAACATTTTTAGCTTAAAAAGCTCACAGAGCTTGTGAATAAACCTCAGTAGGAAAAGTGTAATGCCAGAAAACACCATGCATCAGAAAGACGTTTCCTTGGTAATAACTTCCTCTCTCAGATGCTTGCTTTAGACCAAATTGTATACCTCATTTTGAACGTAGCTACACATTCTGCACACACATACTGTGCGCGCACACAAAGACGCATGAAAACACACAAGGCTCTGAGCTCTTTTGTCCCGAGTTGCTGCAGTCGCCGTGGAAACCGCCTGATGTCGTGTCACTGTGGTTTGGAAGCGAGCAAACGAGAAGCTGTGGTCTGGTTCAGCACCAAGAGGATGTGTAACACACACACACACAGAGCCTACACACACAAGAGCTACACACACACTTCAACTCTGACTGCCATTATTCACATCACATGACCTGTCGGCCTCCTTCCATCCTGTGTCACAGTGTCACTGCTAGTAGTCATCTGTGTGAGGATCATCGCCAGCTCTCTCACACACACACACACACACACACACACACACACACACACACTATGTTTGACCCACATTTCCTCCCCTTCTCCCGCCCTTTCATCCTCTTCAGGCCTGCCTCTCTTTCTCATTTAAAGTTGTTTTTTTTACCTCTATTTGCCCAGGTTATCTGACCATGTCAGACTAAGCCTCAGCGGTGCCTCAGTTGTGTTGATCAGTTGTTCTGTTCTGGTGGATTGTGGCTGGCATGAGGCTCTGATTGTATCTGTGGTTTGCAGCAAGACAGATTTCTTAGTCCAAGTCTTATAAAACATGTAAATAACGCTCTCTTTTGCTTTTAACATGTATTTTTTTGCTCAGGTGATATGCCTGTAGTCAGAACTAGGGATTGAGAGGAGCTGGAATTCAAACCAAATGCATCTCACAGTCTAAGTTGAATGTATTATGCAGTGTTAGCAGATGCAAGGCCTGTATGCTAGCTGGACTATTGTGTATGAAACAAAATAATCTTGGTTGGCTAACCAGGAAGCATGGGAGCCTGATTTGGCTGTTACTGGCTGCTTACAGAGAGTTCAGCAGTGCCCGAAAAGCCTGTTCACAGGCTGCCGACGGAGTGTCTTTGGTTGCTCAGCACTGTAGGGGCTGAATGCACTGATTGTGACTTGCTGATTGTGTTTCTCACACAGTGAACACACGGCTGCGGTTGCACTGCTTACAAGTGCAATACAGTGCAGTAATCTTGCAGCAATAAGTAGAGTTGTCTTGTCAAGTGTGCCAGACGTGTTAAATCAGGTTGGTGGTGATTTTTGAGGCTGTAGTTTGTTGTGTTTGTAGTGTTTTTTTGTGGTCACTGTTTTTCTTTTAGTGTTTTTTTCATTGTGCTTTTTGTTGTCGTAACTTGAGACACGCATGGTGTTTGCATGAGCTTTTATGGTGAGGGAACAGATCTGTGCACGTCACTCCACACAGTTCTGTGAGAAAGCATGGTCATTTCGACGTGTTGTTTCAGCAAGATGATGCATAGATACAGGCTGTCCAGGAGGAAAAAATGTGGAAAGTGGATGCAAAGGCCCCTAAACATGGACTGTGGTGGAAGATGCAACAGCGCAGTTGTAGAGATATAGATCAAGCCTCAAAATGACACTGCTAGCCTTCCAGTCAGTGTTACCCAACAGGTCTATCTGATATCTGGATGTCACTCCATTCGTTCCATATTCCTCTCACACAGGACTGATAGTGAGCTTTTGGACACCGCTGTCTTACATCATCAGCACCTCTGTTATGCAGTCATGCCTGCAGACTTTTACACCTGCTACTTACACACACCCAGTGTGGACGTTTGCCAAATCCGCTGCCAAATGCATTCACCCAGGGCTGTATCATTGTGGTTAAAAGGAAATTATAATTAATCACAACTAAATGACTTTAATTGTGATTGGTGGTAAAAGGAGCACTAACTCTGTACTTTCAGAGCTGAGTATCAAAATCAGGACTATGTCGAACAGCAGCAGGTGGTCCTAGTGAAATGTGTGTCATTAAATGTGTTTAATGATGTTTTTGTGACCTCTTTAGCCCAGTGAAAGAAGAAAAGCTTAATTAAAGATGAGATGCTTGATATGTGGAATAAAACATGAGTAGAAATGTCACAACATCCCAACGCCAACTTGCAGAAATCATTGATAGTTGACACTGATAGTTTGACACTGCTGTGTGCGGTGGCTCCTTTGCACACAGCCTGCTGAAGCTTTGCCAAGTCTAGAGTCATTCAACTGGATGTGAATAAAAAGCAGTGGGTGTGGCATGGAGGAGACCCATATAGTGAGGTTTTAGTCTGATTCTGCTTCTGTTATTGTGGTCCTGGTTCAGGCCTGCCTCATTGTCACATTCAATGTCCCTTGCTTTAGGGGTGATTAATAATTGCCCTCTTTGGGGTGATTTATTGGAGAATTATCAAAACATTCTCCTGAGAGGTAATGACCAGCTTGATACAAAAGAAAATATAATTACCAATGTAATCACATTATCTTTATGTGATACAGTATCTAGTCATTTCTGATACAGATATCTGACTGATTTCCCATCAGTCCACTTCAAACAGCTCACCTGCAACTTTAATTTCTGTTGAGAAATGATGCAATTGTGCAGGTGGGCATATTGCACAGTCTCTCTGTGAAACAGCTTATCTCTTTCAGTGCAATCTTGCAGAATCGTCTGCAAACAATTAGTAGTATTTGTTTAAACATTTTCATCAGAGCTTTTTTTATTTCACTATTATCAGTCATACATTAGCTGTGGTTTCACTCGGTGCTACCTTTGTCTTTCCACCAGTATTGATATGGGTGTGCTTCTTATATCCACACACTGTACCTGGTACATAACTGTCACTTTATTTACAAAATTCAAATTTGATTTCATGTTCCAGTAAGGCTGCAGGTTTTATCATGAACAATTAGATTTCATAGAACATCAGGTTCGTGACCTGCTTTTGCACTGCATGTTAGCGGAAAGAGTCATGTTGAGCTTTTGCTTTGCTTAAACACAGTGAAACTATAGTATAGTGGGCTACATATTAAATGTGGATGTATAAAATAAACTGCCAGGCAGCATGTTCTCTCTCTTCCACTGTTTGTTTGTGACATTAGAAAGAGCCCTGCAGGCCATCACACAAGCTCAGAGCTGCTGTGTTGTCCGACACTAACCAGAGTAAGACTTCATTGTGTTTCCTCTCTAAAACATGGCACAAAGCTGGCTTCTTGAGGTTATTTTGTGGCAGTCGTCATCAGGATTTAGTGTAGACCCTTCTGTGTTTGGTTGCACACTGCTCTGCTAACAAACAGCATCCAGTGACACGCAATAGTTTTTCTGCAGGAGCTGGAAAAAATTAGATTTAATAACGGGTAGTTTGATCCAGGCAGTCTGAGCGGCCAAAGACACATTCCATCTACAGTAATGAATCCCAAAGAGCACAACAGTCCTAAATGGTTGAGCTCTTGTGGTAGATCTGACTTTTTATTCATTCTTTATTTATTTGTGTGTACTGCAATAGGACCATTTCAGGCAATAAATGTTGACAGATTGGATATGTAGAGACCAAATCAAACCAGGCATGTAAAAACATGTCTTGGCTCTGATCATTGCTGATGTGTACACAGTTGCTGCCTTAAATACTTGAGATTGGCTCTCCTCCGACCCCGTGATAACAGCGGTTTATGTTACCCTAAAATCACACTGCAATGAGCCTTCCTACTCCTGAGCAGCAAGGGTAAACGGCTCCAGCCATCTCTACACGTAGGATCAAATACAAGACGCACTGAGCTGCTGCAGTGTTTATCTGATCCCTGATCAGTTCAACCACTGCATGCTCTGTGTAGGTGAGAGCGCAGTGATCTTTATAGGTGAGGGGGTGGCATGAGTTAGAGCCTGTTAACACAATAAAACTTTTGTCTGGCCCATAGTGCATGAATATAGTTCCCTCGTGTTTGTGTTGGTTCTGGATAGTTGTTAGCCACTGCTAACTTAACTAGCATTTGGCATTTTTGAATTGGGCCCTAACATGTGGGGTGTCCATACAAATCCCTGTTTATTAGTGGAGGTCCAAACATTTGTGGCAAACTTAAAAATGCTCCAAGTGGTGTAGAATGATTTGTGCGCAGTGACAGTGTAAAGGGAGACGCTACGTTAGAGCCAAACTAACCTTATTTTGTTCCCGTAAGAGCTGAACAGTGGTTAATTTTTATACAAGCACAAACATCCCTTACACTCACTCACCTTAAGTTAGGAGTCCCGGGCTGACCTCTGTGCTCGCAGTAACCTGCTTAGTTTCACTTTGATATCCATCTGTTGGATCAGCACTGTGAACTTGGAGCTTCTGTCAAGCGTTTGAATTTGGGAATTTCTACAGTGTCATACAGCTTGTTCTTGCCGTAGCCTCTTTATCTCGACATTTTCAATTAGGTTTTGTGGAACGCTGACTTGTCTGGCAGCTGCCCATATCAACCACCAAATCCAATGATCTCAACCTTTAGCCAAACAGATATGAGACATTATGCAAGCCAGTGTTTCAAAAGGAGAATTTGTACCTTGGGACAAACATTGTTAAAGCAGAAATACTCACCTGTTGAAAAGGTTTGTGTTCAGAGCAAACATGTGCATCAGGGTTGCATAGTCTTTTTCTATTGGGTCCATCGCTGTTTGAGTTTTGCATCACACCGAATCCTGGCTTTAGTTTGATGCCAGAAGTGGTTCCAGTCCTGTTAGAAGCAGGTTGATACGGAGGTATTGGTGCAGCTCACTGTTCGTTCTGTGCCCGTTGCAGCTCCTGCAGAAATTGTTACAACTGCAAGGGTTGCTTTCCCTTTTTGTTGCCCGGTGGACTAGCCCAGAAAGGCCATAAATGAGGGGTTATAGACTCGTAATTTTATTTCAGCTTTATGAGCTAGTCCGAGGCGGGATATTCTCAGACTGCTGCTGGCACTGCAGCTCCAAGTGTGCTCTGCTAATAGTGAACCCTAGATCATACACGTTCTAGTGGGAGCAGACATGACTCAAGTTCCTCAAGACAGGAAATAGACTCTGCAGAACTTTGCATACTTGACCAGTAGCAGGTGGCGGCGTATTAAGGTGGTGGTGAATAAGTGGTGAACTGATGAGGCTGAGAGAGCAAACATTTAAGGCAAAGGAAGTGAATCTTTTTGGTCGCTTCAACTAAACGTACATGCCAAATCTGATTTAGTTGGATTTTAGGTTGTGCTAATTTAACCATATGTGCGTTGGTAGCCAACACAGTAAACTTTGCTTGTCTGTAACAGCAAGTTGTCTGATACTGAGCAGTCATAGGGCAGCAAACTTCAGGAAGTATTTACACATCATTTTGGGTTAAAAAGTGAATCCATTTTGAAATGTTTATTGTAACAGCTATGTACGTCTGTTGTGCTTATTGTATTCAACAGGGAAGACTTATAACCAACAGGCCGAGAGCCATCGATAAAACCTGCATTATTATGGAAAATGCTAAGAAAAACTGACATGTAAAATAATAACTTTGGTGACTGTCTCCATTCATGTTTCCTCTCTATTAATCAGTCGTACCTGATGTATGGCTAGCTGCGCTGCTAACAAACACAGTCCATCATTTTCAACCCAACTGAAGTTGTTTTTTTCTTTGCCAAAAGAAAAAGTGTTTGCTGGTAGGACTAACCCTGGCCACTGCTTATAGCTATGTGACTAACTCAGATCGCAATATATTGGTTCGTAACCCCTGTATTGTAATATGTACATATTGCCAGATTCTTGCCAATGCGAAGCCCTGCAAAGAACACAAAGGAGCTGCTCTGGCAGATCAGAATAAAAAAAAAGACAATAGTCAGGACTCAGTGAATGAACATTCACTGAAACAGCATGTTGAGCAGCTTGTCATAGAACGATACAGTGTGATTTCAGCTACAAATGGAAACACCCTTGTCTTTTTCTGTAATTTCCTTTTGTGTAACTACAATATTTTGAAAGTTGTGTAGTAGTTGAAATATGCAGTGGTTGTAATTTGTTTTCAACCATTGCACACAGTCCCTATCTTGCTCTGTGCTCATTTCTCTGTAATTGCTGCTTTTCTGAAGTCAATTGGAAGCCTTTGAGCCTTGTTTACACTCTATAGATTGCTTTTTTATACACGCACCTAATCTTGACATTGTTGGGTTACAGTGAAAATGAACCTCTTGTGACGAGGATACACTTGTTGTATCTAGCATACCTCTCTGTGGACCAGCTCGGTGCAAGGACTGAACTGGGTCCAGTTTGTGTTGAGGGTTTCTTTATTTCAGGGGAAATGAGTACTGTGTGTTGGCTGTCTGTGGTCATGAGGCCTGCGTGTCACTCCCAGCATCCTCCTTTTCTGGCTCATTCGTACACTCCTCCCTCAGCTGCAGGATGTCCCGCTTTAACTGGCCAAATGATCCCCACCCTGCCCGACCATTGGCCGACACCGTCTCTGCTCCTGCCTCGATTTGCGCTGTCACACTGTTTGTGTGTGTATTTTCTCAATGTGTGTGTGTGTGTGTGTGTGTGTGTGTGTGTGTTCCTGACACGCCTACAGCTCGTCATCCACCGACGAGATATTGTCACAGGACAGAACATATGGCCACACCAGGCGGCATGTGTGCTGCTTATGAAAACCGTGTCTAAGGAGGCAGTTGGGAGGTGACATCAAGTCCCAGCATGCATTAGCTCTGCTGCAGATGATTCATCACAGTGTACCGAGAGAGTTGGCTAAGTCAAATGTTCTTCCGTGTCATAACAATGCAGACTGATTCATTTTCACCTCTTTTAATAATCATTATGCAGCCGTCTGTTAAGCGCTTCGCAGCTCTGTTGTGTGAAATGGTCTAAATTTAGTTGGTTATTTCAGTTGTGGTATGTCTATCACAGACAGAAACCGTGTGGATATTTGAATTACTTTGTCTGAGGTTGAAGGTCCATTTTGGTCCCATAAAAGGATATTGTTTGTCTACAAGTAGAACTGCCATTAAATTAATCGGCAAATATTTTGATAATTGAGTCATTTTTTTGAAGACAAATTCTCTGATTTCAGCTCTTAAATGTGAACTGTTTCTGGTTTCTTTAGTCCTCTATGACATTAAATGACACCCAGTGGATTTATCAATAATGAAAATAATCGTTAGTTGCAGTTCTATCTACAAGTCTACGTGGTACTGACATTTAGGGCCTGTGTTGCCCAATTGATTGACGCCTACACATGTGAAATAACTACCAGTTTCTGTTTCATCTCAGCTTATCTATCTTATCTTACAGAACTGAGACACGGCGTTCGGTCTGCGGGTTCCAGTGATTTTTGAACGCTAGAACATTTAAGAGCAGGTCGGGGCTCAGGAAGGATGGCTGGTCAACTCCAAACAAAAAGAAAATTAACCTCTTGTCTCTGATGAATTGATATCAGGGCACCACTCCCACATATCCCTAGTTCACAAGGGAGAAGGGATGACTTTAGCATTTCCCTGTGTGTTTTGGGAGCTGGCCTACTTTCTGTTTGTGTATTGTCTCTGTGTCTCTGTGTATCTGTGCTTCTGTTTTAGTTCCCGGCTTGGTAAATGCCCACAGACTGTTGTTTTCTCGGATGCAGCATTTAGTCCAAACTGGACCAGGTTTGGTCTGGTGAAAACCTCGCCTTTATTTAGCATGGGATAATATTTTGTTTTGTGCAGTTTTTATGCTAGATTTACATCCTTTGTATTGGGAGGATAAGTGTATTCTCTGTGCTGGATGAATGCTGCCATTAAGCAGCCTGCAGGGCTTCAGATGGAACTAAGCTGAAAGACGGGCTTGTGGTGGTTACATAAGTCTGCCTTTGTGGTGTGATTGTGCCGCTGTGATGAGCCAGGCCTCGGCCAACAGTGGAAATGGCCTCATTAACTAGAAGCAAATAAGCATTTAACACATCTCACTACTGCGTAACATGCACATATCCACACAATAGGGCAAACAGCTGTAACTAATAGATGTTTCACATACTTAATCTGCCAACTTATTTATTAACAAAGTTTAAATGCGATACACGTTCTTTTAAAAATGTGATGTTCTGTGATTGTTATCATTAATGTAAGGCCTGGCTGAAGTTGTCAGAGTAGGGTGGGTCATGACTTCGCTA
Source organism: Morone saxatilis (assembly GCF_004916995.1). Classification (NCBI taxonomy): domain Eukaryota; kingdom Metazoa; phylum Chordata; class Actinopteri; family Moronidae; genus Morone; species Morone saxatilis. The sequence goes on along the minus strand of NW_023339652.1, from coordinate 16,998,042 downwards.
TCCTGGGTGCAGAGACACCCATAACCCCTGATACCTTGTTTTATACAGTATCAAAGGAATTTCACTGATGAATCGGTTAACTAAAAATAGCGATCCCAGAACTCCCCAAATGTATGATTTGAATGATTTTTGCCTAAAAAGCGAAAAAGATTCCCATTTATTTCCTGTCATTCTGCTAATTGATTAATCTACTATTTGTTTCAGCTTTAGGCTCTTTGTTGGAGAATTTATTTAAAATGTTTATTTTTATTTATATAATATTTAGACAAAGTTAAGATGATCATGTCCTGAAAGTTTTTTTTCCCTTTGCTAAAGTAATTGATTACTAAGTAACTTGGGGATGTTGAAGTTGCATTATTCTCTGTTGGTCCAGCACTACACAGCTCTGTATTAGAGTATTAGTACAGAATTGCTATCACAGTGCACGTAGCACTCAAAATGACACCAGGTCACAAAGGTAGAGGAGAACACGTGCCATTTTATGACTATACACCAGTCTCTAAAGTCATTGTGGCATGGTGTGGCAAAACCTACATTTTCTTTCAACTCTCATAGTTACAGCACAGTAGTTATAGCACAAAAAGACGAATGTCAGCGTGCTGATATGGTTTAGAAAAACTCAAAATAGCTTATTTAAAGAAACAAACAGACAACAAACAATGTAAAAAACATGGACTGACCTCTGTATTTGTCCCTGTCTGTGTCTCTCTGCAGTGGAGGGTGAAGGTCAAGGTCGCATTCTCCAGCGGTTTCCTGAGAAAGACTGGGAGGACAGCCCGTTCCCACAAGGCATAGAGCTGGTAAGTCAACACTTAGAGACATGTTCCAGTGTGGCTCAGTGGCTAGGACAAGGCACTTAACCCAGTCAGGGCTAGGGGTTCAATTCTCTGGGGCAGCTCAGTGGTTAGAGCAGACACTAACTTCCAGCTTTACAGGATTCCTAGTAGGTAATAATGCATTTATCACACTCTGAACTACATGAGAGGTGCTTTTGTGGCTGAATGTAAGAGCATCGGTTATGGATAAGGCAGTCTGGAAGGAAGGTTTCAGCAGTCCTACAGTGCTGTTATTTTGAGTGAAGCTTTTTATGCCTTTAATGAAACCGGTTCTTGTGGTTTGTCAGAGGTATACCCCCTCTAGGCTCAGGTTATTTATAGAGAGAAGAAAATGCATTTTTCTTACACATCAAGTGAGGAAACATTTGAACTTGAGAACCATAAGGGAACAATTTAACCCAGATGGCCTGATAAGAAAGTTGTGACGCACAAGGCTGAAATCTTTATCCACCAGCAGGGTATCTAAGGACTGTCATGTCACATTGTTTGTCCAACACAAGCCAGATCACATAATATTTGGTATGAAAATGCATGCTCCTCTGAGGATAAGTACTATTTTTAATGACCCCTTGACCTTTCCTCAAATGGCACTATTGAGGCAAACTTTTTTCACCATTATGGCTGTAAGAGTAGAAAAATAATCAGAATGTTGCTTGATAAGGCCAGTAACATTGTTATAGCATAGTGTAGTATAACACTGTTGTGAGGTGTAATGGACATTGTATCTAAGGAGTACTAATGGGGCTTAAGACTTAAATCTAGATAAATATATAAAATATTTTACCTGGAAGAAACTCAAATAAATGGATAGCCATTAGGGAATCTAGTGATAGGGAAATGTTTCTTAAATTTGGATGGCTGTCTATGAGATTTATTTTTCACAGAAGGGCCCAAAAAAGGGGCCGCATGTTCAGAAACTCAGCAGGATGGAGAAAGTGACGCCCTGATTATGGCTAAACTGATCCGATTCGTTGGATTGACCCTTTTAAAGGACCCGTGTAGGATTTAGTGGCATCTAGCATTGGGATTGTCTCAATCAAGCGTGTAGGAGAAACTACGGTGGCTGCGGAACTTGCAAAAACGCCAAAGGCCCTGTCTAGAGCGGTGGTCTTACATGGCGGTGGTCTTACATGGCGGCCTTCATAGAGGAGGGTCCACTCCCAGATCTTATTGTCAGGACATTACACACTAATGAAAATAGAGCTATGAACATTATATTCCATTTCTGACATGATGCTCCTAAATGTTACACACTGGACCTTTGAGCTGTGTTATAGCTTAATCTTAATCACATTTGCACAGGGACAAATTTTTCATTTTGGAAATAAGAGCACTGGTATCATGTCCGTACAAGCTATGGGCCAATATCTGAGTTTGGTCATCTCAGTCGGTATTGGGGGAGAAAAGTCAGATGGCGGCGTCCCTAAGATCCCTTTTGAGTGAGCATGGATTCACACATGGGTAAAAAGGTCATCTGGTTATCAGCGTATCCAGTCTGTGAATCCGATGTGAAACGGATCACTGACAATTGCTTCATAAACGTTTTTGGTGTGGATTGACTTAAGATAAAAGAGTCCATAAAATGGCACGTGTAACATGTTAACATATTCCAGTTACAGGCCAACTTCAGATCAAGTCAAGTCAGTGAGGCAACTATATGAATAATGACCATAACATAACAATCTCAACAAAAAACACTGCTAATATTGACTTTCTATTGTTTGTTCACCTCAGTCAACATTGTGACAGTATTGTTTGCTCCATTAGCATTTCATGTTTTGCAAGTAAATATTTGAAAAGGACATACCATAACTTCTTTAAACCAACTACATTGTGATTAGAAATGAGAGCAAAACATACTTCCACGTCTTCTCACATCCTTCAGGCAGAGCTTTGATGGCGTCGACATGTTATTCAACCAGACGGAAAGTTTTCAGAACCTGTTTTGTTGCGTTAATGATAGCCCAACCCAGGATGAATCACCCTAAGGTGCTGTAAGAACACGTGATTACTGCTGTCTGATATGTCATCCAGGATGTATACACTAATCTTTCTCCTTTTTTTGCCCTTTCTTCCCATAACCATCTAATTTCTAACCCATGTTCCTGTTTCCCTCTGGCCCCGCCTCTGCTATCACCTTTTCACCTCTGTCATTTCTTCCTCCACCTCCTCTCTAGTTCTGTCAGCCCAGCGGTTGGCAGCTGGTTCCTGAGCGGCAGCCTGCCTCCTTCTTTGTAGCAGTTTTGACTGACATCAACTCGGAGCGTCACTACTGTGCCTGCTTCACCTTCTGGGAGGGCCTTGACAACTCACAGGTGAGACAGACAGCTATTCAGTGTCTTGGGGATCTGTGTGATCTGTAGTCCCAGCTGGAGGTACAGCAACAATGCAATGATCCCTCACTGGTTTCCCATCTAGATTCCAAGACCGGTGCTGGGTTGTGTGCCTATTTTGGCAAAGCGGTCATGTGACACCCTAGGACCCATAAATACTGTTTTCCTGAATAAAACATCCTGAGCTCTACACATATTAAAAAAGTGCTCTTTGAATTAGCACTGTTTATAATAGGTGCAGTAAATGTGCATTATTTAACATGTTTCTATGTCCTATGGAGGACAGTAGAGTATGTGGATATTATAGGATAGGATACACTTTTAATGTTCCCGTCCATCCTGCAGTTCCACAGAAGATCAAAGATTCATGATTCATGTGTGGGCAGTCGGCCAGACTCAGCCAAAGAAACACACTTTTTTGGAATAAAAATATTGCATCCATTCATGATTTTTTTGCTTTCCAGCCATGAACACTGATAACTGGCTGTAGTGGAACACATGGCCAGGAGGCACTTCCACTGGGGACTGAACTTGAATTGTGCTGCTGCAACACCCATGTGTGACTGTAGTTATATCTGTTCCTCTCTGTTCAGCTGCAGAAGGCCGAAGCCAGCGAGGTGGACGAGGTGGACGAGGTGCCGGCCGTCGTCCAATCAGCTCAGGTCTTCGCCCCCAAGAGCCTGGTGCTGGTGTCCCGACTAGATTACACCGAGGTGTTCAGGGTACGACGCGAACAATACTTCCAAATACACAAACAAAGGCCAAAACACAATAGTGAACAATATCAATATAAATAGCATATAATGAAGGAATAAAAGCTTTATTGCATGATATTGTTTTTTTTTATTTTGATAGCATTTACAGCCTTCACTTTAATTTCCAGTACAGGAAATATTGTGTTATGTTGACCTATGACCTCTGTGTCCTTCCTTCTTGATTGAACAGAACTGTCTGGGTCTGATCTACACCGTCCATGTAGACAGCCTGCCTGTCCCCTTGGAAACGGTGATTGGAAATCTCCTCACTTGTGTCATCCCCATTGCTGGAGGCTCCCAGGTAACTGCTGACCATCCATCTTCATTCTCACACAGACACCCGCACCAACTGCAAAGGCGAAGGTCATGACCTCATACAGACTAGAGCTGCTGCGAGCAGCTTACAGATAAACTGTGACACCATTCTTTAGTTGCTGTTACAACTCTTTGGCTTTGCTGGGTGGTACATACTCTTACTGTACATTACCCCATGCCTTGCTCAGCAGCGCAGCTTATTCAGGCAGTAAGCAGTGTAGAGAAGTAGAGCTTGACGCAGCCTGCTAGTAGAGCACCTTGTTCAGCATGAACAGCTAGCTCTGACTGCTAGCATCGCTAACTTGCATCCATGTTAGCTTGTTACAAGAGAAAAATATAAACTGTTGTTGGAGAGGTTTGGACCCTGTTTTCATGTGTATATGTTTGTGTATAAAAGAGATGATGTTTATGCACAAGCAGAAGTGCTTATAAAGTGCCTGCACATTTCTTTGTGCATGCGTTGAATCATTTATGGATTACTATCTGAGAGAGTCGTGGGGGTTTGAAGTTACATAAATCCTCTTCATAGAGCTGGCTTTACAGCAGCTCCCTAGGGGGCAGTGCCATATACAGCTCAAGCCGTCTTGTAAACACACTTTAGTGTAGATGTTTTAGCATCATTTCAGTTCATTTTTATTGTTGCGGGCTTACTGAGAGACATTAATGTTAAAGCTTTGCCAAACACATAGACGTCTTTGTGGATGATAAGCGCCACTTAACAGATGTAGACTGAATCATCACATTTTGCAAGCGATGTTGGCCATGGAGGAAAACAACAATCCTTCCATTTATAACCAGATAAGCAAAAGAAACATGTTTGTGTTTTCTTTTACATAACATTTTATATCTGAGATACCAACTCAATACTTACAAAGAAGCTTCACTCTTTTTTTTTCATTTGCATATATATATATTTGTAGACCTGCTGGATATGTGGAATAAGCATCAGTGTGTTTCCTTCATGCTAAAGTCCCAGCAGCATTGTGTGAGAGCACATTTGGGTATTTTGAACAACTTTTCATTACATTTTATGGATTTTCTTTTTTATTTCTTTACGATTTCTCTCCACTTTACACATTTTCATATATTTTGTAAGAATCATGTTTTTTTTCTCACCTGCAGAAAATAGTAACTTCTTCAAGTAAACTAAATAAGTGTAATAGGAATGCTATTACACTTATTCATGCCTGTGGTGCACATACAGTGTCCTATTTTGTCTAAATGCACATCAGCTGAACCTTCCCACTGTGGTTTCCCAGATGTTATAACCCATGTGTGTCATCTTTTTGTGCACTTTACTGTACACTGGTTCCTCTGTGTTACAGATAAATGAGTCCCCAGTTTGTAGTTTAGACAAGGTTCCTCAGGCCCTGGCCTGTGACTGGCTGCTGGCCTGTCTCCAGGTAACTTTACCGTTCTGCAAGCTTCACCAATCAACAACCAGCTCAATGTGATTGATTCTGTTAATCAAACAGACCAGAGTTGTTTTCTTTTCTTAAAGGAATGTGTTCTTTCTTGCAGTCATTTCAAATCATGCGTGATTGATGGTGCTTCAGCTATTTTTTACCTGCTTTTTTATGTGTTTTGTGGTCAAACAGTTTATACAGGATCATGTTAATCATTTCAAACATTTCATTTCCTTTTTTTCTTCTATTATGTTTGTCATCAACTTGATTTATTGCAGCAATGAATAATGATTTTGGAACAATGATTATTTTCATGTTGTTTCCTCACTCTTAAAACACATACACCCAAGCACATTCAAACCCGTTGCTGTGCAGGTCGTAGTTCAGTTGCTGGGTGACCATATGGGATGGCAGATGGCCTCCTACCGGGCAGCGCAGTGTCTGAATGAGAGAATCAGATCTAATCAGTATTAACACACATACAGACCCAAACAGCAGAGGCTAATGCGCAGCTCTCCTCACACACTAACACACATCTGAAAACACAAACACAGGCCAAACTCAGTGCTTTTTCACTCTCAGCCACACTGATGGATTCTGACTAAAATGTTATCATTATAGAGATACTTATACTTACAATGAAATGTATAATGTAAGACACACACTGTCTCCCTCAAACACCCTTATAAGCACACAGCTTGTTGAGGCCCTTTATAAATGAGTTTGTGCTGCTTCCATCCAGCCAAGCACAAACAGTTCTGTTCTTCTGACTCAAGAGGAGGACAGGCCACTTGGAAAAGAGTAACACACAAACACACACATTCCTAGAACTGTTTAATCACACAGGACTTTCCCATCAGCTACACCAAATGTCTGTCATTATCACAAGTGTGCCTGTCAACCTCTGCCCAAACACACACAACACAATGGCTCCAGCAACGTGACACTGAAATCATCATCTGCTATCAGACATATTGTCATGGCAACACTGTCACACACCAAACAGATAATCCTCTAACCTTCTGCAAAGCAAGACTTGTATTTAATGTATTTGTGAATATGTGTTTGTGAAAATAGTTAAGCAATTGTGCCAGGTAGATTACCTGTGATATTTGTGTCAGGATATATTAACATTGTATGATAAATGCTCTTGTTGCACAATCAACCAACACTTCTAAGTTTCACACTACTCAAAACAGTTTACTTGGAAGAACCTTGGTAAATTTCTCATAAAATGACCCAATAAGCATTTGTTAGTGACACATTCAAACAGGTTTGGAAATGGTTTTAAATTTCTATACAAAGATGAGCGAGTACACCACTATCTTGTCTGTATCTGTACTTGGAGTGGGCGGGTCCTAAACAGGAAGTGAGTGGGGCCAACTCGAAGTTGCTAATTTAACCCGGAAATTGACATGGGTTGATCAGAAGTTGGTATATTTATTTTAAAAACTCTTCAGAACAGCCACAGAATTGAGCTTAAGGGCAATATTTTTATCACAATGGCAATTTACAGAAGAAGTTTTTTTTTTTATTAAAGTTATATAAGGTATAATATTTATTATTTAATAGAGAACAGATATTGATCTTGATCTTTCATTCTTAGAAAACAGATATTGACGTTGACTCTTTCATTCTGGTGATTATCTACTATTATCTTTACCGGATATTAGTTTCAGCTGAGAAGTCACTGAGCACTAATTTTGATCTCAGTTGATAATTTTCTAAACCCTTCCCCCGAATAGGTCCAGCTGTGTACATGGAGTTATAGTTAAAGTCATACTCCATAAATAAAGCATGAATGTTAGTTTATTTTTTTCCGCTCTACCAAAAAGAGTAAAAGTAGATGGAATGGATAAACGGTGTGTTTGTCTGTTCTAATTTAAGCTCCCAACGTTAGCATGTCCAGCTATCTAGCTTGCTACAGTGGTATCTTAGCACCACTCAGATTCTTATTCCACATTTTGTGTCGCAGTGTTTGTCACACACATTGGTTAGTCCTCGTCCTAAAAGCCTTTTTTTCTTGTAACATTAAAGGTTACAGTAGCATTGTAAACTGCATAATAGGACAGTTTGAGAAAGGAAAGCGTAGCAACAGTAACTAACTGCCACGTAACCCTGGGCTGCCTTTTTTATATGGAGCAAACTGTCAACATCTATCTACAAAAAAGTGCACTAAAGAACAGTTCCAGTGCACTGCTGTGCAGCATGTGAAGTAACTGTACAGATGAACAGTGTATGACATCGTTTGACCTGCAGGATGTTACAACACTTAAGTCATTTATCTGAGTAGTTTACACAACCCTAATATGAAGTGAACTGCAGGCTGTTGGCCTGATGTCAGAAATGGTGAATTATAAAAGCAGAGCAGCGGGGTGATCTTGTGGTTAGGAGGACCATCCTTAACACAGGGAGGTGACAACGTTTAAGGCATCCTTTCTCGTCAAGTCCCCTGAATCCCGGAAAGCTGTACACGACCCTGACCTATGACCTGTGTGTGTGGTAGTGTCAGATTTCCCCATGGTGGGAGGAGACTTTTATTTAGGATGGAAGAAAGTCAAGTGCTCATTTTACCATCCATTAGTGATTGAGCTGTTACTGGAATATGTTTAAATCTGTCTCTTAAATGAATTCATGTGGCAGAGGGAATTCCAGTCCCTGTTTCTGGACACAGTCTGTCACACCGCCAAGAGCTCTGTCAGTTTCATGTAGTAGTAACACATTACAATTTTAAGGCACACGCTTAAAACTGAAAGTTGCGTAAGTAAGTAAGTAATTCTGTGGAAAGTCATTGCCACTTTCTGTTAGTCGTGACACGTTTATTCTCACGTAGGCTGCGAACTTCAGTTTTTCCCTTTTCACCTCTCTGTTATCGCAGTGCCTCTGAGCTTGAGGTTGGCAGGTGATGTCAGTACAGGAACTCTGCTGATTCCAGCATCGGTTGAGTACCTTTTATGGTTTAAAAACGGGTATGTGGTGTTGGAACCTGTGGTCAGATGTTTTCACTTTTGAAACAAAGATATCTCAGCTTTGGGAATCCCCGTACCATGCCAGTGTTAGTGTTACAGTGTAAATCCAAAACCATGTGAGGATGTAGGAGGTTATTTAATAGCTTCTGATAGATCCCCGTTTGAACTTCTCGTCCCTCACAAGACAAAGGCAAACACAGTCCTCAATGAGGCTCCTCCTCTGTACCTTTTATAGTGTGTGTGTGTGTGT
>NW_023339652.1:16988793-16989036 GCF_004916995.1 Morone saxatilis | reverse complement strand
GAACCTAGCAGTACTTGTGTTGTTGTTGCTCTCTCTCTGTGTTTATTTGGAGTAGAAGGACATAATGAATCATCTGTTGCCGTTATTGTGTTGCCGAATGCTAAATGATGGCTTTACTTTGTTTTGCATGTGTGTTTCTCATGTCCAATGTTGCACTCATCCTATCTTTTTTTACACAGCAGTCATCTTGCCGTTCACGTTTATGATGTTATTGTTTGTGCAGCTTACTTGTTTTGCCATGCT
>NW_023339652.1:16974822-16988693 GCF_004916995.1 Morone saxatilis | reverse complement strand
GCGTGTGTGTGTGTGTGTCTCTGCTGGGTGCTTGTGTAGCCGGGCCAGGAGGAGAGAGAGGAGAGTTTGGTACGCCAGCCTGACTTCATTCTCCCCTCACCACCAATCAGCTCTGAGCTTCCTCAGCTTCCTTTACTCCACCCATTCCCCTCAGCCAATCCACACACACCTCATATGGCAGGAGAACCAATCAAAAATGCTTTGATACTGACTCAATATGTGACCAACAACTGATCATTCATTTCATCTGATTCAAGGCTCTCAACTTGACCCACGTAGTCACAAACATTCTGACTTTTCATACTGATACTTGGTTTGTTTCATTCATGTGACCATTGCAGTTCTGTTGAGGATATGAAATGGAAACTATGAATAGTGGTAAAGGTAACTTTCAGATCAGTGTACTGTGAACAGCATCAGTCAAGGTGCTTTATTTAAGGACTGACACAGTCTAATCAGGAGGAGCAAGAAAAAGTCATTAAGATAGATTTAGATAAATGTATAAGAAAAGGTTGTCCCATCAACTTGGAGTTCTTGTTTTTCAACTGTCACAATGTAGTTTATCCCACATCTGCCTGCCAAGGACTGAAACATTCCCTTTGTTCCCTGGCCAAAGAGTGCATTATTGTAATAACCGCACAGTTTTAATGTAGCATCTTCAGAACTGTTTTAAATTAGTCCTCATGGCTGGAAGGCTACAGTCTCTCCTATTTGTTAAAGTAAAATACTAGCTAAAAGGTTAGTTATATTTAACCATATTTAGAGTCTAAAAGTGTAATTGCCATTTCTGCCTCCCAAGGACTCTCAACACTGTGGAATGCTCCCCAATGTTTCCAGCCCAAATTTTCTTTTTGTCAGGTACAGACATACTGAAAGAAAGTTTGAAACCTTTTAAGAAAGATGTTGCATGTTTTTTGTACACTGATCCTACTTCTACCACTTCTACCACTGGAATAAATGCACAAATAAATGCACAAAAATACAGTTCTATACAAGGTCGTGATGTGTTTATATACAGACATACAGATATAGACAGAACGTAACAGACTGGATCTTTGACTGATTTTATTTATGATATACTGATCTTTCCGGATACAGGTCTTTGTCCAGATTAACACTTCTCTTTAAGTCCCCCTATTTAGCATATTTAGCATATTTAGATACGTTAATGAAAATTTAGATCTGCTTACAACACCATTTTATTGTGTTATATACCAAACATTACATCTTTATATGCTGCTTATGACTGTTGTAAAAGGGGACTTAAAGTGTTGCCAGGTGAGTAAAACTGTGAACCTGGTGTTGGCACCACCTTAGTAAACTTTTTTGACACCTTCAGTTGTTTATTACCCCCAGCAAGCTTTAGAGGCCTGTAGCCTTCCAGTTATGAGAAGCCATTTAAAATAGTGATGAAGATGCTACATCCGAGCCATGTGGATATTGCTACAAATGCTTCAAACCTCTCCAGCCTATCAGAACTAAATATTCTCTCCAGTAATGTAAGACAACTGCACATCTGCCTCTCATTATCAAACTTTAAAATCCAAACAATGAATTGAACCCACCTGATGATCAGATGTTGGATCACAGAATTGAACTGCTAACCGCTCGCCTATGGTTGCTGACGCTGCTGCTGCTGCTGTAGAGAGCATGAAATAATGCTGCACCGTTCCCTCCCAGCTAGCCTACTGCACACACCGCCATACTGACTGGGTACATTTGAACTCCTTTTCAGAAACAAATTGCCAATCCAACTGTTTTGTGAAGCCTGAAAGCCCTCTGGCAAGCTTAAAATCCACCTTGGATGTCTACTGTTGCTCAGTCCAGGTGTCCATACAAGTGCTTTCATGTTACTTTGTTTTCTCTATGCCCAAAGTCACAGAATTGTGATAATCTGAGAAAAATATCAGGATTATCATTTTGGTCATTATTGTGTAGCTCAAATGAATATAGCCAGTGTTTCTCATTAAAAAATTATGAAGGGCCTAGCTGGGAAAGCATAACTGGATATGTGCTTTGTACTCATTTTGAGTAAGAATATGTCCCATATGTTTTATGTATGGCTCAGTATATTGTACGTGCCTCAATCTTCCTCATCTTGCGCTGCATTGCTTAGTTGCGCTGTGTTGTTGTGCTCGCACTGTATAGATTTATTTTTTTGCAGTCTAAATCATCCCTATTTCCACTCCCGGATATGCTTGTTATCTAAACCACACACAAATCAATATTTATTGGCTTTGTCTTCTGTATGGAGTACAGTAGATTTGACAAAGTCAATTTGGATATCTGTAATGGAGGACAGAGTTATTAGACACAGTGTAGTGCTAATCAGAGATCCTGAATGTCAACCTTCAAGAAAGACACTTTCAATCCACAAATTGCAAGCCGGATCAGATTAGCGTTTCTACAGCGTCAAACGTTGGAGATGTTCATTTTATCGCTTCACGGCCCTAAATGAAACATTCACGCAGATTGACCCTGATCGGTCTCCTTTCCCTTTGTGCTCACATTAGTGGAAAATGGCCTGCGCATGACACCTGCCATGTGTGCTGGGTTTTCTCTCTCCCATAAAGGCTCATCGTCATGGTGGAGCTGGTGTTGTTTCTGCAGTAAGGTCGTTGGCATGGAGTCCTGCCCAGCTCCATTCATGTCCCGATCAGCTGGAATGGCTTGTGTTTTATTTGTGATGTACCTGCTAAGCTTCTGGGATTCTCCATTTCTCTGTGGCTGACTCACGCTGCTCTCTGGACACGCACAACTGATTAAACCACGCCGTCAGAGCCTGATTATCCGAGGAACCGCAGTCGTTCTTTGGTTTTCTCACCTCCTCTTTCAATCCCTCTTTTCTCTCCCCTCTCTTAATCTATAGAGGACTATAACGTTAGGTGCTGGTGACCGGCAAGTGATCCAGACCCCCATCGATGACTCACTTCCTGTCAGTGGCAGCAGCGTGGCCCAGCTCTTCAGACAGCTCGGTATGGACAGTTACTGCATAATATGGAATCTTTCTAGTTCTGTCCCATTTCCAAGTAGCATTTTTGTGAATCGAACTAACAAATATCGGATTTTGAAATGAAAGAGAGGTTTATAAATATGTAAAATGGGATATATTTAATTGATTAGTAAGCCTTATAGTTTATATTCTTTCCCAACCATTGCTACTGTTCTGTAAAAGCAGATTTAAATTTAAATTGTTACTTTCACTTCTATCATCATGAATTTGTTCACTGCTCTGGGCTCCCTGTGATGCCTTGTCTCTGCTCTCTCTCCCTCAGGTATAATCAATGTTTTGTATCTGTTCTGTGCCGCTCTGACGGAACATAAGATCCTGTTCCTGTCCAGCAGCTACCAGAGACTAACAGATGCCTGCCGAGGACTGCTGGCCATCATGTTCCCCCTCAAATACAGGTGTGATCCCCCCTCCTTGGTCTCTCCATGTTGTGTCTTAAGATCTTTCTCTGGGTGTTTTTTTTATTTATTTCAGGACACATTTGATCTAATATCTAGTGGGTTAAGCATGGAGCAACGGATTGTTGACAGCAGATGGGCTTAATCCCTTCCTGTGTTTGTCCTTTTCAGCTTCACCTATGTTCCCATCCTGCCCGGGAAACTACTAGAGGTCCTGAGCACCCCCACCCCCTTCATCATCGGTGTCAATTCATTCTTTCGCTCAGAGACGCAAGAATTGGTGAGTTTTCATTGCTACAATACGCTACTACAGTATAAGAAACTAGCATGATTTTATGTTTTGTGATACTGTATCGATTCTCAAAAACACTATTTTTTTAAATTAATAGTTTACGTATGGTGTGGTGGTTATGCATATGGTGGTGTGTTCTTTTATTAAATAATATATGAATTAGATGTTTTTTAAATCACACAATATACTTGTTTACAGTATCGCAATGTATCACGATATGTTGAATCCTTACCCCTGTTTGGGGTAACAGTAATGTAAATATTGTTTTAAAACACACTTAAAAAATTTAACCTGACCTTTTATGTGTGAACTGAATGTAAAAGTGATAACTACCAAACTGGACTGCCTCTGCCCAGTACTTCACTAAAAGCAGTAAGGTTATTGCAGTATCAATACGCAAAACTAGCTTTTAAGCCAGCTTTTTTTTTAATGTCAGATCATGAAATGTCCTCATTCGCCACCATAGTCGTTTTATGGGAGATTGTTGGCAGTGCCTTCTGAAAGAGAAAATAAAAAAAAAGCTTTTGAACAGAAAACAACCAGGGATGCAGCCTGAAGCAGCAGAAAATGTTGGCTCCACACAGCCGGCCGGAGGACAAAATGCCAGCTACGCACAACGCTGCTCCATCAACAATAAACAAACAAAGTATCATTAAAAAACCCCAGCATGCACTTTTTGTAAGATAAGATCAGCTGGAACACCTGCTGCCAATTTTCAGCTGCTGGAAAGAAAAGCTTTATATTCAAAGCTATCTTAGTGTTAAACGTTAAATATATTGTTCCATAGTTTAATAAACCAGAATGGCAGAAAGGCCAAACTCCTCTGTGAAGAAACCCTGTTGTATAGTTACACTAAATACCCTTAGCTGCTCTCATATGGAGTTTTGATTACAATGGAGAGAATGTTTGATGTAAACTCTCACTGACCCTCTAAGCGATGGTTCATCTGTCTTTTAATAAACTGCCCCCGCTGCCATCTGCTCCTTTGCTACCTGCCTACCTTTGTAGATTCTAATAAGGTACTCTTTACAAACCTTGCCAAGATAAATTATACCAATACACATCACAATAATTACTGTCTAGATGTAATGATCAAAGAAAGTAGTAGTGATGTCTGACCATATGCTGCTGCCGCCCAGATGGAGCCATTGTCTCACATCACAGCGAGGCACTGTTTTGTGCAGTAGTCACACGCCCATTATCAATGTAAGAGCAGTGTTGAGGGTCAGAGGTTATCGTTTGGGCAGCGTTTCCTGATGTCGGCAGTGAAATGTGAATGTTTTGTTGTTTGATAGCATCCTGTAATGAGCAGCTGCTGACGGAGACGCCTCTGTCCGCCTCTGCATTTGTCTTTCAGTCGCTGTAATTAGCTTGCGTATCCTGTCGCTTATCAACTGTCTCCGAAGCAGACATGAAAAGTGTGTTTGTGCGTGTGTGTTTTTAGTTGGACGTGATCATCGCTGACCTGGACGGCGGTACGGTGACCATCCCCGAGTGCGTCCACATCTCCCTGCTGCCTGAACCGCTCCTCCAGCAGATCCAGACTGTGCTGTCCATGGTAAGAACTGCAGCCTAAACCCTGAACACACCCATAATAATACACACTACGACTGAGTACTGGGAAATCTCATTAACATCCAGTGTGTGGTTTCTACCAAGCAATAAATTCCCCGGTGGTGCTTTATGGGTTGAGATGCCAGGAAGCTTTTCAGGGTTTGTTTTCCTACTAGTTCTTTGGATTACTCTTTTCATGTTTAATTTTGGGTTTGGTGTCATGTGGTTGATTTGATTTTTGCTTAAGATAGTATAATTTCTACTCCGTCGGCCTCATTTATGAATATTCAAATGTTGTTCATTTCAAAAGTTTTCCTGCTGGACACAAGATGTCCATTCTCAGTGTATGTGCACTGGTGACTTCAAGTTTCTACATCACACTTGTGACTTGACTTCCTGAAATGCTCATTAAAAATAACATTTGTTAAGCAAAGAGTAACTTTCCACTTTTAGCAGGTGAATGTGAAAACATCCTTCTAGAGTCAAACTCTGCACATACAGCATTCAAAGAGCACACTGTAGGAACAAGTAGAACAACATATTTTTTACTGGCGGGTGTGCTTTAAGTTTTAGTTTAGAATGGCATTTTTGGATGTTTGTAAAATGCAAGGCTGCCAACTCAGCTCGTTGTATAACCATATCACCCTCACACAAATAGTAAACAATGTCCTATCAAGTCCTGTCCCTGCATTGTACTATTGTGTTCATATCAAGCATGTCAAATAATGCCAGCTCACATCAAGCACTTTACTGCGTCATGCAGTTCCAGCTCCTTCCAGTATTCCAGTGCCAGCCCCTTCTGAGAAATGATTTTTATCTGTTTTAGTGTGCAAACAAGTGATTTTCAAGCTTCCTCATTCTCTTATAGATATCTGCATCTGCATGCAATTCTTTCCTGCTTCACATTGGGATTTGTTATTACTTGTTTTATTGAATGTCTCAGGTATGTGGATCACAATGGATCTGTTGCAGGAAGTTGCCCTCAATTTATGATCACTTTGCTAGATAAACTGTAATTTGTTATGATTGCAGTGAAGTATCCAGTAGTTCAGACTGTTAGCATACAAGATACACCCCTAACACATTCTCAGTTTTGTTATCTTGCTGATCTGCCGACTCACGTGCTGCAAAGTTGTAAACTGTTGACTGCACAAACTAATAATAATGAGTGTTTTTTTACAGTAAGTATACAGCGCTCATAAAAAGTATTCTTTCCCTGTAGCTTCTTCATGTTTTATTCTTTTACTGCATTGAATAACAGTGGATGTAATTTGTATTTTATGACTCAGAGTACCAGACAAAGAGTCTACAGCATGGCTAAAACCTCTTTAATGTCAAAGAGGAACCAAATCTCCATAAATACATTTACAGTTACATTTATAGAAACGTTTGCATTTTGACTTCAGTCTTTTTCTGTTGATCAGTGTAAAGAAATCTTAATTAACTCACAAAAAACCAATGTACAGTGAAAAACAGTGAATCATTGGGCTTGTAACCCCTTACAAGAAAGCAGTGTCAAGTTGGGGCTTGAGCTGCAACAAGTCAATTAATCGATTAGTTATCAACCATCCAAATTCTCTGATTTCAGTTTCTTAAATCTTCTGGTTTCTTTAGTACTCTGCAACAGTAAACTGCATGTCTTTGAATTCTAGAAAAAACAAGACATTTGAGGAGGTCACCTTGGGCTTTGGGAAGTAGTGATCAACATGTTTTACCATTTTCTGACATTTTATGGACCAAACAACAAACTGATTAATCGATAGTGAAAATAATCGTTTGTTGCAACCCTAGTTGGGGCCCTTCATCACATTTCATACATTGTTGTTAGCAGTTCTGCCAAAGAGACATTTCCCCTTTAAACTTCTCACACGGTTTCATTTCAGTAATTGTTTGCGGATCAAAGAGGTCAAATGATTCAGTATTTCACAAAAAGCGAAGACCTCAACAAATGACCACAGAGTTTTGTAGCAGAACATTAATTATCCCTCAAATTTAGCTTATGACGTTTCTGTGTCACCAGATAAATCTGGCATACTTAACTCCATGTGAACTAGTTAAAAGTAGCTCGACATTGAAAGTAGCTCGACATGGATAACCTACAATAAAATGCTGCTTACACATGAACAAATCTGTATTAACTGTTGCTCTTCATCAGGCTTGTGAAAAGATACAAAAACCAACTGCTTAAAATAAGATTTAGCGCATACAGGACAAACATTGTTAATCCAGCTCTATATGAAATGGATGGCTTCCAGTTGTCTTGGTTGCACCACTGAGTCAGTTGTGGGAAAGTCCTCCTGATGTGTGTTCTGATGCCAAGTCATCCCTTCCTGGATAGTCGGGTTTGTTTGCTGTTGTGGTTACAGTCACGTATACAACACAATGATTCACTTTATTTGATTGCACCTATAAGATGACTGATGAGTTTCTGGAAAGAAATTAATAAACTTGTCCCAAACCACAGGACAGCTTTCCCTCTGCTGGAGAGGTGATGTCAGTGAGGCAGAGGGGAGGATGTGTTTATTTGGGGGAGGCTGGAGCTGGCATCCACTGCTCTGTCTAACATATGCCAAGTGCGTATTTGGATGGAGCGAGGAGACTAAAGTTTGGGAAAGCTCTTCCCACGGACTCTCATCGTATTTGAAATATTTTGTTACTTATCAAAATAGAAGCTGAAGATACAGTCTCTGCCTGCAGCCTGCAGTCAAGTAAAAAACCTACAATAAACTAGTAGTATTATTCTAATATTAATATTGCCTATCTATTTTTATTTGAGGTCACATTAACGTCTCAAAATGTTCAGCATGTAAGCTGCTACTCAGAACTCAATAATAGGTTATCTTAATTATTTTTATTTTGACTCATCTATAACAAAACTTCATAACATTACACATTCTTTATCCTAACCCTGAAAAAGCACAATGCTGAATAGGTGTGATAAGCCGGTATTGATGATAAAACTGTGCTATTTAAAACACAAAATATTGATGAATCTGTTAATACACATATGATAATATCGTGAAAATAATCTAGCACTTCCTAAATCATTGGTGTTTCTTTCTGTTCTTGCTTTGTGGTTCACGCTCCGTGTAATTGTCCTTTTTGTCCATTTTTGTAATGTTATGTTCACTCTCTCCACCTCCCTACACTCATATTTTGAGTGTAATTAATTTGCCAAAAAGGAGACAAAAAACAATAAAAGTCGAAGATGAATTTTCAATTGTTCTCATCTTCTCAGCTTTGCCTCTTCATCCACTCTGAGCCAATGAAAAACTCTACACTCTACACAATCGCATTAATCTTTATCTACCTACATTACTCTTCCCGTCATCGAGCCACTATACCTACTGCACAACCTTGTGATTGGCTTCTTTTATCTTAATTATATCCTGTTAATTGTTTTATTATCTTAAATACGTTTTTATCTACACTGATGTCCTTTGCTCCTCATGAAAAAACAAGCCAATTAAAAGTGTGTGTTAAGGTGACTTAGTGAAAGGAAAGCCACCACAGCCCCCTGTTTGATTTAATTTTGTCTTGTGAATCTTGGAAGGATGGCGTTGTTTTTATAATTACGTCATGTCTTGGAGAGATCCTCCTAATTTTACTGGTAACCCTAATATAATACCCCGAAAGATCTCTAAAGCCAGTTTTACTACTATTCCTAAAAAAATAATGCGTATAACTTTTTGTTACTACCAACAGTTGTGTGTCAAAGTATCCTCAAGCAAGACACTGAACCTGGACCCACTGACTGGGTCAACTGCTAAATACCTCAGATTACAAGGCTCAAAATAAATGTATTTTATGGTGAAATCTACTTGGGATCATCCCACATGTTGTTGTGTTTGGGGCTGTTTCTGTCACTGGCTGCTCTGTGGGCTTTATGGCTTATAACCTGGAGACTCTTGTGTGTTGTGGTCCTTGCTCTGCATTGATGGAATGAGAGCTGGAAACGAGTCAAAGAGAAGTTCACTGGGTTATGGGCCTGTGTCCTCTGCCAGCAACACTGTGTATAGACACTAGTCTGTATATCAGCCGGTCAGATCAGCGCACATGGGAGGGACCGACCTCCCTTGTTCAAACAAGACACAAGAAGAGAAAGCTGGAAAACTGATCAGGGGGTTTGTGCAGCAGGTCTTTCGTTGAATTGTGTGAAAATGTTCCCTGGGAAAGGTAGAAGCTGGTTTGGATGAAGGTTGAATGATGCTGGAGATTGTTGGGCAGCAACACGAACCAGGGCTTAGCTGCTGTGCTCTCCTTACAGTTAGCTGAATGAATTTTCATGTAACAGGTTGAGTCTGAAGGCTGTTTCCAAGGTAATATCTGTTGATGGTTTGTTGATTGGGCTCTGGATGCTGCTGCTGCTACTGTGTCTCTTCACACTGTAAAACATGGAAATTAAAGCTTTTGACCAAGAAGTCACGTTACATCAAGATATCATTGTGATACCCATATTTACTGTTAACAGTTACTATTATTTCGATTAATCTGCTGATTATCTTTGATTGTTTTGTCAGAAAATATTGAAAAATACCTCTTATATATTTCTATCGTCCAAGTTGACTTCTTTAAATGTCTTTTAAATAGAAGAAGATATTAAAAATAGCTGCTACTTATTTTCTATTGATCGACTATTCGCTATTTGGGGTTTTCTGGTTAGTTCAGTGCACAAAAAAATACAGGAGTTTTGCTCCAAGTGTAAAGTTAAATGAAAATATGTATCTTGTGCATTTATTTTGAAATTCATCCTTTCCTATGCCGTATTTGAGTTTGTGCTGACATGCTGTTACTAGAAATCACTAGATTTAAAGACAGAAATGTTTGTAAATCTTACTGACACAGATGGTACTGTTTAGGATTTTCACGATAAAATATTGTTTAAATCACTAGATTAGTCTCAGGTCTGATGCAGCAGGAACAAGCTGTAGCAGAAGGGTTGTAGAGGGAGTTAGATAGTAATTAATGGTGGCTTCATGTTTGTTGTAGGTTTTGGATCCGGAGCTGGAAGTCGCTGATCATGCCTTTCCCTCAGTGTCCACACAACCTTCTGCACTCAAGATCCAGGTAAGCAAAACACTTGAGTTCTGACATGTCTCAAATTTGTTTTAATAATGTAAAAGTTTCTTACTATATTTCCTGTGATAAATTAACCAAATGATAAAGTTTTCATTAGCTCCAGCTCTCTTTGTACTGCACTTTTCCTAAACGTAGCCAGTAAAGACAGCACTGTGACACATTCTGGGCACAGCATTAACGTCAGGAGGCTTTTCAATAGACAGCACCATGAATTACTGCAACCCAAGATCTCGCCAGTGGAAGCTATTGGTACAGCCAAATTGCTTATTCCCTCAACCAAAGATGTTGTGGCCAGACTTTGTCCAAAGTCTTACACTCTCGTTTAAATGGCAAGATACGTTTTATTATTTATTTATCCTTGTTGGCATTAAAAGGGTATAAAAAGGCCAAAAATGTAACTGGATCAAATCTACAGCTCCACTATTCTTGAAGTTTTCCAGAGTCTGTGTCCAGTTCAGTTCTTCATTCCATTATTCCTTTAGTGTGTGTGTGTGTGTTGGCTTTAACAAGACTTTTGCGTGTGTTTCAGGATAAGGAGATCCGGGGAGTTTTCCTGTGGCTGTTCGCTCGGCTCTTCCAGGGCTATCGCTGGTGTTTACACATCATTCGCATTCACCCAGAACCAGTGATCCGCTTCCATAAGGTCAGTAAACAACAAATCTCTGTCCATAAAGAGGAAGAGCAACCGCAAGAGAGAGGCTGACAGTGTGTAACGTGTGTTTCCACAGGCTGCCTTCCTGGGTCAGAGGTCGCTGACGGAGGACGACTTCCTCATGAAGGTGTTGGACGGCATGGCGTTTGCGGGCTTCGTGTCAGAGAGAGGGCCTCCTTACAGAGCCACTGACCTGTTTGATGACGTGAGTCTTTCAACTCACTGTTCTGGATTGTGCTGACTTTTCTTTTAAAGGACAGGGCAGGGTGGTTACGGACAGTTGTCACACTGCCCAGTATATCAGACCATTAACATGGGAATTTTTGTACAGGATATGCTTGGCGTTCAAGTGATAAGTCGTAACAACAGTGCTGCTCAGCAAAAATAGACACCAAAAGACTCCTAGTTAGAGACAAATGTTTATATATCTATAAAAGTTTGGAGTTTTCGGAGCTTTCAGAAATGTTCACTTCCGAGATTGGGAATACTACAAGAACTCTTCTTTTGAACACGATTAACATGACCCCAGAACATGACTGTGCCCAAAATCACTCCCTCCTTACTATATAGTGCACTATAGTTACAATAGTCAGAATTCTGAGTGTGACATCTATGCTCTATGTAGCGCCCTAATAAATTCACACAATGGAACCAGTCCCATTTTATAGATGTGAAAGTTACAGTGAAACCACAAAGTGTCCTACTGAGTGTCTTGTCATGTATAGAGTAGTGGACACAGCCCCAGTCAGTTCTCTTCAGTCTCTTCAGTTACAATGAAAAGAGACACAAATGTATGAAGGCTTACAACTGCCAAGTACTGCTGACACTAAACATCATAATATCATGGTTCCCACGGGTCCTTGTCCTAGACATAAGCAGGGGTCATTGAAAGCACCTGAACTTATATATTTTTGTATAAATAGAAATGTATGAAAATTGAAGTTCTTTTGATATTTTTTAAATATGAATTATTATTATTTTTACTCTTTCTGTCTTTTTTTTAAATTAGGGTCAGAGTTAGGGAGCTTCTGTGATTTCGTGTAAAGCCTGTTAGTTCTCATTATAAAAATTCTCAGTGTTGTAACAGAAATGAACCTTGATCTGTCTCTCAGACTCTACCATGTTTAATTTGAGAGCAGTTGAGCCTGGAAAGTCCTGGAAAATAATAATAATAATAATGAATGAATGTAATGAATTAAACTGATCTCTGATTTATTTTTAGTGTTGTGTGGATGGGATCAGGTGCAAGTTTTGTTTACATTCAGTGTTTCTCTTTAAAAGTGCATTTCCTCCCTCAGTAAACATTTGTGAAGCTGATTTTCTTTCAATATGCCAGAACAAATGTTAATTTATTTATTTCAGTTTGTGAAACTGTCACTTTTTAATGTGGCTCACATATGAAAGGTTGATGCTGAAATTTGAGGTCTTCTTTGTCCTGTTTCCCCAGCTGGTAGCCAATCATGTGGAACGGATACGACAAGAGGAGACCTGTCCACACAAAGTCATGAACCATGTCAAGGAGCTGGCTGAGCAGCTCTTCAAAAATGTACGAAATTTACAAAGAATACCTACTACTTACCCCTTATTCTGCCGCTTTCCTGTCAATCCTGTTATGCCCCCTTTCTTTCCCACAAGTTTCTTCATGTGAGAAACTCTCCATCAGTTCGTTGGCCCAGTTTATGTCTTAACTTTCCTGGTTTCTTTCTCTCTCCCTTGCTCTTACCAAACTAATGGCAGGAGACACATCCCTCTCTATCATAGCTCTGTTTTTGTTCAGTGGTGTCTTTGTTTTCTCACCACTGCTCCTCTTTATTCTCTTTCTGTCTTTCCCTCCCCTGTAGGAGAATCCCTACCCCGCTGTGGCAATGCACAAAGTCCAGCGGCCGTCAGAAAACGGCCAGAACACTGCACAGAATGAGAGGCCCTTCCCTGGGCTGGACGACGTTGCGGTCCAGCTTTTCATCGACCACGCTGCCGCAAAGCTCAAGACTGCGCCTCCTGTGGTTAAGGCGGAGCTCAAGGGCATGGTGCCATCTGGGCCCCCACTGGGTGAGCTGGGGAGAAATTGGTTTTATGTGTAAATTGGTAATTTGGTAAATTCCAGGTCTTAATAAAAATGTTTGGATCAGATTCATTTGACATAAGAAGACAGAAAAACATATGTAGATGTGAAGTTGTGATGTTTTAAAAGATAAGATAAAGTGGTAGACAACACCCAGACATTAGTAAAAAACATAACATCGAGTTCGACTTCTCTACTTGCACCTCAAACTTCCTGTGTGAACTTTTCACTCTGCAGTCTGTCTCACAGTGTGTGTTTAATGGGGTTGAGTTCCGTGTCGCAGTGATGAATGAGCGTCTTATCACCCTCTGCCTGTCTCCACAGGAGACACAGTGGACAGGAACGGCAACGTGATGGCCAACAGCGCCCGCCGGCTGGAGGTGGTCAGGAACTGCATCACGTACATCTTTGAGAACAAGATGCTGGAGGCCAAGAAGGTAAGAGCGATGTATCTCTGCATGACCAGTTGAGGAGGACAATAACAAAACGTCCTTACTGGTTGTCATTGGTTTGGTTTTTGTGGAGTGATTTCAGCTGTTTTCATCTCCTCTGTCCAGTTAATGCCAGCTGTGTTGCGGGCACTGAAAGGTCGGGCAGCCCGGATTTGTCTGACCCAGGAGCTCAATCAGCACGTCCTACAGAACCGAGCTGTGCTGGATGACCAGCAGTTTGACTACATCGTCCGAATGATGAACTGCACCTTACAGGTGAGCCTGCAAATATAGTCACTAAGAGTCAGTAATATATATATATATATATATATATATATATATATATATAAAAAAAACAACAACTTGAGGTGATGTATTTCTTCATTAAACGGC
>NW_023339652.1:16968625-16974722 GCF_004916995.1 Morone saxatilis | reverse complement strand
TCAGTAATATATATATATATATATATATATATATATATATATATAAAAAAAACAACAACTTGAGGTGATGTATTTCTTCATTAAACGGCCATGGAAAATCACAGGGGAAAGTAATTTTGTAAATCTATAATATGAGTGCTTGTTGTATATTGGACAGAATTTAATGCACTGAACAGTCCGAAAATGATCTAAGATGATATATTTTGAACACAGTTCTGTTTTATGGTTTGCAAGTTGTCATATCATTCATTATCTGTTTCTGTTCAGGACTGCTCACATATAGATGAACACGGTATTGCAGCTGCCCTCCTTCCACTGGTCACAGCCTACTGCAGAGTAAGTTCACAACCAGCGTCACCAAATTCAGCCTTAACCACAGCTACGAACCCATTTAAATCCAGTGCTCCCTCCTGGTTTTACAATTCTGTTTTAGGTTGGCGGGATGTCTTTGTCTGAACATGCAAACTCCAATTCTGGATGCTCAGACATTTAAAGTGTCTTTTCTCCCTCATAAACATCTCGTCCTGTGTTTGTCTGACAGAAATTGGGCGCAGGCATTACACAGTTTGCCTACAGCTGCGTACAGGAGCACATGGTATGGACCACCATGCAGTTCTGGGAGGCCATGTTCTACAGCGACGTTCAGAGCCACATCAGAGCACTGTACCTGGAGACGGAGGAAGAAGAGCAGCAGAACCACTCTGTGAGCACATACCCTTCACTCGATATTTTACCAGAGCGAACAAAGAAATGATGAATGATCTTGCACATTGTAAAAAGGTTTTGGTGAATGTTTGGAAGAAAATCTGCCATCACAGCCAGTAGACTAATGAGTCAGTCTCCCAACCTGCTGAGATGATTAATCATTGACGAACCTCCTTTGATTTGTTGTCAGGAGCAGCAGGACGGGTCGGTCAGTGGGAGGGAAATCAGCGCCTTGGACCTGGCATCAGAGCAGAACCGGCTGTGGCCGACGCTCAGCAAGGAAATGCAGGCGGAGCGCGTGCAGAAGGAGGAAAGCACGGTGTTCAGCCAGGCCATCCACTACGCCAACAGGATGAGTTACCTGCTGCTGCCATTGGACACCAGCAAGAACCGCCTACTGAGGAGCTCGGGCCTCGGAGACGTGGAGAGCGTCAGCAACAGCTACGTCACAAACAGGTATGGACAGCTGGCGTCCATCATCGGGACTCAGACTTGATGGTATTCTTGTGAAACGAAAGAGTTTTAGTTAAAAAATGTAGAAACAGAAATGTTGAAAGCAGGTTTTTGTCTTGTAGTATTGCAGGCAGCATGGCCGAAAGCTACGACACAGAAAGCGGCTTCGAAGACGCTGAGAGCTCAGATGTGGCCAACTCTGTGGTGCGCTTCATTAACCGCTTCGTAGACAAAGTATGTAATGAGAGCGGCGTGACCAACGAGCACCTTAAGGCTCTCCACACCATGATACCAGGTATGGAGGCACCGAGACCTGCCACACTCACTGATCTCTCTGTGAACCAAACTTTACGACAAAATCTGTCACTTATATCTTTCTCCTTTATCTCTCTGTCCGTGTCTTTGCAGATATTGTTCAGATGCACATCGAGACGTTAGACGCAGTCCACAGGGAGAGCAAGAGACTGCCTCCGATCCAAAAGGTAACCAATTCCTATTTTTACGTTCCACTGGACAAAGGCCACGCAGAACCCCAGCCAGCCCCGTCCACTCCCCTCTCCACCAATCCCTACAGCTCAGGCTCACAGTGTCATGGCAGGTACGTCTGTCCGCCAGAGACAGAACCGTGTGACTCACGCACGCCTGAGCAGTGCATGCTGGGTGATTGCTCTCCATTGTTGTCTCCCGTTCTGTCTCCGAGGCCCGGCGGAGCTGAGTGCCTTCAGTCTGAAGGGTGCTGTTAGACCTGCGTGAAGTGTGTTGGAGAGGGACGGCGGCTAACGCTGAGTTTGATATGTTTTGTCATTTCACTAAAGACTTGTGAGTGGAACATGTAGATGCTCAGCCCCCCCACCAGCTCCCCCCGGTGATGTCTTTCTCTCTCCGTCGTCTCCCTGCCTCTACTCTCACAATGTCCCGTCAGCATTTTCTTGTGTAGCATGCAAGTCCTAGTGGATATGAGCTCATGGGCTGAGCTATAACACAGAAACAATTGTGTGCAGCTATTAGGGTCTCAGCAGTTAACTGCCTACAGAGGAAACTCTGCCCTTCTTCCGCTGTGTGACTGCAGCTAGAGTGCGGACATGTGTGACCATTAGGTGTTGTGTAACAGATTATGAAACAGGTCACCAAAGTTGTAATTCGTTTCCTATCAGAGGTGCAGTTCCTTAGGAAGCTCTCCAGGCCTCACTGGGTTGACAGGAAGTGATGTAAGGGCCCAGAGGACAAAGCCAGCGTCATAATTCATACTGCTGCTATTCCGAAAAGCCTAGAGTAGCAGAGAGTCCTGTAACCAAGCTCTGGATCCTCTGGGACTGTTCAAAACAGTATTTTTTTAAGAAATATGAAATTAACTTCCCATCACATAAACACACCCAAACGAATATTGTTATCTATTTCTTTTTGTATATTTATCTTTTTGTTTGTAACATTGTCTCTGCCAAGATCCCACCACTCCAGACCAACTGACGTGTGTGTTATGCAACAATAATACATTCAATAATCATTCAACATTAGCCTCTAAACTTCTCAAACAGTGCAGCCAGTAACCTCAGCATGGTTGTGGAAGCATGAGACTCTGATGAGTGGAGTGTGTGTTTGGTCTTATCTTAATATATGCATTCTGTAGCTGCACAGTTTCTCTTGTTTTATTGTATGTTACAGTTGTAGGTGCAGCATTTCATGTGTGCATTTCTTTTATGAATAATGGGAACTTTTTTATTGTCTGCAACACATAACGTGTATTATAGCCTTGTTATACTGCTGGACGTCAATGTCTACACAGGATTCCCACTGAAATATTACAAATGAGAAGCTTTACATAAAGAATTGTACAACTTTTATTGCTAAATTGTTCCTGGAAATGACTGTCATATAGAAATGTTTGGAAGAACAATCTTTATACATTTTAACATTTTGCAAAATGTGGAAAAATGATGTCAAAGTCTTGTCTCCTGAGAAGATGTATATTATAGACTTCCCTCATCTCTAATTCATGGAGGAATAACCTGAATATATAGAGTGGTGGTTTGTATCAGTACCACCATCCAAACCTTTTAGCATGAAATTAAAAGAAAGAGGTCTGCAACCTTGACACTGTGCAGGAACTCATAGGCCGCAGTGACATAGTGACATTTTACATTAGGGTCACAGTCCGAATCCTCCATTTTCACTTCTCGACTCAGTTCATCCTCTTTGCAGTGCTGCATCACTGATCTTCCTCCTCTCTTTCCATATCTGTGCAGCCCAAGCTGTTGAGGCCGACACTACTGCCTGGCGAGGAGCTGGTGATGGACGCCATGCGGGTCCATCTGATCCCAGATGGTCGCGAGGAGGCCACGGGGCTGATGGGAGGTCCCCCTTTGCTCCCTGCTGAGGGCGCCATCTTCCTCACCAACTACCGGCTCATCTTCAAGGGCACGCCCTCTGACCCTCTGGGTGAGAGATGATACACACACACACAACTTAGCTTCTGCCTGTTCCCATAACTTCTGTGGGTCCTCTAAACCCTTCTCTTTGTCTGCCTCCTGAAGTGGGTGAGCAGGTGGTGACTCGCTCATTCCCCATCGCCTCTCTGACCAAGGAGAAGAGGATCTCTGTCACTTTACCCATGGACCAGTTTGTCCAGGAGGGGCTACAGCTTCGGTCCTGCACCTTCCAGGTACTCTTAAATTCTCAACTCCTATCACAAATATCCCCCTCCTCCTACTCTTCTCTTTACTCAGAGTTCTTTTCCTCTGAGCTCACCGTTTCTCCGTCTGCCTGTAGCTGATGAAGATTGCGTTTGACGAGGAGGTGGCATCAGACCTGGCGGAGGTTTTCAGGAAGCACATGCACAAGCTGCGCTACCCTCAGCACGTGCAGGGTACCTTCGCCTTCACCGTGGGTCAGTGTGGGAAGATGGTGGTGGAGCACAAGACCAAGGACAAGAACCAGTCGCTCAAGTAAGGATTCATCTGTGTAGAATGAATGTGCACAAAATGGTTTCATGCAAAACAAACACCAGCATGATGTTAAAACTAACCTTCCTGTGGGTCAAGCACAGAGCGTTCATTACAGTGCACTAACTCACCAGGTGACACAGATGAGGCTTCACATCTGTAACAGCTTTTTTTTTTTTTTTACAGTCGTCCCATCTGTTGCTCTCATGTCATGTTTGCCCTTTTTACCAAGTTATTGATTTACACCTCTCACCCCATATTTCATCAGGTTAAACGAGTCACAGTGTACTGTTTAAACAAGCCCTGGCTTTACCTCACCAGTGTGTTTGGAGCTGTTTTACATGGCGCGGCTCACTTTTCTTTCTAGTGAACTCTGGTGCAGTTCATTAGGGAAAATAAATTGGAGCAACTGCATTACACAAACATAAATGACATAAACATGAATAAAAATACAGCTGTTATTAGGGTTCTCACTCTTTTTAAGTTCTCTTGACAATAAAGGACAGCACTTGCTGTCATATAATTTACCGGTAGGCCTCGTTTTGTCTCACGTGGCTGTCCATTTCAGCTCAGCAGATTTGTCTGCTGCTGTCTCGGGCGAATTGACTAGTTTACTACAGTTTTCCTTTAACTGTAACATCGATGATTTGATGAAAGAACGCTACATCAGTTCCACTCCCTGTCTGGTAAACCAGAGTATCACAAGTATCACAGCGTGCAGCTCATCCTACCAAGAGTTGAGTTTCAAAGAATATACGTGCCAGGCCATCTGAGTGAGGGGCTGAAATACATTCCAGGATATCATAGATTATTTCCAGGATATTTGGTCATTTTAATCAATTTCTAGCTGTTTCAATAACTGGAAAACTAATTTTCCAGGTTGTCTAGGGCGTAGGAACCCAGTGGTATGTGTTTAAGGGCTTTTGGGTCTTTCAGATTAAGAGGGGCTTTCTAAAATAAAATATATATATATACATATAGATGTTTGCATTGCTATAGGCAGGATACAGGAAGTATTTTGTTAGATAAATGCGTTTGTGGTCTCGCTGTCTTCCACTAGTTAAGCGAGCAGCGTTACCTCTGTGTTATTATTGTCAGTGTTTCGCCAGAGTATATGGTAAAGCTGATATATACACACACATCTCTAACCAAGGATAGCCATGTGATTATTAACTCAAAAAAACACTAACTGAAAAATGAGCATGTTTTTACTCTGTTGGGAAAATGAGTACAACTATTAAAAGGTAACAGATAACACACTGTTGGAGGATCACATTGATGTGCAATTTGTGCAAATGTAATTAATCTGACTGCTAGCAATTTAACTTTGGACGCCAATGCCGTCTACCATTACCGGTGTTGATGATATGATATGTGGTCTCTGTCTGCCTGAATCCATGTAAATGCAGCACAACCGACACTAGCAGTGCTTTGAGGCTCATTGAAGTGCATAGGATTGAGATTGAGATATTTAAAAAGATAAAAGAATTCCCTAAAGAGTACCAAAAAAATCTGTCTGCAGCTATCAGATTCTTAGCTGACATTACTGCAAACCTGCATGAGTACATGTCAGTTGTAAACAAAACTGGGCTCCTTGTGTTACTGCAGGACTGACTGCACCTTAAGACACAGGATCAGGAGTTGCCTTTCTTCTAAAGCGTTGCATGTTATGTGACTCATGTGCATGCATGTATAGTCACCTCTGTCACGACGCGGTGCATTTAGCCTTCAGTGTGAGACCATGCTCTCAGGTCTGCAGAGTGTGTGTGTGGAAAGCAGCTTTTAATTCCCACTGGCTGCATCTTGTCACATTTCCCTCTGAGCTCCGTGGGAAGCTTTGTGTCATTTATTTTCACTGTCGTCTTCTGGTGTCCCATTCTGCTCTAACTGCTGCCGAAGATTGCTATAATCTCATCCTGCTGTTTCCCTTTTGGTTTTTAATTATTACTGGAGTCAAAGCGACCTCAGTAGTAACTTCATATCAGAATCAGAATCAGAAT
>NW_023339652.1:16966215-16968525 GCF_004916995.1 Morone saxatilis | reverse complement strand
GAATTAGGTTTATTGCCAAGTATGATGAAATATAAAAATCACACAAAAGTAAAGGACTTTTTATTTTATCATATGTTAGCTTTCAGGATAAATGTATTGGTGAATGCCCTAATGTAGCCACAATGTGAATTTGTCTCCTTTATTCAAAGTTTCAGCAATCAAGCCTCCTCCCAACCCCCTGACCACACACACACACAGCACACACACAACACACACGACAACACCAGAGCTCCTGCTCCCTCTCTCTTTTCTGGAGAATGAAAGCAGCATGCACGAGCAGACCTGTGAATGAAATGCATCAGTGGAAAATGGTGGGGGGAGCCTTTTCCTCAGCCAGCGTGTTGTTCCATCTCTGCACTGGGTTGTGTGTGTGTGTGTGTTCCATTCTGACATATTAATCTTGACTAAATCTTGGCTGTGTGGCATGCTAAACCAGCAACACACCAGTGAATTCATGGCTGTCGATTATGCACAGAGACGAACATCGAGTCAAATCAGCTCATTGTCAGCTGCTGCGAATCTAAAAGCATATCTGTGTTCTAAAAGACCCGACAGGAAGTGGATGCCAAGTGACTGACTGCTGTACATTCAGCACAGGCATGTATTAATAAAATGTTCAACTTTCCCTTTTCTTTCTCCCTCCCTGTCTTTGTCAGGACGCTTTCCAAAAACCTGGTGAAGAGCGCCAAGAGGACCATCGGCCGGCAGTATGTGACCAGGAAGAAGTATTCTCCCCCCACCTGGGAGAACAGGAGCAGCTTCCAGTCAGAGCTGGATGAGGATGAAATCTCAGGTTAGCCCAGTTTAAGCCTCTTTTCAGGCCTTCTCAGATTTTTACGTTGTCATATATTTATTGTGCGAAATGTCCAAACTGAGAAGAACTCCAATGAGGTTCCCTGCTCACCTGTGGTCTTCACAACCCTGTTGTCCTGTGTGTCTCCACAGTTTCAGAGGAGGTGGACCAGAGCTCCCTCACCCTCTCCTCCACCATTCGCTCATCGGACAGGCAGACCATGAGCAACGTTGTGGAGCGCGCCTGTTGCCGCGACTACCAGCGCTTGGGACTGGGCACGCTCAGTAACAGCCTGACGCGTTCTAAGAACGAGCCTTTCAGGATTTCCACCGTCAACCGCATGTACACTGTCTGCAGGAGGTGAGTGACCGCTGGAGGACAACACACAGATGAGGAGCAAGAAGTGGGAGTCATATATGGACAGTATCTCCTCACTGTTTAATACACTGTGTGTGTGTGTGTGTCTGTGTCTGTGTCACAGCTACCCCGGCCTGCTGATTGTGCCTCAGAGCATCCCAGACACAACCATCCAGAGAATCTGCCGCTGCTACCGGCAGAATCGCTTCCCCGTGGTTTGCTGGAGGAATTCACGAACCAAGGCGGTCCTGCTGCGGTCTGCAGGACTCCACGCAAAGGGGGTAGTGGGCTTCTTCTCGAAGTCCCCGAATGCCCCTACTTCAGGTGAACAACCAAAATCTATAGTGTTGAACCTTATTGTTACCAGGGATTGTTGCTGGTTATTGGTTCCGCTCATTTCAGAGGAGGAGTGGCCTGTAGTGGGGTCAGAGGTCATGATTATAAACTGTTACTCTGACCCTAGTGATCAAAGATGCAAGAGATAGGGAGAGTACATATTTTTGTCAAGAACTGCAGTCGTAGCTGAAATGTACCTGAAAAACGCATTGCTTAAGGGAACCATAAAGGTTTCTGATGCCTTTCGTTCTCCACGCAGTTCCCTCCCAGGCAGACTCCACCAGTCTGGAGCAGGAGAAATACCTGCAGGCCATCATCAGCTCCATGCCTTCTTACAGCGACAGCAGCGGCAGGAACACACTCAGCGGCTTCACCTCCACACATATGAGCACCTCCGGTGAGTGAACGCACACTGACCCACTGCTCACTGGGATTGTGGGGGGGGGGTCACAGAGTTGATGATTTCTTCTGTCCACAGACTCCTCAGATAAGCTGAGGCAGCCCAAGATTGGCGCTCTGATGAAGCAGGTGATGGGCACCAAGGACGATGTTCCTGGAACCTTCAGCAGAGGAGGTGAGACACGTCTGTGTGTGTGTCTCCACATTGCTCCTGTAGTTAATGTTAACTTTAGTTACAGTCCTGGTTTCAATACAAACTGTGTGAATTATAGATTTATCTACTGAAACTGGGACCAGGAGGATGATGAATGAGTTAATGCATCCCTTGTAGCTGTAGTGTGTGTGTGTGTGTGTGAGAGAGTGTGTGTGAGAGTGTGTGTGTGTGTGAGAGTGTGTGTGTGAGAGTGTGTGTGTGTTACAGTGTG
>NW_023339652.1:16954591-16966115 GCF_004916995.1 Morone saxatilis | reverse complement strand
TGTGTGTGTGAGAGAGTGTGTGTGAGAGTGTGTGTGTGTGTGTGAGTGTGTGTGTGTGTGTGTGTGTGTGTGAGAGAGTGTGTGTGAGAGTGTGTGTGAGAGTGAGAGAGAGAGAGAATATGAAACCATCCTCCACTGTGTGGTGTTGTTGTTTAACGGGCCGTCTTTGTCGTTTGACCTCAGCTCTGGGTCAAAGGGCGAAAGTCATCTCCCTCTCTCAGCCCAAAGTGTCTGGCAAGGCCAGGAACCCTCCTAGAGGTACAGTAGGCCCCGCCCCCTCCCCTCCTGTCTAACCAATCAGATCTGTTTCCCAGTAGCTTCACTGTGTTTGCCGTGGTTCCTGACTGATAGTGTGCTGTCTCTGCGGACTAATGGACTCTGTTATTGCTTGTGTTTAGCAGAGAGCTGCTGTATGTGCATGCTGCTGCTGTAGCAGCTCTGCTG
The DNA here is from genome assembly GCF_004916995.1 of Morone saxatilis. NCBI lineage: Eukaryota > Metazoa > Chordata > Actinopteri > Moronidae > Morone > Morone saxatilis. The sequence continues at coordinate 16,965,671 of NW_023339652.1, read as the reverse complement.
TCTGACGTCCTGTTTGTTGTTTCCTGTTTGATTCTTCTTCTCTCTGTTGAATGTCAGCGGCAGTCAGAATCGACTGTTTCATCAGAATGTAGCTGTCATTGAGCCAGATGTAGCAAACTGGACCGGGTAGTGTTCTGCCTTGTTTACCAGCATGGCTATCAGCAGCTGTGGACGGTACACACATCAGTGTGTTTTAAAGGATCATTCCGCTTTATTACAACTTGGCTCGTAATAAACCGGAAAGATCCTTTAATGACTGTTTAACACATGAGGTTTGATGATTCAGTGTCATGGTTCCCTTGAAGATTCTATATGTTCTGTGTGTGTTAATCGCAGGTAAGTGGGGCAGTATCCGGGGCAGCGGGCGTCTAAGTGCCTACAACCCAGACGTGGGGACACGTCTGGCAGGGAAAGAGTCTCCACAGCCCAACGGAGGGCCGAGTGAGGCTCTGTTTCTTCGCCAGCAGAAGGCCTACCTCTACATCATTGGAGACAAGGCCCAGCTCAAGGTAACCAGCGACACGCTAATGAATGTTTAGAATGTGGATGTCCACTGTGATTAAGGAGAGAAGGAGTGCATGGATCCGCTCTGGAATGAGGTTCTGGTTGGGAGTTCTCAGTATTATCTTGTTGTGTCCAGGGAGGGAAGCAGGACTCGTTCCAGCAGTGGGAGGTGGTTCCCATCGAGGTGTGTGACGTGCGGCAGGTGAAGAACAGCTTCAAGAAGCTGATGAAGGCCTGCGTGCCAAGCTCCCCGACCTCTGACCCCAACATGAGCTTCCAGCGCTGCTTGGAGGAGTCCGAGTGGATGGCTCTGGTTAGTGCTTGCTGCTCCAGCCTGCTTATTTTGTGAGCTGTAGTTTTTAAACTAACTCTGCATGTGTGTGTGTTCAGCTACACAGGGTGCTGCAGGTGTCCGTCCTGGTGGTGGAGCTTCTGGATACGGGCTCGTCGGTCATGGTCAGCCTGGAGGACGGCTGGGACGTCACCACGCAGGTTTGACTGACACTCAGAAACGTTATTGCTGGGAGCTGATTCCCTGTAGCGAGGCATGCTGTGACACAGTGTGTGTGTGCGTGTGCAGGTCGTGTCCCTGGTGCAGCTGCTTTCTGATCCGTACTACCGAACCTTTGACGGCTTCCGGCTGCTGGTGGAGAAGGAGTGGCTGTCGTTCGGGCACAGGTTCAGCCACCGTGGAGCGCAGACGCTGGGCAGCCAGAGCAGTGGCTTCACCCCCGTCTTCCTGCAGTTCCTGGACTGTGTACACCAGGTGGGTCAGCTGTGTGTGAGGTCAGTGGTCAGTGGAAGGACAGTGCTGACAGGATGATTTCTGACTCCAGGAAACCACTGAATGAATGTGACGTACAGCTCGGTTTTCTGGTGGACATCCTGAGTGCTTTCATGGCTGCCATTCAGATATGCTTTCAAACTACTTCTAAATATAGCACTTTTAAAAAAAGTTAACTCTGATTGAGTCCATGTACAAGGAATTAGCACTTGACAGGATAATTGCACAGTGAGCAACTAAACACACATCAACAACGCAGTATTAGTAAGAGCTGAGACTATAAGCAGTGTATGATATATATGTCTTAACTGAAGGTCAGTGGCCCGCTGTTCTTTCCTCTTACTATATATATGTATAATGCCCTGTGTGTGTTTACCTGTGAGCCTGCCTGTATTTCCTGTTTTGCTGATTACTGACGTGAGTTCTGCCCTCGTATCACGCGCAGGAAGTGTGGTTTCATTTAGCTTCAGAGTTTTAACCACCGCTAAATATTCTGCTGTCCGCCACATCAGAGCAGATGACCATGTTATTGTTTTTTCCGCTCTCTGTGCTGTATGAAAATAGCATCTTTATGAAGAATAGAATGAGAGGCATGGTGCAACTGAAAGAACACACTGACAAACAGTTGCCATTTATACTGGTAGCCGTTACACATGAGGGCTTTTCACACTGAACTGCCCAGAGCTAAAAGCAGTCTTAGAACCTTCTTAGCCCCAGGCTAAGGTAGCTGTTAGCACTAGGCTACGAATGCTTTCACACTGACACATTCCTGGCACATTCTAACCCCAACTTGCTGTAAACATTGTGTCACGTGTTCCAACCCAGGGCTAGTAGAAGTGCAGTGTGAATTGTATTGCCTCCTGCTTAGCCCTGGGTTTAGGTTAACTCTGGGTTAAAAGTGTGTCAACTCTTATCCCAGGGCTATGCTTATAGGCAGTGTGAAAGGCTCTATTGAATGGATTTCTTATATACATCTGTTAAGTAATAAATAGATGACATACAATAGAATGTGTACAAGCTTTAGTAGTGTCACTGCCGTTGCTTTTCCTTTGAAAAGACCACTTTTGTCCTCGGAGACAAACAGAGTTTTAGAGGATTTGTAGGTGCCTTCAAACCTGCAGGAAATCTCCATCTTAAAGCCAGTTTATAGTTCCTGCATCCAGGTCTGTAGGGGTCTGTGGGACATACATTACTTCATCTGTCCATGTCTGCACAACGCTGTGCACACTGGCTGTCAGCATCCCTTTAAACTGTGGCCCTGACCTGTTTCTCTGCCCCTCCACCCTCAGATCCACCTCCAGTTCCCCATGGAGTTTGAGTTCAGTCAGTACTACCTGAAGTTCTTGGCCTACCACTACGTGTCCAACCGCTTCCGCACCTTCCTGCTCGACTCCGACTACGAGCGCATAGAGCTGGGTAAGAACATCTCAGAGTCTACAGGGTGTGGTTTATTCAAAGCAACACAGTCATAGATACAGCGTGTGTGTGTGTGTGTTCCTGACGAATCCTGTGTGTGTGTGTGTGTGTGCAGGAGTGCTGTATGAGGAGAAAGGTGAGAGGAAAAGCCCCCAGGTGTGTAAGTCCGTGTGGGACTACATCGACAGACTCAACAAGAAAACGCCCATCTTCTACAACTACATGTTCTCTCCTGAGGATGAGGAGGTGAGCCCACTGCACTCACACCCAACAGGACGCAACACGTACAAACAGACCCACCAGCCAACATTTAACACATTCACGTTTATTCAGTCATCATCAGCATCATAGGAGCATTGAAACACAATTGTGTGTTCCAGGTGCTGCGGCCGTACACCTTCATCTCTAACCTGAAGGTCTGGGACTTCTACATGGAGGAGACTCTGTCGGAGGGGCCCTCCTACGACTGGGAGCTGAGGGGCCGGCAGGAGCGCGTGGCGGAGGAGACGCCAGAGAAACCCGACACCAGCGGCCCCAAATCCCAGCGCCACGTTGTGTGGCCGTGCTACGACAGCCTGAGCAAGGTGGTGCCTGACGCCATCACCAAGCTGCTGCAGGACCTGCAGAGTCTGGAGGCTGAGCTCGGCCAGACGTCCGAGAAGTGGAAGGACACCTGGGACAAAATCAAGACCACGCAGAGAACTGAGACCAAACTGGAGAGCAAGGTGAGACCAAGGGTTTTATTTTAGCACCCAAGAAGATCTCTCTACTGAACTGCACAGGAATACAGTAAATGTTCTGTTCAAGTACAATCTTTTGTAAAAATTCTCAGAAGATCAGGTTGCAGATCCAACACACTGAAGTTTTGGATTTCTGAGTGAACAGATTCTCAGCCTGTAGGGAACAGAGTTCAGAGTTTCACTGACAAGTTGACCAGACTCCATAAATAAAACCATCTGTTAGTCTTTTCAACAATCACTGATGCTGATTTGGTAAAAAGAAATTCTTAATTCACAGAGTTAGATGAGAAAAACAGCAGCTTCAGTCACTCAGCTCAGCTGGAAACAGAGGCACATCTGCTGAGGACACCATGACTCCAATCTATCTTTTCATAAAATAGTTTGCTGCTATATTAGTGTTTGAAATTCCTCCATTCCACGCTGTGTGCAGCTCTGTGTCAGAGAGCAGCAGTTACTGATCTACAGCCATCAGCTGTGTCCCCATGGAACCAGTGTATGTACACTGAACACCTGATTGACAGGCTGTTTTAAATTGAATGTTAAGATGAAGACAGATGGTGGTAACAATTTTCCACTGACATCTTGTGGTAGACAAGCAGAATGCAGTTAATTACATAAAGGACTGTTCCGTGCTGTCTGTATGTTTGAAGTACAAATAAAGTGCATTTTTAAAGCATACTGAAGCCTTTAGATTATTGGCATATTGTTGAGTGGAAATGGCTAAATTAAGTGAGTGTTTTAAAAGTCATTTCTAACGGTGAGTCTTTGAAAGCACTCCCACTGGTTCATTGGTTCAAACTCACTGAAGCTTGTCCTTCCGTCCGTCTTTGTTCCTCAGCCTTCGTTTTCCAGCTCTTTGCTGATGTCGTCCAACCTGAGCCACCAGCGCCGTTCTCAGGGCGTCTACCTGCAGGAGAGCGGCGTGGGGTCCTCCATCAACCTGGCTCTGGAGTGCGAGGCCAGCGCCACCTCCACGCCTGTAGCCGGTCGGCCCAGCACCAGCACGCTCTACAGCCAGTTCCAGAGCACGGAGAGCGAGAACAGGTCTGTACTCCTGGCTCTTTACCAAGGCACTGAGAGGAGAGCTGGTCTGTGTGAGGATTTGTAGTGTTTTTAAACAAAGCCACCCCCACTTAAACGTCCCTGAGAAAGACGCCACATGGCTCACTGCTCTTTGACGGGCAAACTATCTGTGAGTGACAGATACAACTGAGAAAACAGACACAGAGGCTTCATTTGTATACATTAAATAGACAAACACATCACTTGGTGTGTGGACTTTTCCACATTATGTGTGCAACAGTTATAAGGCAGCGCGGCTGTTTGGTCAACAGTTGAACTATCTTTCAGAGAAATCCAATGTCAAACATGTTTTAATTTTAGTTTTGACTCTCTCCCACCAGGAGTTTTGAAGGCATCCTGTATAAGAAAGGAGCATTGTTGAAACCATGGAAACCACGGTGGTTTGTGCTGGACAAGACCAAACATCAGGTAAGATGGAGGGGTGCTTAGAATGAACCTGGACAATGATCGCATTCCTTATAGAGCTAAATATTTTTATGGCGGCCTGCCATAAGGTTGGATTTGAGCTGCTGAATGTTTCTAGTAAAAAAGTTAAAATTTTATTTATTTATTATTCTTGAGGTTAGTAATTTTTCTTAACAGCATAGTGGGGATAGTGACACTTGGCACAGGAAGTTAAGGGACCTTGCGATCCTGGTACCATTTTGAATCTTAAGAATACATTGGGTATTTGCTGTTGCCCTGTGGCCCACTACGAAGTTTCGGCTTTGGCCCTTCTTCCTTAAACTATTAAGAAGTGTCTGTCTTTAACAATGTGTCCCTGTCCCCAGCTGAGATACTACGAGAGCAGGCAGGACAAGGAGTGTAAAGGGGTGATCGAGCTTGCTGAGGTGGAGTCCGTTATTCCAGGAACGCCTACCATGGGAGCGCCAAAAAACATCGAGGAGAAGGCCTTCTTTGATGTAAGTTCACATTCACTTCAAGTCACTCTGAGCCTGTCTACAGCTGGGATTAACATGTGGCTTGGTGATACGATCGCAAGTGGACACTTCTAAATACAAGCGGAAACGCCCGCCGAGACGCATTGTGATCACTCAAACCACTTCCTGGTCTGGAACGCATTTGACCACATCTTTTGTAGTGTAAACGCTAATGCATCCTGGGCCACATAGAACGAACGCCTACTCAGCTGACGTGCTCTCAGTACACAGAGCATGCTGAGATAAGCAGCAGATGTTTGTGAACACACAAACTGTGTTTGAGTTGATTTGACCACTGAACTAGTGACTGCACTACCCCCAGACTCCCCTAAACACAATTTTGGGAGTTATTGAGTGAGGAGAAAGTCATGGCACCAGATTATTGTGCTACATATAGCAGTCAACAAGTGAAACCAGATACACACAAACGGTGTCCTTTTTAAGCTGAATGCCTCTCTCTCACCTCTTTCTTGTCACTCTTCAGGAGTCACTATCATTTAAAGGCAATTAACCATGGTGGAATTCATTTCTTTCCTGTCATTTCAGCTCAAGACGACCAAACGAGTGTACAACTTCTGTGCCCAGGACAGCCTGAACGCCCAGCTGTGGATGGACAGTGTTCAGAACTGCCTGTCAGACGCCTAGAGAGGAGGCGGGACTCTTTAAGGAGCAATGCAACCAGGAACGAATGAGCAGTGCTGCGGCACCTGACGGACATCGCTGCCGACCAATCCCAGCGGACTGGGAGAGGGGAAGGGGCCTTTCACCACTTAAGCTCTGTTCTGTTCGCTAGTGTTGAACTAATAACCTTGCGTCACAACGTTTCAGTGTTTTTGTTATAAAAATAAGAAAAGAAAAAAAAACAAGTGTCCCTGAAGAACCACTCGCTGTCGTCTCATCAAGTTGCTGCAGCCTCCCACCTCCCCGACAGTCTGACCACTGTGTGCGCTCGATGTCCGTACGCACACAAACAATGCATATTAAAGCACGTTGTTGCATTTCTGGTGGCGCCCTGCAGCTTGGACCAGCATGAAGATCTTTCCAGACCCTCCAACTGTAAACCACAACCCGCTCTCCCTCCTACTAACCCCACTCGCCCCTTTAAGACACTCCAAGGAGGAATGACGGAGGAGCTGCAGTCGCCCATCGGCCCGGCTACGTACAGGACTCGGACTGCTCAGGAGAAAGATCAGAAACACGCACTGGCGGGTTGACGGACCAAAACCCTGAGGAACACACAACGCCGACAGCCAATGCTCTTCCTCCTGGTCCTCAGAGGTCTCTGCTCTCTTTGCCTCTCACTGCCTGGTGTCGCCCATTCGCAGTAATATTCAGGGGACGTTTTAGAGGAAGTTGAGTGTGTTGCTGCAGCTGCAAAGGGGAGGGAGGGAGGGAGGGGGAGGGCTCCTCAACGGTTCATGAAGGATTTCCTCTTCTTTTTTTGTTTTCCAAAATCTCAAATTTTTACCAGAAAGAGATCAATGCCCACCAGCTGTCCTCAGCAGGTGGTGATATACTGTGAAAGCCATGAATCAGTCGTAGAGATCAAACCAGGAGAGCCAGTTGGAGATTGGAGTGCGTCAGGTATTGAGTGTGTCGGTGAACTTTCACTGAGAGTGTTTACAAAGTAGACAAAACTTCCCTCACTAAGCTAAACTCTTCACCTGTGTTTTTAATCAGTACAACCACTATTAACATTCAGATTTTTAAGGGATGCTGAAGGAAAAAGGAGGGATTTACTTTGTAGTGATGTCTTAAACACAATCTATAGAAGGAGATCTGGAAGGTAGGAGATAAAGAGGAGGGATACTAATGAACAGAGTGATATTATGGGATGCTTTGGAGAGACCACAGTTTTTAGAGATGGACATTGACTCACCACAGTGCTCAAAGTGTCAGAAACTAGATGTTATTTAAAGGAAAATTCTGGTGTTTTTCAACCTCCATCTGTTATGACTATGGATCACGAAGGTAAACACAGAAATTAGCCCTCATATATTAGCTATTGTAGCTAACAGCAAGCTAGTTTGGTAAGCCAGGCATCCAGCTGCCTGAACTATCTAGCTGTATGGTTAGCCAACTTGTGTTTTACCCATTTATCTGCAGAACTCAAACGTTTATTGCTTATCGTTTCACATACAGCAAGATTACAAAAAAATATCCTGATTGAATTTCCCTAGAGGACGATAACATAAAAAAAAACATTTTGTTTGCTAGCTTATCTACATAAATTGTTAGCTAGCTAATTAGTTAGCTTTTTTGTTAAAAGTAGTTATTAGATTAGCTAGCTTTTGCTACAGAGCAAAACTTTAACTAGCTAACTAGCTAGCTATGGATGGATGTAGATTTTCTAGCTAGCTAGCATTTTGATAACATAAGCTAACTTAAGATGTGACTATATTTATCTCTTATCTTTTAACCGTCCTCAAAATTTGGTTGTTTTGTCAACATAGATAAGCCTAGCACATAGCAATGGAGAAAGTTGAGCAAGGTTCTGAGGGAGGATTGCTCAACTGTTATTGGAGCACAGAGCAAAAAGAGGCGGGACATAGGAAGGGTCAATTATGGAAGTAAGCCTTAGAGTTGAAAAATCCCAGGATTTTCCTTTAATGACAGGTAAAGTCATGCGAACGTCAGAGCTGGTCACAGAGAAAGAATGTTCCATCACATTCTCTACTCGGTGTGTCAGCTATGAATCTGATGCTGCTCAGACGCACTTCACCTGTCTGCATCAACAGTCCACCAGTGTCGACACCAGTGTTTAAGTTTGGCACTTGTTACTGCCTGTGCTTAGATGAGTCTACGTCGGTTAGAGTTGTAGAGAAACAGTACGTTTAGCTGGAAGGTTTCAAACATCGTCACTTTTTTTATTTTAATGTCAATGCTTTGTCAGACTGCCTCCCCCCACCTCTATTCACCCCTCTCCTCCACACACACAAACCACTCTGACCCACACTTGTTAACACAAACCCTGCTATGTAAAATAAGGTTCTACTGCTGTCTTTGTTGAACATAAAATTTGAAATTGTAGATTTTTTTTGTGTCTAATAACTCCTTTGTATATACTACTCCAGATTTGTATGTAACGTTATGGTAGTAATTTATTTAACTTGTCTCCTCAGTAAGAAAGTTCCTCAAGCACCACTTTATTTTTAAATTAGGAATTCAATGTGCCATTTGTTTATTTCTGTATTAATGTGACTAATGCTCTTTTTTTTTTTCTTTTGAAAAATGTACAAGTAAACCCTCAGTCATTTTATTTTTTTTTGGTAAACATGGTTACTCAATATCAACCGTTAATGTTAGAGTGGAAATGGTGTGTTAGTGGAAGAGGAAGACTCTGGGCTGGTTTTTAAAGGCTGGTTGGATTTTACTGTGTTGCTCGCCCACAGTGGTGGGATGTTCTGGACCAAGGTTACAGTCATAATAAATTTCACACATATTAAGTCTTCCTGGTGCTGGGTTCTGCTGACTGGCCTGCTGCTAGCTTAATGGACTCCTGTTGTGTTCGTTAAATTGTGACGAGTTGGGGCACCTAAATATACAGAATCAAAGATGCCAAACATACTAATATTAGTTAATAAAGTATTATTAATTATATTTGGTAAGTTTTGGGGATTTGGTGCATTCACAAACCTTAAACAGTAAAGGAAGGACAAGGTTTTAATGCACTCTCTGGGCAGCTCAAGGGTTGCACCTGTAACCACACCCAAATGATGTCATGGTGTACTGTCGTACCCTTGAGTACACTACTGCATCACATCTGCAGCAAGGTAGGAAGTAGGGCTGCAACTAACGATTATTTTCCGATCGATTTGTTTGATCAATACAAAAAATAATAAAGAAATGCCCCTCATGTCTTTGAACCTGTTTTATATGACCAACGGTTCAATTTACTATCATATAAGGCTAAGAAAACCAGCCGGAACAAGAGACTTTTTTGCTTAAAACAATTATTGTTGTGGTGTTGCGTTGCTTTTTAAGTGGACAATCACAGGATGGTACAAAAACCTTTCCTGTGAACCATAAATCCAAGTTTTAAATGATTGTCAGGTTCTCACTAAATATTTTACTTTTTTTTTTAATTGATGTGATCCCCTGACAGTAGCTGCCTGATCTACAGTATTAATAAGCATGCTCATAATGTTAAAGAACAAGCTAAAGTATCTGTAGGCTCCTGTGTTTAACTGCCATCACACCTACAGGCAGATACACTGAGTCATTGCTGTGTCCGTTTCTAGAGACGGCAGCATCCATTATTAGTCTGCTGGAGGTCTAGTAAGCAAGAAAAGTCTACAGCCAACATCATGACCATACATCCTAAAGTTTAAGGTGACCTTGTGCATCTTAAAATAATCTCCCCCCGAGGAACAGACGGACCAAAGTGACAGCAGGAACTACTCCCGCAGCCAGAACCCGCCTGTGGGAAGACTCAGTGTGTCCTTGTGTTTTGACTGCAGTCTACATCCAGTTAGACCCAGCTCATCTTTTCACTCTAGTTTACTCATCTCTCTGTGGTAACGCTCTACAACAGCTACATTAACCACAACAACATGACATAATCCTTTTTATTTATTTTGGTTCCTTTTTTTAAATTAGAAATGACTTTCTGAGCCGGGTTATGTTGTCAATCATGTCAATATAGTTTTTAGAATCCAAATAAAAACTGTGGGTTTAAATGTTCATCTGTGTTGTATATTGACTCATTTCACTTCACATAACACACCACATACCAGTTATTGTAGTTTTATAATACTATTTCACTTTTTACTTGTTTTCAGTTAGTTTCCAGAGAGGGTTCACTTTCTATTATTCCAAAATGTAAAGTTTTAGTTTTTATTAATTTCAAACACACCTCAGTCTCCTTACACCAATGCCTTCTCATGCTTGTTAGTTAACAAAAAAAAAACCATTTACTTAAGTTTTGTAAGAACATAATATTGTTTTAGTAAGGATTTGTTGTTTTTATTTCAGTTAACTAAAAATATCTTTTCACACCTAGATTTAGATTTAAGTTATTAATGAGCAATTTTATGCTCAATTTCAGGTTTATATTTGTATTTGGGGGCCTACTACAAAAGGTTTACATGCTTTTAAGTTAAAAAACACATCATTTTAGTCATACTGGCCATTGCTGCAGCACCTCTTTCCACCCTGTCTAACACTCAGTCTGAGCTCCTCCCTCCCTCTCAGCACTCATCTGCTTCAGCCCCACTGTTTGTAGCTATGAGCTACAGTAGCTTACGTAACCGCTGCGTGCTAATCAAAGTTACACAATGTTTCCAAGAAAATGTATTCCTTCAGTTTCACCGTTTTTTCCCTCACTTGTAGCTATATCGTCACAGCATGTGGATAACGTTAGCATTGAAGTGTGAAGTTACAGAAAAAGCAACATTACAAACAGCTGGTGGCATCCAAACTACTGTCATTATTACAGTTTCTCTTTACTGTCCCTCAATATTACATTAGTACAACACTGCCCCTGGCCTGCTAACCACATAATCCCTGTGCTACATGCTAACACCACATTGAACAACCTACAAAGGAAACGGTAAAACATGACCCGTACCGCACTTACAGCTGGAAGTCGGTCAGCCAGCGTCTCCATCCTTGAGCTTGTTGGTAAAACAGAC